>NC_135279.1:4495833-4807500 GCF_051311805.1 Agelaius phoeniceus | reverse complement strand
CCATTAATTAGAAACAACCACATGAGACCAATCCCAGATGCACCTGTTGCATTCCACAGCAGCAGATAATTATTGTTTACATTTCATTTCTGAGGCCTCTCAGCTTCTCAGGAGAAAAAATCCAGGCAAAGGGATTTTTCATAAAATATGTCTGTGACAAACAACCAAACACTCCTGCCTGCCTGCAGGCCACAGCTGCTGATCCCCAAGGCTTCTCCTGCAGCTCGTGCCCCAAGGCACTACAGGCAGCAGCCAGGAGCTCTCAGGCTTTGCTCTGCTCCTTCCTCTGGTCCTGGCCAGCTGCTGGAGAGAGGCTCATAAAATACATCAGATATGTGGTGAGCAAAGCTGGGGTCTGGCACTGGCAGCCCAAGCACAAACTGGACCTCTGCAAATGGAATTTGAGAACTCTGCTTCCATCCCATCTCCTCCCCTAGCAGGCTGTTTGAAAGTTGTTCAGAACCCTGTTGTGAAAGACATCTGGTTTTCTCAGCCCACCATCACCTCCTTCAAAAAAGGAAATGCTGTTGCAGTTGCCTTACACTGACAGTCTCAAAAGCAGGGTCCAAAATATCTATTCATGTGTGAAATTAGGGCCTAATTAAACTGGCACAGCAGTGGGATCTGTCTGTAGGAACCTGTTCTCAGAAAGTGCACTGAGCAAGCCCTGCCAACCAATCCCACTCACCTTGTGGAACCCTGTCTATGGAGAAACTTTAGTTGTTGGTGTTATCCTGATTTTAAAAAGAGCACATACACACTCTCCTTGTCCTCTTACTCTTAGTGACCAGCTTAGGTTGGTGTTTACAGCCAGTGCCCACCTTGGCATCTGGTCTGAATCTTTCTATATATTATTCCCTCTTAACCATCTATGAAGTTCCCAGATTGCCCTAAAACAGATTTCTTCTTCACAAAAGGCACTACACAAAGAAGTTCTCAGACAGGAACAAATCTTTCCTAGTTTACATTCACCTGCTCTGTGTCAGTCCTCCTGCCTTTCTTTTGCCCCCATGTTATCATTTACACACTGTGGAACTGAAGGAACTGAAGGACTTGGGGAGCAACCAGACCTGTCCTCCAGCCCTGCAGATCTGATGTCTCATGGCCAGCTTGCTCACCCCAAAGAGGACTTGCTGCTGCTGCTGCTGCTTCTATTATCACCAGCTTCAGCCCTGGTTTGCCAAACATTTCTATTTTGCCAGCTGTTTGAATGCCTTTCCTTTTTGGCACAACTCCCAGGTAGCAAACAGATGCTTCCAACTGTGTCCATGTCCCTTTTGTTTTCTCTTTAATGGACTATTCCCTAGGTGAGGCTTTAGTCTGTGGCAGGCTGCCTCATGACTTGTTATTGGGATGACATTTCAGATCCATTATTGCTCATCCCACTGGCAAGAGAAGCCAACCCATTCAGGTTTCCACAGCTCCAAATGCTGAAAGAATAGAGGCAGACAAAACAACAGGCAATATGGCCTGAAGGGCAGGAGCTTCTGCAGAGAAATGAAGGCAGGAGATGCCAGAAACTGAATTCCTGAATACAGGATAAGGCTTTGAGAGATGGTGGCTTTGGCCCCTGGAAAGGGAAGCTTCATTTGCCTTGAAACAGCAAAACAGAGAAAACAGCTTCTCTCTATGGAGACAGAACCAGACATGCAGTTGACCTTGAAAGTATTTCTGAGAGAGGAAGGGGTTAGTCATGAGCAGGTTAACACATACTCTCAAGAAGGTCCATCAAAGATGTGTGCAAAACCAGCTAAAACTGTTGCTAGAATTCAAGTCACTGCTTCTTGAGGAGAAATGGGCTTCTGCTATTTCAGCCCACTTCTGCACAGCACAAAAGCAGCCTCATTAAGCAATCCTTTAACAAATGAAAATTTGCCCGCTCTTCTCTTTGAAAGAAGCAGAGCCCTGAACTTAGTAAATAAATAACAAAGTAAATAATTTGAAAGAAGAAGAGGAAAGACATGAGGCATCAGAGTGTCTTCAGTGCCGTTTCCCTCTAGTATTCCTGTTAGAAAGTTACAGGTTTTGCAGTTCTGTGAAGCTAATGTTTCCAACATCTGCCTGCACTGCAGGCTGCTGAGCAGGGCTTCAATAGTGCACCAGTCTGGATTGAACAGCATGAATCCTTATTTAATAAGGTTTAAATAACTTCTCAGGTGCAGCCTCTTCTACAGACTCATTTTCCAAAGGAAACAGTAAATAGGAGGGAATGAACATGTCTGAAATTAAGAGCTTCCTGAGACCCTGCTCCTCCTGTGAGGGAATCCTGCCCCTCTCCATGGCCCCGACCTTCCAGGCATCCAGATTTGACCCAAGGCCCTGCCTGGCTGCTCCCACTGAAGTCTCTGAGGTTTGCCTCTCTTAGGTCCTTCACCAGTGAGAGAGAAATGGCCTCTAGATGTTTAATATCCCACCCCAAATAGAAAGGGGTATTCATAATTGGTCAGATCATACAGGTGTGCTCATATTTGTGTTAAGTCTCTCTCAAATCCACCCTCAGGGGCAGCTGGCACGAAGCAGTAATTCCCATAGTTGCTCTTGTAGTTGTCTTCTCTCCCACAGATTGGTCATTGAACGGACAGAAACATTAATCCTCCTGCCCAAACAGATGTTTGAGAAGATCTTTTCTCCCCCTTGATCTATTCCTGGAATAATTTTCCTCCTTTGCAGAAGATATTTAGAATCTTTGCCCGATCAACCCTTTTTATTTTTTTCCTTACTGAAGCTTTTTTGCTGATGAGATTGCAGAGGGTATGACTGATAAACAGAAAAGAAGCATTTAACTGGCTATTGAAGCTCAAGACAACACATTCTCAGCATGGAGCTGAGTTAAAGAGCAGGTAACAAAAAGCCATTCTCATCCTTCAGGAGCTCTGCAAGGGAAAACAACAAGGGAACTAACACAGAGGATAATGCACACATTTTTAAAAGGGAAAAACCACAAACTTCAAGCAGTATTAACTCTGTAAACAAGAAAATTTTTGAAGTTCCATATACAATTATGATCTTTTTCACTGTTTTGTTTTCACAAAACAAGTGTTGCTGGTTTTCATTTGAAAACAGTGTTAATTTCCTGAGCAAACACACAAAAAGCAGGTGAAGACTCACCTATAAAGATCTGTATCACCATCCAGTAAAACAGCACAAAATGGGACATTCTGGCTGATGGAGGCACCAGGGCAGTCAGTGGAAGAATAGGAAACCAGATCTTATCCCTTCCTGAGTCTGAGTGAGTCCCACTGAAGTCTCATTTCTCCATTTCCAGATTTGACATGCTGAGAGTGTTTCCGGAAAGGAACTGGCCAAAGGGGGAATCTCCTGCTCTGCAGCCCCACTTGGGGCACTGTGGGCAGTTCTGGGCCACACCAGTCAAGGACTTTCAGGTACTGCAATGACAGAACCAGAGGACACAGTCTCAAGCTGCATCAAGGGAAATATAGGCTGGATAGCAGGAAAAAGTTTTTTATGTAAAGAGTGATAAAGTTCTGGAATGGTCTGCCTGGGGAGGGGGTGGAGTCCCCATCCCTGGGTGTGTTTAACAAAGCCTGGATGTGGCACTGGGTGCCAGGGTTTAGTTGAGGTGTTGGGGCTGGGTTGGACTCGATGGTCTTGAAGGTCTCTTCCAAGCCAGTGATTCTGTGAATTCTGTGAATTCTGTGAATTCTGTGAATTCTGTGAATTCTGTGAATGTGCTCAGACAAGGCCAACTGAGCCGGTGGCAGGGGCTGGAATGAGCGTCCTGTGAGGAGCAGCTGAGGACTCCAGGCCTGGAGAAAAGGGGGCTGAGAGGAGCTCAGAGCTCTCTGCAGCTTCCTGAGGAGGGGACATGGACAGGGAAATGCTGATCTCTCCCCCCTGGTAGCCACTGACAGGACACATGGGGGTGACTCCAAGCTCCCAAGGGGGTTTTACACAGGACATTGGGAAGTATTTAGTGAGAGGGCAGTAAACCCTGGAACAGGCTGCCCTTTTCACCTTTCCTCTTCCAAGACACTCAGCATGGTACTACCACCAGAAATTTCAATATTCTATTTGCTTTGCCATTCCCTGGAACTCTTAAGGCCCAGTTCTGTTCCAGGGTCCTGGGTGGCAAGGACAAATTCTGTGCTTTTACACCCCTAAACATTTGGCATAGTCTCCCCTCAGACTTTGTCTTCACTTGCTTTTGCTTAATCCTTCATTTCCCATGCTTCTTTCTGCCTTCTGCCTGAAGACCCTTCTCTTTCCCCAGCTTCATTTTCTGTTTGCAAAGACAGCCTTGGAGGAAGTTGTTGTAAATGTTTTGTTGCCAAAACCACATCCTTCCCAAAGAAATGCAACATCATCTTCAAGAAATACATTTCACTCCTTCTGACTGTTTTATTTCTTTCTGACCAATTGACAAATAAGTTCTCTGGAAGTTCTTTGGAACAGCCAAGTAATAAAGCAAAAGCAATTCAGGGCAGTAAGGTCAGGAATGAAGAATTGCAGATAGACAAAATTCTGTTCAAATAAATGTAGCACAGTGCAAACAAGTGCAATTCCAAGTTCAAATGATAAAATGATGGGCTGTTAACCAGGCATTACACTTTTAGTAATGAGATTTTGGGCTTATCAGGATAGTCAAGCCCATGAAAATATCACCCTTCTGCTTGCTAGCACTGAAAAAAGCAAATAAAATGTTAGCAGTAAAGGCAATGAGTAAAATAGCTAATTTTCTATATTCTACCAGGTACAGTTCATACAGTGGCCCAGCCCCAGCTGCTCTGTGAGCAGAACTAATGAAAGCTGAGGTATCCAATATCCTGGAGACTTTTTCCCTGCAATGATCATTGTTTCTCCCATTACTGAGCAGCCAGCAGTGGCTGTGAGCTGATGCTCAGCTGATGCCAGTGCAGGGAGCAGCTGAATCTCACCTGGGGCACAAACTTGGGTCATTATTCAGCTACAAATTCCTATGAAGCTTGTTCAGACAGAATGGACAGAATGTCACAGGCAACCAGCAAAGGCACAGGATGAACACAGCATCCTATCAGCTTTGTTTCTATAGCAAGGCTGGGCCAACAGCAGAGTGCATGGAAAAAGGACACCCAAAATCCAAGTGTGCTGGGAACAACCACAAACACATGGGGCACTTTCTGCCTTTGTACTCCTATCTAGTGGCTACTTGCAGGCAGAAAAGGCAGAGGTGTCTCAAAAAAGAGAGTTTTCAGCTCATCAGCTCACTGTGCTGGCAGACAATCTCCTGTGAGATTGTGTCTCCTTGTGTCTAAGGCTCATTTTGAAACGCCTGTTCCAAGATCCACTGACACAAGTGCAGGTAGGAAAAGCCCAGGGAGCTTCTGCCTTTGTGGATGTGTATTACACTGCATGCCCAAGGCAAAGTTCTTGCTCCACACTACCTTTGCAAAGTCTGTTTACCAAGCAGTTGCAGAGCAGAAATATTTTGCTTGATTCAAGATTTTGTTTATCAGATACTCTGGAACTTTATTTTAGGTGAAAAACTTGCTGATGCAAGAATTAGTCTGAATTAGTCTGTAATATTAATTTAAAAATCCTCACAAACAAGCACCTTTTGTGATTAGGAGTCTTAAGGCTGGCCCACAAACTCCTTAAGAGTATGGACAGTTGAAATCAGATGATTTTGGAGATCCCACATGTCTAACTCTGACCCAGTAGAGACTGATTACATAAAACTGCAGAAAGCAGAAATTGCTGAAGATGTTTCCTGAGAGCCAGTTCAGAGACCAGATCAGACTTCTTCCAGCTCCTGTCATGGGCTGGAGCCTGCAGCAGCAACCTGCTAAGCCAGGCAGAAGGAAAGCACTGTCTGCAGCAGGGGCAGAGATTTGGGGCCAGTAATTGTTATTAATAGTCAAATGCAAAAATACAGCCTGACACCAGCAGGTCATTTCTGATTCTGTACCTTCTTACACAAAGCTACACATGATGTGAAGACAGAAAATGGCAGAGCTGGTTTTGTCCATACTTTTCCTGATACCTAGAGATGTGTGAAGGCAAGGCCAACTTCCAGCTAATATTTTGTGCAATGTCCATGATTTCTCTGCAAGCTAAGAAAATAACTTCATTAACTTTACAAAGGCAGGGGGGGAGGTTGTTCAGATTTTTTAGAAACTTTGAAGTGAGGCTTTCCATCCCAAGGGCTTCTCAGGGTAAAGATGTGCCTGAGGAGAAAGCCACAGAAAAACAGTGATGTCCTTTGCCAACAAACCTCACACTTAGTCATAATTCTCTCACAGCACACAAGCTGTGACTGTTCTGTCCATTGAGGTACTGATGCTGTAGGCCTCAAAGATATCCCATGGGGGTGGAGCAGCCATAGCTCCCCCAGATTCAATTCCAGGTGGACAGACATTAATAGATTGCATTACTGAGCTGTTACCAGAACAGGCCATACCTGATTGCAATGAAAATACAACTAAGTGTGTATTAAATTACTTATACTACCAAGATTGGCCATGTGACCTCTTTGTCACACAGCTCTGAAATTGCTTCTGCCCTCTGATGGCACAGACTCTGTGGAAGGTGGCAGATAGAATCCACAGTGAACACAATTGTGCCCTTCTGGCACTTCCTCTTTTTTTTTTTTTTCCAACAAGGAAGTGAGAATTTGAAGCAGATAATAAATATAATCATAACTTTCTTTAGGAAATGGAAAGTTCCACCAATGACAGTTTTGGTTTCTGTCTCTGGAACAGGCTGATAAAGATTTTAATTTAAAGTGTAGCTTTTATTTGTTTTATTACTAGGATGTGAATAATGCTTCAGTAGTGCAGTCACGCTCAGCTGCTGAGCAGAGGGAGCAGCCAACATTTTGCAAACTGTTTAATGTCCCAGCAATGACAAAGGCAGCCATGCATCCAGTCCTTAGTCCATGATATAAACATTTTCCTCTGCAGAATTCTCCTCTTCCAGGGCACTATGGCTTCCCATACCCCGTGGCCTCTGAAAAGCAACAAGGCTGCACAAAAGAGTAAAAAACCGTGGTGTTAAAGCCAAAAACAGACAATAAAACCACAGAGGAACAGATCAACGAGCTCATTAGAACATGTAAAATATGCTTAAACATGTGATCATGACTGATAATGAATCATCTTTCCACTTATGAGACAATTGACACCTGAGGTTGGCAAGCTCTGTAATGTGAATTGACAGTGACACTTATTTTTGCTTTTTAAGTAGCAAAAAATAGCAGGAGTTATTAGTTTCTTTTTATAATATTTTCTATTAACTTGAGGTTAAAAAAGAAAGCCAAAGCATGTGGTGGAGTGGTCAGCACACCAACATTTATTTTCTGCAACCTCATTTGTCCTTCTAGCAAAAGCAGGAACAGAAAACTTACCCTGCAGAACCACCCATCTTCTTGATACTGTAAAAATATTCTAAGGACCATTCAGAATGAAAAGAAAGAAAGAAAGAAAAAAAAATTAATTTTGTTTAAACCATTTGAAGCAAGTAAAGCAGTTGGTTCAATGAGAAACTCAAAAAACTAAATAAAAGAACTTCAAAAATGTTTTCAGGATAGGAAATTCCCATTGTGAGCAGCCACAGCTCAGGGCCCTCCAGGGACCCCAGCTCCCTGCCCTGAAGTGGGAGAGGTGGCATCAGCCCCAGCTGTGGCTGGACAAACCTGAACAATCCTTGAGTCACTGCCTATGAAAAGTACTCACGTTTAGTGAGGAGCAGAGCCAAAATCAGGATGAGCAGAAGTGCTGCACATGAGCCAATCCCAATGTAGAGCCCATGCTCTGGGTGCTGCTCTCTGGGAAGGGATACAGACGTGTTCTGTCAAACACAAGCCAAGGAGCATTAGAGGAACTGACAGCAAGAAGCTCATACAGCACCCAACACCTTCTGTGAGTTGTGCACCTCTGAAAGAAAAGCACACCTGAGACCAAAACCTAATTTGAGAAACAGGCCCAGTTTCAAGCAGAATCTCTGCAACAATTGTGTGAACCGTGCTGTTAAACCCAGGCTTCGAGATTTTCAGAAGACCTGAAGTTATGACAAATCCCATTTATTCAGGTTTAATAATATTTGGTGATTATTTTTTAATGAGTAAGATGTCTCATGATGTCACACCCTCCCAGCTGTGCTGCAGGGCTCAGCAGGACACACAGAGCTGCCTGTGTGACCCCTCTGCACGGGGAGTGCAGGGCAGCCCTGTGCTCTCAGGTGGCCCAGGCTCCACTCCTGCCCCTGTCCTGCCATACCTGCAGATTTGCAGCCACATCCAGACAGTCTGAGGGGCCTGAGCAGGGAGTCGAGGCCTGAAAAGAAACAGAAATGTTGCTAAAGCTCTTCCCCCTCTAGAAGGAAGTACTTTATGCATGCTAAGCAGGGTTTTTTCACCCCCCACTCCAATAATGGGCACATAAGCACTCTTTATAACCACTAAACACGCAGACTACAAAACAATATTCTGTTGCAATCACACAAAAGCAGCAGAAGTGACCTGTAGGGATGACCCAGTAACCTCTCAAGTTCCTCCACTCTGTCTAGGTGTGCTACAGCAAGGTTGATGCTTACAGTCTGAGGAGCTTCTGAAGCAGAAACTGATGGCCAGGTGCTTGTGACAGTGAAGGAGGATCCCCTGGTGCTGCCAGAACCTGAGCAAAGGCAACACAAACACATCACTTGCACAGAGAACTGCTCTGCCTGGACAGAGAAGAATTTGTACTGCTGACTTGGGACCCTGAACTACTGTGTGTACCAGCAGTCTGGGCTCTGCATATCATAAGAGGTTGGTGCCTTCAGAGGGCAGCACAAAACTCTGAGTATTGAAGTTTCTGCTGTCTTTTTCAGAGCTTTGAACTCCTTCTTAGGAATACTTGGCTCTCCCTGTCATCTCAACACTGGGAAGGAGTTACCAGCCAGTTCTGGAGCCAAGAAACAGGGGCCATAGGATAATAAATCAGATTGGGATAAAAGGGATTTCAAGCCCAAATCATGCCCTGCTATGGGCAGGGACACCTTCCACTAGACCAGGTTTCTCAATGCCCCATCCAACCTGGCCTTGAAGCAAAAAATGATGCATAAAGCAAACTTAGGTTATCAGCTGAAAACCGATGAAGATTATCTCAGGGCCTTGAAGCAGCACATGATGCAGAGTCACAGCAAGCAGGTGATACTTTTAAAGCTCCAGGCAGCTATAAGTAAACAGACTGAACAAAATCTGATATATTTGTGACATATAAGGACCTGCAGCACATTTTGAGGTAATTTCCCAGAGCACAGCTGTTTGCCACATTTAAAATTAAGAGCTACAAATTTCTGTCTTATCCATCATCAGTCTCAGTTTCTCCATGTGTTGTCAGATGACATAAAAACCTCCTGAACACAAAATCTCCTGTTCCCTCTGTGCCAGCCCCAGCTAGTTGCTTCTATGCTTTAAATTGTTACCCTCAACCCAGAAGCTTTATTTTGAAGAGGACAGGATCATCAGCTTCCACTGGAGATTCTAGAGTATTTCTAGAATTCACATGGCCACCTGCCTTTTCCCATCTCCTCAGTGTGAACATGCACACACTACCTTGTAACCTGAAAACTTCAAACATTGTTCCACCACCAGCTGAGGAAGAGGTCACAGGGATAAGAAAATCCCTGAGTTCTAAGATTGGAATCAATGTTATTTGCAACTAGAATAGAAACTGTCTGAGAAAGTTTTCACTTCTTCTTCCAAAAAGGAAATGCAACTGTTGTTACACCAATTTGGAGTTGCTTAGCTGAAAACATCCAAGACAGAGGAGAAATACAAATGGCATCCCTGATTCTTGGTTTTTTTCAGAATCCAGAGAATAAGCCATTGCTACACCATGAGGTTTCTCTTGTGTAGTGGGAATTGAAGTTGTCTTTTTCAGACTGGAAAGATGCAGCTGAGTGGGTTCATGATAGAAGTTTATCCTTTTGTGAAGAGAATGGAGAAAACAAGTGAGGAATAGCCAAGCACTGTCTCTTCCCCTGCAATGAGGGACCTCACATTATTAAATGTGCACAGAGGCTGTGGGCAGCCTCAGGGACACACCTTACACCAGGCTGGAACAATAATTTGGCACTGTGTCACAAAATTAATGTCCTTTTTCTAACATCCTCCTTAATCATCTGCTGCTGACTGTTACAGGAGGCAGGAGCCTTAATTTGATGTTCTTTTGAGCTAGTCCAATAAAACAGTTCTGATTAAATAGTGAGTACATCCAACTCCTAAAAGTTGTGTTTTACTATTCATGAGATGCATTTCTAGAAGATGAGGTGAGATTTTATACCACAAAAAAAACCAACAAACCAAAACAACAGTCAAATAAAAGCAAAGTTTGCAGCACCACTAAAACATCTACTTAAGCATCACACCTGGAAGCAGCTTTCTCCCAAATATACATATTCCTTCTGTATAATATCAAGCAGAATTTAAATCCAAGCTCTGATCTTTGGTAATGTTTACTAAATTTAAGCCAAACATTTCTATCATCTATCATATTTTTCTTTCCTTCCTGATTCCCCATTTGCAATGTGGCTTGTATATGCTATTAACACTCGGATAAAAATTACCTGAGGTCTGTTCAGAGGTGTAAGTGTGAGGACTTGCAGTAGAGATCCTTGCTGATGTTAAAATATAAAACAAAATCAACACATAAGTAACCTTATGGGGCATTTGTGTATTGAGAAAGAGACAGTGTTTTTATAATAAAAATTTGCTAGCAAAGCACAAGTACATTTGTCAGCCACTTATTCTAAATAGTATCACAAGCAAGGGAAAAACTAAAAATCAAAGGAAGAATGCATAAAAAGCTTCTCTATACCAATTTTGCATCCCTGGGCTTTAATCCGGAATGAAGCAAGGAAAATCAAACACAGCTCTCAATGACAAAGGTGCAGCAATAAAGCTTTGGATGAATACTTTATGCTGCCCTTCCTTTTAAATTCTTTGGTGTCTCTAAGAATGCTCCATGAAAGCATTGCATCCTTTTTTACCTGCAGTGACTGCAGTGGGATAACAACATTGCCAAAGGCAGCTTAATTGAGGTAGCACTAACAGCAGATGTGCAAGGTCCTCAAGATCAGTCTTATGGATGACTGCAGAAATCATTCCCACCACAAGCTTTGAAGTCCAGACCCAGGAGCAGATCCACCACAATGGTACTCACAAGAGCACTGCTCTGCACTCACCTTTCCTCACCACAACCTTGTGATTAGTCCGTAGATCATTGAACCACCCTGGGATCTCCACACGGCAGCAGTAGGTCCCAGAATCTGCTTCCCTGGCATCCACAATTGTCAGGGACACATCCCCCCTCTGCAGGTCCCCTTTCAGCTGGTACCTGCTGCTGTGCCGCTCTGTCACCCTCCAGCCATCTGTCCAGATAATGGGCTGGGAACACTTTGAACTGGGGCAGCTGCCCCGACCCCAGCACATGGATGTGATGCTGTTTCTGTTCCGGACACTGTAGCGGCAGGGCACGGTGATGTCCTGCCCCACCTCTCCTATCACAATTATTTCTGATACTGTGGAGCCTGTGGACAAAAAGACAAACAGTTATAGAGCACAGGGCAAGTGGAAGCTTCTTGTGCATCTTGCATGTCTGAAACCTCCCATGTCTCAAAGAACACCAGGCTTTGCTGGATCGGATTTTGCACAAACAGATATTTGTGTCCTGGCAGGACTGGTGCAGTGAGGGATAACGATCAGGCCAGGGACATGTTCAGAGAAATAATATTTTCTGCAGCCTCTTCACATATGTAATGACATGAAGAAACTCTGTGGCTTCTCTTGAGCCAGGTGCAGTCTCTTGGCTCTTTTTCCTTTGTGTGCATTTAACCCAAGCCACACACATAAGGGAACAGTAAGACATTGACTTTTCTCAAAACCACTGTGGGAAACTCTTCCCTCCTTTCAATGAACTGAACTGCAGGTTTCATCTGAATGATCACTGCTGAATGAATTTCCTTTTCTCTTGCCTCAAGGCAGGTTTTGTCAATTCTTATTAGAAGAAATGTTTCAGGGCTTTTCTGAGGAATATTATATATACTCTCTTTTTTGTTCCACTACCTTATTCCCTCTTCTAAGCCTTATGTAATTTTTAACTTGTTTGCTTCCCCATAAATTTGTCACATTTCCTGGAGGCTGTGTCACGCTGCTCAGGTCAAGAGCCCTAACATCCAGTAGACCATTCATGACAGCAAAAAATTACACTAGAAATAAGTCTCTGAAACCAGCTTATCTGCTTTAACATGAAAAGGAAGCTCAAAATGTAACTCATCATAAAAGGCTTTATAAAAAAACTACAAGAAATATCTGTAATATCCCTTTTCTTTCTACTGAATTTATCTTACCACAAAGTTTTTTATGTCTGTCTTTATTATTACCACTTTGCAACCTGTTGTTTTCATTGCTGTTGCCCTTAACAATCTAGGACTTCTCCCTCAGGATTTAAAAAAAAAAAAGGAAAAATTATCAATTTGTACAATAATATTTCATATTATTTCATATTTCATATAGCTAAGAAACACCAGAAGCCACAGTTGATCTTTTCCTTGTCTACCTAAGCATTCATCTTCACAAAGTGAAATGTCTTTGCTTTACATCTTCTCTAAAACAATTCAAAGTTCTCTGCTCAAATCATCATTGTCTAAAAAAGCCCATTAGCAAGAAGCAGCACCTTTAAAACCACCATACCCTGGGCATGTTTCTGTTTCACAAAGGAGAAAAGGTCATTAGAACTCTATTGAGCCACCATGAAGTTCTATTTTAACACAGAGAACTGCAGCCTCTGTGATGTGGCAACTCTTCCTGCTGCAAGACAAAATTCTCTTTGGCACCCTCAGAATCCCTGATGTGTGCCACCTCCACCCAGCTCTTTCTGCCCCCTTGGTTACCTGTGAGCAGCACCAGGAGAACCCAGGTCAGGCAGATGTGAGACAACATTCTGGCTGAAGGTGACAAACAAGGCTCCTGTTCACCCTTCTCATTCAAGAAAAATTATCTTCTTTGTGAACTTCTGTGTTTCCTTCTTAGCACATCATCTCCAGACAGAGCTGTGGTGCCTCTCAGTCCACTCTGGGCTGTTTTGGTTGGGCTGTTGTGCTGCAGCACAGCTGCTGGGGCAGGGTACAAATGCACTGAGCTCCTGCTGGTGGGGCTTTGAGAGGTGACACCACAGCACCACACAAATCTGCTTCTCGTTTTTGCCAGATCTGTTTGATGACTGTAAGTGAAACTTGACAGCAGCACTGAGCTGACACGAGCGTCAGCAATCCACTGCCCCAGACTGCTTCCCACACCTGCTTTTGCCACAGCAGACAGGGTTTGGATAAAAGATTACATAATACATAGCAGACTGTGGCAAGTGGAAAGGGCTTGGCCAAGTAGCAGAGCTGTAGGATGAACTATTCAAGCTTTTCATCATAAGTTTCTGGTTCTAATACTTAGAAGCAACTCAGAGCATCTTCTGGCAAATTTTCTCGGGCAGCAATAATTTGGTGGTTTTGGAAAACTTACACAGCTGAGTCTAATGGAGTGCCAGTCTTTTTTCATATTTAAAAATGCCATGTGCATCTGCAGAAACATCCAGAATAGAGAGGAGACTTGAAAAAGTGGTGTGGAAACTGTAACTCAAGGCTGTGAAAAAATGCTGAAATACAGCTTTTGAGAAATGCTGTCCTCTGGCCACTCCCTGTGCCTGGATCACCACCCTCTCCTCAAGGATATCTTTGTCTTTTTATATTGTTTGGGCTGGAACTGCACCTGTGATCAAGGGCCAAGAAATGTTCTTTTCTGAAGCAGCTAAACTACTTCACTGTGTTCTATATAGGTGAATTTAAGTACTAAGGAGTTATTTATGAGTAAGTGGAAGATGCTAAAATTGGAACCTTGCCTTGCATGACTACCTTATAGAACAGAGGCACGAAACTGGCAGGTGTTTTAAGTGAAAATCAGGAAAACCAAGGGATCAATGTAGCTGAGAGACAAACTGGCAACACACTTGAAGAAAAGAAGTGATAGACGGATGAAAGGTGATTTTTGCATGCAGCAGCTGAAAGCAGAACACCTTAAGAAAAGGCTTCCTCTTAGCTCCTGTGGTTTCTGAGGAAACTGCAGAGAGCTGCTAGAGGAACAATTCTGATCATTACCAGCAGGATCCTGAAACTGCTCTGCACAAATGGGAAAGGCAGGGCAGGCTGGCTCTGCCAGGATCCCAGGAAAGACATTTTGGTCACACAATAAAAGGATGTGACAGCTACAGGACAACAGTTAACCCACTTGTTTTAGATTTCACCTCAAACACAGACCATAAGGAATGCCTTGATGTAATCTGAGTTTCTGTCTGCCTGTTTCCCAAGTTCCTGTGTGTTGTTTGTGCAAGAAACAAACACTCTTTCTGTAGGAATTTCCTCTTGACTCAGCATATAGAATTATAGAATGGCATATCCAAAACAAGCAGCAAGTGACAAAGGAAGGTACAACAGGAAAAGCCAACTTTAATCTGTGCCTACCATCTCACGATACATTTAACAAAAATTAGACTTCTTCATTTTTACCAAAAAACCACAAAACTTTAAACATTTTCATCTGCCCAGTCACTCCCAACCTCCAACAGGTGCACAACAAATGCTTTGTCTGCTTGTACAACAGCAAAACAAAATACGTTTATCCTCAGAACCCCTTCTGTCTCTCACTGCTGTGCAGTAACAAGCCCAGCTGTTTGCTTCATGTCATTTCATCAATAATGCTGCACATTGCTGCATCCTTGTCCAAAACCTGATCTCTCTTGCCACCGGAACGCTCCCTCTGCTTTTCGCTCTGCCCAGCGCAGCCGCTGCCATCGTCAGCATCCATGGGCTCCACGCTGACCCTCAGTCCCCCCTCTGTGTGAGGCAGATCATCGGGCAGGGAAGCCAGGCAGTTCTGGATCATCTCCACCACTCTCTCCAGGTGCTTCTGGAAGCGCTCGGCCGTCTCCAGGCGCTGCCGTTTCTGCACCTCCATCATCACCCTCAGCGTCTCCCTGGCCTGGTGAGGCCGGTACTCGTTTATCAGGTGATGCACGTGGACAAAAAGCAGTTTCAAGTCTTCCAGTTTCTCCTCTCGTTTTATACTCCCTGGACTCCTTATCAAGATGTCCAAGAGGTCCAGGAAGTTGACCAGGATAGACATGTTAAGTTTCCTTAACTCCTTTTTGTGATCAAACTGCATCGGGTGCAGCCTTTCGATACCCTGGCTCTCCAGGGGCCGAATGATCAGATCATCACACTGGAACTGGTTCCCAAACATCATGTAGCTGTCCTTGACAGGCGGAGGTGGCTTTGGAGCCAGCCCTTTACGGATATTTTCATCAGTGTATTCTTTGATATATTGCATTGGAGGCGGAGGAAGGGCGCTCACTTGCTGAGGTTCACCCATTTTTGCCAGATGAAGTTCCTAGGCTATGACCCAAGAAACAAATGTTAATAATTTGTGTCACAAGGTTATAATATAAATGTAAACAAAGACAAAATATGGGAGGTGGCAGTGAGAAAATGAGACAGAAGAGACAAATTCATGTGCAGGATATGGGAAACTCCTGGCAAATCCATGTTATCTTTTCACTAAGACTTACTTATAGCAAGATTAACTGTTCTAGAAGCACACAGAACACTCACTTCCCTAAATATGAAAGACTAACCTGTAAACCAGGCAGCCAAAGGGAGAGGGGTGACCCCCTTCCCTAGATGGGGCCTGGCGGGCAAACTCCCCAGAATCACAGAATATCCCAAGCTGGAAGGAATACACAAGGATTAACTCCAGGCCCGGCACAGGACACCCAAACAATCTTCCCCCGTTCCTGAGAGCATGTCCCAAAGGCTTCTTGAACTCTTTCAAGCTTGGGGCTGTGACAAGGAGAGCCTGGGGAACCTGTTCAGTGCCCAGCTACCTTCTGGAGAAAGAACCTTTTCCTAATATCCACCTAACCCTCTCCTGGCACAGCTCCAGCCGTTCCCTCGGGCCCTGTCACTGGTCACAGAGGGCAGAGACAGACGCTGCCCCTCGGGTGGAAGCTGCAGTGAGATCCCCCCTCAGTCTGCTCTTCTCCAGGCTGACCAGACCAAGCGCCCTCAGCCGCTCCTCGTGCGGCCTCCTCTCTTCACCCGCGCCCACGAGAGAAACCAGGCAGGGCCCACACCCGCCGCCCTGCGCCGAGCCGGGCTCTGGGGCGGCCCAAACGCCGCGGCGGGGCTCGCCAAGTCAGTGCTGAAGAGACAAGAGCCGAAACCACATCCTGCCGGAGGGCACGGACCCCTCAAAGGCCTCACGGGCCCTCCCGCCCTCACCTGGCCGCTCCACCCGCCGCGCTCCCTCAGCGCCGCCGCGGCCGCTTCCGCCCGGCCGCCCTCTGCTCTCGCTCGCTATTGGTTGGCGGCCTCGCTGTGCCGCGCTCTGATTGGCTGTTCCGCAGAGCAGTCAGGCACTCCTCCACTCAGCTCGCTCGGGGACGGGGCCACACGCGGGGCGTGACTCCCGTCAAGGCGGGGTCGGGGCTGCTCCGTCTTGGGGCAGCGGGGATTCCTCGGCGTTCTGTGGCCCTTCAGCGATCTGTGATCTCTCAGCGTTCTCTGGCCCCTCAGGGTTCTGTGGCTCCTCAGGGTTCTGTGGCCCCTCAGAGTGCGGGGCTCCCTCGCCACAAGCCGCTGTGAGGCCGCAGGACCTGCCGGGGGAGGGAGGGACCAGCCCGGCGTCCCTCAGGGGTGCTGGGACAGCGGGGACGGCCCTCGTCAGGGAGACACAGAAATCACAGCAATCACAGAAAGCACAGAATCAATTAGGTTGGAAAAGACCTCTGAGGTCCCCCTGGGAAGTGTTTGCAGCCTTCCGGCAGCAGAATACGCTAAATCTGACCATAACTGACACACAGTTGGGCTCCGTTGCTTTTCTTTCCGTTTTCTCCCAGAGGGAGTTGAAGTTAACATGGGGGATGTAAGCTTTTCACCGGGTCAGCTGGAGCTGGGCTTGCTGGCATCGCTTCTGCAGGATTTTCTCTCTGAATGCCCAACAAGGAGGATTTTTCGACACTTGGCCGATTCTGTGCCGTTCTCTCTCAGCAGATGGCAGCAATGGCCTTGGTGACAGGGACCCATCACCGCACACGCGGTGTCATTTACTGATTCACTCTTCCAGATCGATCATTTACTAAAAAAAAATCAATCGAATGATAATTACTTTGGATCCTGTTAATTATTTCTAAGAACATGCAAAGAAGATCCAGAATCGTAGGATTTATTTGATGCACAGAATATATGAATATTTATATATTCCAAACTAAGCTAACTTTACCATGAGTTGAATATTTAAATATTTCAAACTGAGCTACACTTCACAATTTATAATGAGTTGAATATTTAAATATTCCAAACTGAACCACATTTTACAATTTACAGTGAGTACAAGCCTGACTGCAAAATAGGCTGATTTGTTTTCATTTGTAAGCAATTTGCTGAATTCAGACAAGGATGCAGTTCCATGCTGCAATTAAAACATTACTGCTTTGGAGAAGGTGATTTTATTCCTTCACCCCTATTCCTGCTTCCTGATCCCTCTCTCCTTTCTCCCCTCCCTGCTCCTCCAGCCCCTCACTGGCTGTGCAGCCTTTTCTTGTCACTGCTTGTGCCACCACCATTGGGCACTGGATTGCCAAGCAAACTGATGCAGCCCCAAACCCCATAAAAACATCACTGCAGGCTTTTTTTGTAAAGTTGTCAGCTTTTCTAATGAGTTAACTCGCTGTGCTGTGTGCCCTGTGAGCATCAGGGAGAGCTTTTGAGAGAGGAGAGTGCATAGGCAGAAGGAAAGGAGAAGGTTGGGAACATGGGGTGGGAAATTGTCCTCTCCATTTCTGTGACAGAAAGCTCTTATGTTATCTCAAATCATCTTGTTACATCATACTCTGAAAGACAGGCAAGGAATAAAAACCATCGCCTCCAGAGATGTGTGAGATAACACGTGTAGTAGGAGGTAGTAGCACACCTTCAGTTTTATTGGACTTTCCAGACTTTGATTTCACATTCATTTTACAGCAGCTGAGCTTGATTCTCTAGTGCCTGGCACTCAGTGAACCATGCATCAAGGATGTAAAATGCTGTGACTTCAAACAGGAGCAGGCAGAGAGACCCAAGCTCTTGTTTTTTCCTCGATCTCTGTGATCTCCTTGACTCATTTTCTCTATGATGGCAGCCAAGACAGAGGGGATATAGTCTTGTTCTTGGTGGCAGGGCTGCTTCTCAGAAGACCCATGGATGACCCCAGCCCACAGGGAGCTGCTGGCACTGCTCCTTACAGTGCTTCTAAATGAGAAGTTAAGAATGATGGGGAATGGCAAGTGTGGCACTCCAAAGTTTGCTTCCTGCTCCATTCCAGCTCTTTTCTGAAATAAGGGCACTATCCAGTACAAGGCTACCACTGGTAATGAAGCACAATTCCCACATCATCTCCAGCTTGTGGGAATGAACTTGGACACTCCTTCAGCAGATGGTGAAGCAGTACCACGATATTCTCTGCCTCAAAGGCTCAACATCTTAATTTACAGCTTTGGTTAAGTTTATTTTCATTTTCTTCATAACTAATTTTATGCAAATTGGCATGTTTCAGTAGCAAGCACTCCAGTTCTGTTAATTCAGCAGCAGTGTGTACACTGTGTGCCATTGCAGTATGCTGTTATTTTAGCAGAACTGGAATCCAAACATTGTACAAGCACAGTAAATATAAACCCCATTTTCAAGCATGCTCTTAGAACAGTGCTGCTCTCTTCTGTGCTACAACAGATTTCTTTCATTTCTTGCTGCTATTGCACTCTAAATAATAAATAAATAAATAAATAAATGTGCGTGTGTTTTTCTCATGTTGTCTGAAAAACAACCCCAAAGTCAAACTCAGTTCCAGTCTCTTGTTGGGCGTAGGTTCGGATTGTATCTTCTAGCCTGGTTAAGCAATGAGCTCAGGAATTTCCTTTTTTGGTGATTGTTACAGGCTTTGTTGCAGGATATACCAGGGAGGAGGGTGAGAGAAAAGGAGCCTGTTGGGGGTGAAGGAGACTTAACCAAGCTTTATGTCTCCATCTGCTGTGGTTAATTCCCATCTCCCTGTCTCCCGCTGTGGCTTTGGGAGTGAATGAATTTGCAGTGCAGTGCTGTGCAACCTTTTCTTCCTGACTCCTCAGACTAAAATATCAGCTGCAGCCTATTGACACACCTGCTAATGTAGGAAAGGAGTTTAATGTTCCCATCATGTGAAAACTGGGGCACAACACAGAGCAGTGCATGACAGCTGAACTGTTTCTTGCTCTGCAGCCTGTTTTCAAAGAGATTCAAAGCTCAAAACAGAGCTTTCATGGTTATTTACAATAAAACCAGTATCTCACTACTATTAGGAAAGTGATAGGGCTCAAAATCCAGGCGTGTTTTGATGGAATCACCCAGCACTCCTTCCTGTGTTCATGGTCATAGTATTCTCTCTGGAAGCAGCCCCCAACCTGATTTTTAAGCCAGACATTAATGCTGGCTGTTTTCTTGCTCACATGCCTGTTGTAACCAATTATTCAAACATGTAAATGAACGTCTCAAAAAAATGCATCTGCGTGGCACAAAGTAATTCCTGTCCAGCCATCAGTGTCCTGGGTATGGCAAACATGTTTATTGCCAGGGTAAACCCTGGCATCTGCAGCATGTTCTGCCAGCAGTGCAAGTCCCACCTTTGTCTTCAGAGGGAGACAGAAACAGACAGGACCCACGATAGCCAGGCACTGATAAAAGGAGCTGGAACAAAATCCCAGTTTGGGTAACCCATGAAACAGGGTTTTCCTTTCTGCATTTTTGCCTAAGAGAAAACAGCTGAGGAAAGATTAATTGTCCCTTAATCACAGAAGAGCCTGTCCTAACCCTGTGCAAGTTCTCCAGTATAAAACATGTTCTCTATGTTACTGCCAGTCCTGGGAGTTATTCCCTTCATAATGATGGATAATTCACTACATCCTCCCAGCAGATGCTCAGAACGAGGCATCTCCTTTCCCAGGGCTCCCAAACAGTTCATAGGAGGATCTTGCTCTGCTTCTACAACTCCCTGGGTCGCTGGGAGCAGTGTGAGGGGATTCAAAGGTGCAGTTTTAAGACCTGGAGGAAAGCTGGATGCAGCTGGCTCATAAAGACCAGGCTAATTCTTCCCTTTTCCTGCAGCTTTCTGTCTTGTGCTTTGGTTCTATTGGAACTGTGTTTATTGGGGTGATAATGAACTGCTAAAGAAGCAGGACAACTGAGTGACCTAAACATGAGCTTCTCACACTCTAAGCTAAGTAGCAAAATGGGTTGAATTATAGAAGTTTAGAGGTTGAGTAATAATCATCATATTGAGCAGCTGGTGTAAAGGAAGAGCTGGCAGCCAGGCAGCAAACCTGACCCGAATATTGCACATGATAGAAGGATATAGGTCAATTTATGGGAGTGAAGAGAGAGCTGCAGCCTTCCAGACTGTTTGTTGTTTTTTTTGTTTTTTTTTTCAGAAAGAAAAATTACCTATATTTAACTTCATAAATTTCTCTGCCGCCTTCAGGACATAAACCTTGGTTGGTATCAGAGCAGGATGTGCGGGTGGGGAGATTTTCAGTCTGCAGTAATCAAAGTGAGAACTGCATAATCTGGGTAAAACCCCCATGAAAAAAATCCAATCCATAAAATGACATCTTTTTTTAAATTAGAAATAAAGCAGTTTGCAGGAGATAGCAAGGAAAGAAGAAAAGTGATTGAAAGAAATGAAGTCCACTGAGGCTACAGTTGATAAGAAGAACTTTATCTACAACCTCAACTTGCTCAGCACAGAGGAGTATGTAGAGCACATAGCAGCTCAAACTTCAATCTGAATCATTTAAAATATTTCAGATTTTCCTGCATATGGACAGAAAAGTGTCAAAGGAACATGGTAGCAAGCTTTATAAAAGCACTGAAGCAGAGAAGATGTAGGATACCTAAAAAATTTATCACCCCTCATCATGAAGTTTAGTCTTACAGTGGTTTTAAGATATTCAGGACAGCTATGTTTAATACTATTCTACAAAGGATACAGAATTTCTGTACTTTGCAATATCAAGTGCTGCCAAAATTCTTGAAAGGAGCATTCAGTGTAAAAGTGTACCATCCTATGAGGTCAGGTTCCAGAAATGAGGCACTTGTGTTACTGGGGTATTCCAGCTCTCTGAGGAGCCCTTTCAGTAATTTGTGTTTAAAGCTCTGCCAGAGACCCTCACATATTTCAAGACCCTCCATATTCTGCAGCCAACTTGGTCCTAGGCAAGTGGTGCATTTCTACCTGTATATATATATATATACACATAAATATAAATATATATTTATATATCCTACTTGACTCTAGAAGGATCCTGAAGCACTTCAATGCCTGAGGCTTTCTTTAAAAGGGTTATAACCCTTATTCACCCAGATGGATAATGACAAATGGTTTATATCTTGAAAGGAACAAAGAATGTTAGTTAAAAATGGTCAGGAAATAATGATCTTTGAAATTCTTTCCTAAATGTAGAAGTAAATACAAATACAATTCTTAAACCATATGTTTTTTGTTTATATGTGTCAACCTGGCTATACATTCTTTAGACAGTATTCCTTTCTGGTTTTGGCTTACTGCACTTAAGAATTTGTGAGTTTGCTATGAATGGAATTTGGAATAACAGTGAAAAAAGAAAAATGAAGGGGTACATCTCAGGCAAGAGTGATAGAAACATACATCAGCCACTGCTTTGCTCCCCAGTTCAGCAGAGCTATCAGCTGATAAAGCTACTGCAAAACAGAGCAAGTTAGCAGCTCTCACTGAGCTCTCACTGAAACCAACACCCATGTTTATCTGAAATCTACATTTGTATCAAATCCCAAGTTTAACCAAATCTGGCTGTGTTGACTTGTTTCCTTGCTCAGGGTCATTCATATTTTCCCTGTTTACTCTCGTGGCTGGCCCACCTTCACTTAAAACCATGGAATACTCAGAGTGGCTGATCTCACCTGCTCAATCCTGCTAGTTCTTATACTCTGGGACAAAATCTGTGATTATTTTCTTGCAGTTATTTTTGTATTTTCTTGTGCATCTTTCTGCGTGTGTTGTGTCAAAGCTGTATTCTCAATTTCTCCATGTTTCTCTCTTCCCTGTTTTACCTGGCCCCTCGCAGCCCCTTCCTGCCAGCCATGGTGTCACATCGTGCCATGTTTACACCAAATGCAGGGCAGTTGCCAAGCCCCTTATCTGGGTATTTGATCAAATTGCTCCTTCTCCGTGCCCCTCTGAGAGCTCATCTCTTATCTCATGAACAAATCAAGCTGCCAGTCACTGTGTTCAAAGAATTTCTTAGCTCTCCCCCCACTACTCACCACCTTGGTTAATCTTCTCTTCCCCCACATCCTCCATCTCCAGCAGCACCTCTCCTCTCAGGGGTTTCCGTGCTGGCTTCTCAACTCTGCTGTCCTGCACTCCTTCTTCTGTGCAGCTACAAGGTCACACTCTTGTATTTCTATTTATATTCCATTTTCTGATAAGACAACGTGTACATCTCTGCCAGCAGACTTCAAACCGCTTTGGCCCAAGCTACAGAGATTTTTCACCAAGTCCTTAATCCCCTACAGTTAGTGTGAAGGGGAGAACTAGAAAGAGTCATAGTCCTAAACAAGTGTTACTAGCTAAAAATGCAATGCTGTTAAAAATTATCATTAGAAACTCAACTGTACTGACTCAAGTGAAATATTTGTTGATCAAGATCCAAGCCTTTTTGGGGGTAATTCACTGTTGCAGGCACAGTGAAATCTTTATCAGGGCATTCTGCTGCACATTTTTTGGTCCATTAATTACAAGAAAGGATCTTGGAGCATAATTTAAACCAGCAAATTCTCAAGCATAAGGAAATTTATGAGCACACACAAGTGGTCCTATATGTTGGAGGTGCAAGGTCTGGAATTTATCCAAATAGCTTCAGCATACACAAAGCTCAATTCCAGAAAACTCACATCAAACTCTGCATATTTTGTACATGTGTGCTGCATGAGGCCGACCGGCTTGTAGAAGAATTGGGAAATTTGGCCTGAGCATTTATCCTAATCTACAAATAGGTGTGAAATCCCCCTTGACAGCAGTGATGCTTTTTTAGGAGATCACACACTTGTGTCATCTGACCACAGAAGTTTTTTGGTACTCAGTCACTCTGCTGAGAAACGAAGTACAGATTTACTGGACTTCAGCATGGCAAATGTTATAATATCTGTTGCATCTTGTCTTCAGCAAGACCACCATATTTATTTTTTAATTTATTTTTATTTATATATACATATAGGCATCAGCTGGCAACAGCTTCAGTCTGTCCTCATTTCTGTCCTATGGTACTGCATTGTCTTAAGCAAAGTCTCTACAAATCTGTACATTAAGTGCTATATTTAAATTGTATTTTTATGGAAAATGCACATTCTTAATTACCATTGAACAGGACACTCATCCTGTACATCCATGTTGGGTGCATGCATTTGTAAGTGTGTTTACCAGATGAGCCAGTAGGAGACAGATGCTTAATCATGCCCCACCCCTTTAATTTATCCTTAATCATTGATTCACATCTCCTGCATGTCCCTCAAGTGTTATTTTTTTCCACAACATTTACCTTAGCGTACATTTCAACGTGTGCAGTTCACCTTATGGCTTCAGAGAGGATGTGGTTATGGTCTGACAGAAAGGAAGCTTTGCTGTAGATGGGAAGATAAAGCTCAAAAGCACCTACGCTGCCTCTTGAACCCCTTTTTTTTTTTTTTTAAATTAACTGCCTTCTTTCTCGTGTTTCTTTCTTTGACGGAGCGCACAGCACAGAGTTCCCATGTCCTGGGAGACAAACCTTCTTGGCTCAGCCATGAATAACTGTGTGCTCCTGCAGGAACTGCTGATCAAGAAATCCCAGCAGAAGAGAAGGACTTCACCCTCCAACTTTAAAGTGCGTTTCTTTGTCCTGACCAAATCCAAGCTGGCTTACTACGAGCATCGCCACGGGGTACGTCAGTCGTTTTCTCTCTCAGAGCAATGGGAGCAAGGATGAAATTTGTTTAATGGAGGGAAGGATGATCTTTGTTAAATTTTGTTAATTTTTCTGGTCCTTGCTACAGCACCATGCCCTGGAAATTGGTCAAATGGGTCATTTAGAGCTTCTGATCAACAGGCATTTGGTGTGAATGGAGGAAGAAGACCACTCTACCAATTTATAGGAAGGATCTAGTTTTATTGTAGGAATTTGGCATGGGCTGTGTGTAAGAGCTGTGTGAGCCTGTGCCTGGCACCTCACATGTGGACAGGGGTGACCTAGAGAGGCGTATTGTGAAGGTCACAAGTGTATCCTGATTGTAACTATGAAAAAATAATCAACAGATCTTCATTCTCATTCTTTTCTTTGGGGCATCAGGCTGATGGCTGGTAGGAGATCCATCTAGCACTTTAAAATAAATTCAGCTGCCACATGTAATGTGTGGTCTTTAGAGCTAGCTTCAGATGGGCTGTGATGATGAGATCCAGGCTCAGGCCAGGCTTTGTTTCCCCAAGTTTGCATTTTGGTGATTTGCTAAATATGAAGAAAATTAGAAGTCAATCTGTGCACCCTATTGTGTTTAGTGCTCTAGTGAAGTGAGAATTATTCCCTTCTATTTAGCTGGATGTTTGCAGAACCTCGTTACGGTTGTAAATAATCTTCCTTGTTTTCCAGCAGTCCCTGAACGTGCTGTTAATCCATTATGCTTAGGCACTGTTCCTGTAGGCAGAGAAGAACTGTGCTGCCTTGGATCTAGCAACTCCAGACCAAGTGATCTTGTTCAGTTGCAGAAAATTAAGTAGAAACAGAACCCAACAATAAAAGAAAAGCACGATGTGCCCTCATATTTTATCACAACCTATTTGGGGTTACAAACCAGCTTCAAAGGTTAAAAGGTTTAAACGTTAACAGTCATTTTCACCTGCATGTCATTTCTCTCAAATATGCCCAATGAAATGTTTTTCTTCCTTCTACTTTCTAGTCCGTGTTTTTCTCACCTCCATTTTAAACAGGACACTGTTGATTGCTGCATACTGTGACTGCCTATGGGTTGGGACTATCTTTGTCTGTTCTCCAAACTATTTTTCAAATGTCATTTTTGTAAGATTTTAAATTCCATTATAATTATTCCACTTAATGATTCGGGGCTAAATTTTGAAAAGCATCGAAATGATTTTGCTGTAGGTGTAGGTGTTTAGAGAAATGTTTGCTACTGGTTTTCTTTGATGCTTTCTGAGTTTTGGTGTGCTTAAATGAATTGAACGTAAGTCTGACTAGATACTTTTGCAGTAGGTGTCTTGTCAGCATCTTTAGGGACTGAAATAGTTTGGAAAATCTGACTTGGTGACTTTCAGTGGGGCATAGACTTCACACTCTCTGTGTTCGTGGAAATTTTCCCTCTGAGTCTTCCAAAAGGTCATTTAGGTGAGATGAGGGTTTGATGTATTATCCACTTTATCTTATATATTACATATTTAAAATGCACATATTATACATGTGTAGACATACGTAGGTAAACACGCCTGCAACTTTAGAACCTTGTGCATATTCGAGGCGTGGTGGTATATTTGTAATCACAGGGCTGATGTTCCATGAAATGCTGATTTTTCTTCTCACACAAACAGGTTCTTCTCTCTCAAAATCAGGTTGTTACATGAAATGAATTTGTCACAAAGTAGAGAGAGAAGAATTTGTCCTGTGAAACACTCCCAGAACTGATCATTAGCCTCTTCAGTAATCAAAATTAGAGCATGCTGGTGAGACCTCTGCTTGGTGAGGCCATTGGTGCTCTGGAGAGGAAAGCTGAGAGCAGCCCGTGCAAGAGTCATCTTGTTTTGTGCTCAGAATGGAGGGAACCCACAGCATTTGAGTTCACAGCCAGTGGAGGGAGGATTCCAATGATCCCTGCCCAGCACATGGGCTGTGCCATTCCCAGGAGTGCACCAGGACCAGGCACCACGTGCAGGTGTTGAACTCCATGATCTGGTGCTCATTGTCTGGTGCAATCCCTGGCACTGCTTTGCTCTGATCCACAGGGGCTCTCTCAGATAATTTCTGGGCTGGCAGAGGTCAGAGCAGGCTGTCACTGTTGCCAAGGGGCAGTTTGCAGGTGGCCCTGCTCTGGGGGTTTAGGGACAGCTGGCTGCAGTGATGGGGAGCATCCTCGGGTGCTATGGACTGACATGGATGGGCCCAGGACATACCTGAGATTTTAAAGCATGGATTTTCCAAGGGAGATCTCTGGGGATGTTTTCACCATGGGTTTTCAATGTGTGTGTTTAAGAACCCCTCACCAACCTGTCTGGTGGACTCCTGTACTCAGAGTTTTGTACTGTATAGTTCCCATCTCTCCAGTCCCTGGTCAGTCACTAACAACAGCCTGTGCACAAAGTCAGGTAAAACAACTACTGAACTGCTGAAAAGTTTGAGAAGTCCCACTGATTTCAGTTGGATGACTTAAAGTACACACTTATGCATTAAGCCCTGGTTTATACAGTCTGCCTGTATTTAAACGGGGTTTAACACCCTGTCCCTTTCTCTGCATTTTTAAACAAAAGGTATAAAACAACATTATTATTTTGTATCAGTCCAAAACAAGGAAATAAGCAGGCTAGAAGGCTACAGGGATATTTCTGCAAATGAAACTCAAAGCTGTCAAGACAACAGGCCTCATAAAGGCAGGGGTTTTTTTGCAGTAACTGTAATGGCATTTTCACTGTAATTTTCATCTTTCTGCCACACTGACAGAGAGCACTGTTCTCCTCAGGACCAAGCACACAGTGGCCCTTAATGTTAATGAAAGATATTTACATGTCTCATTAGGAGAATGAGCCCCCAATAACTGAACAACAATAAGAAGCTGTGTTTTCTGGAATTCATTATGCAGTGCACAATGCAGGGCTGTCTTAACATAAAGCAAAGCCCTGATAACAGGCACATGTATTCAGCCCCCATCTCTGCTAAAAGACATCAGAAGTCCCTTTATTATAACATGCAAATCAATTCCAAAGGCAAAAATTGTTTGTTTCAGGGTCTGATTTTGTAGCTACTGTACATGTGAGTAAACAAGCACATGGGAGTAATAATTTCAACTATTTCAATGAGTTTGATCCTCACTACAATAATGGACAATTCAGACACTGAAACTCTCAGGGTGCTGGTACACTTGCTGCTCTGCAAAAGCAGCAGAGAAGTGAATCCCTTTGGGGAGGTGTCTGGGACAGAGTTTCAAATATTCTTACTTAGATGGAGCAAAAGCACTTGAACTGGTGAATTATCTATACCCCCTTCACCCAACAGCTTATGGTCCTTGGTGAATACTTCAGGCACATAAATATTTTGAAATTTTATATCTTCATGCACTTTGGGGCTATTATTAGTCCAGCTGATAAAGGCAGCAATGAAAGGCTCACCCAGAAAAGGCCAAGTTCTTTTTTCATTTACATCAGGACAATTCTTCCTACACTGGTCAGATGCTCAGGAGGTCACACAGAATGACTCAGCCTTGTCCTGGGCTCTTTCATTCCCATCTTTGATACTCACATATAAAGATGGCAAAGATGGCACTTCAGTGGGCCTTGAAATCTGCTTTCAGTCTCTTGTTACATGAGAACAAAGGAATAAACTCGGCTGAAAAGACTTTTATCAGCATCCCAGAAATGCTCCAGCTGCTCTGTAGCATTATCTACACGTGGGGCTGCTTGCAGCAGTCCAGCTACCCATGGGACAAAAAGCAGTGCTTTGCTCCTCAGTCCAGTCCCTCTCACCTTGATTATTATACACAGAATCCAACTTGGTTTTCTTCCCCAAGACTCTAATGTAAATAGATTAAAACTTTTCTTCTGAAGATCTCCCTTCTGGTCTTCTTGTTAGAGTGGCCATTCAAACCATTTCTCATTGCTTTGTGTATTCTGAACACCTTAGCAGGCCAAAAGGCTACAGGGATATTTCCCCCTGCAGTCCTCACCTAAAAGGAATTTAATTATGCTTTTAAATATAACCTTCCAAATAAATACATCTGACTAGATATGCCACTCTTCATAACCTGCCATGTATTTATTAACTAGTACTGTTTGCTTGCCAGAATTTGCAATACCACTTGTTTTCTGATGCATATCTCCAACTAATTTATTAACAATAATACACATATCACCCACAAAGAAGACAGGCTTGGCATCTGCCTGCATCACCCATTTCAATCAATTTGTATGCAATAAAATCAATACAATCCTAAATAAGATGGAGACAAAGTACAAATCTATGCCTTAATGTCTAGTTCATCTCTGAAAACCTAACAGGAATTTTGAAAAATCCAAATTATATTATTGGAGTTGCTGGAGGATGAAGTTGATATTGTTTGTCAGAATGTTTCTTGTTTCTATTGTGAAATCACAGAATCATGGTAATGCTGGTTGGAGAGCACTTCTTAAGTCCAGTTGGTCAGACTTTTTGCCAGGATAAGATCAACACTGAGAGCAGGACTGTCACCAACACCAGGACAGGCTGACTGTAGCATTGGCCACTGCTTCAAAGGATGGAGATACCACATCTTTCATCAACCTACTCAATATTTTTCTGAATATTTGCAAAGTTCCTGTCTGTTGCTGTTCTCACTCACGACTCCTGCAGCAGCATCCTGATTCAGGGTGGTGATATTGTCTAGACAGGATTGCCTTGAGCAAAATGCAGGTTCTCTGTGTCTGGTGTCTGTGGCCTTTCTAACTACACAAACATGTGGTAAAGTCTGGTCATAAAAATAGCTCCTTTTTTGCTAGAATAACTCATTTTACCTTCCAGAATATGATTATAATAATTTTCTACTTGCCCTTTCTGTTCTTGCCCAGTTTTGTTCCTACTAGGTCCTTTTCTGTGTATTTATTAGTCTTTAGTTTTTGAATAAATATTTTTAATTCCTTCTGAGCAATGTTTTTGCAGCAAATGTCGGACACTTCCATTTTGTTCAAATTACAAAGCTCAAATCTTTCTTCTGTCAGAGAACATTGAGGATGTAGCAAAATCTTCAACCCATGTTTTCTTTTATATCTTTAAAAAGGAAGGAATGCCTCCTAATTTGAAGATATAACAATAAATATGAGGCTTCCTAAAAGTTATCTTTTGTTAGACTTCTGTATTGTGGTCATTTTCTGCTCCCGGTGCCGTTGACTTTGCTTTATATTGTAATCAACATTGGAACTTATTTTATTGCAATGCCTGCCTGTTGCTCTATACTCTCTCATCCTTTCTGGCTGGTTTTTAATTTTTGGCCTTAAAGCTTAGATTTTTTTTTTCATGAAAAAGTGATGTCATGTAGTTGATTTAATTTAGCTTCTTTTCTTCCACTGAATCCTTCATTCACTGCAATCCACTGCTCCCAGTCTTTGCTGGAGTCAAGAACAGCTTTGAAGAAACTAATATAGTATTCAGGAGTTGTTCCATCTGCTTTTATGTAACATAAAAGGCTTATTTCCATCATATTAGAAAGCTCATTTGAAAGCCAAGAATCTTCCTTTTTTTTTTCTTTTTTTTTTTTCCCTTCTGTTTCTTGATGATGGCATTGATTTTCTTGTCCAACCACTTGTGCTGTTGTAGAGATGGGCACCCTGATAACCATCGTGGACAGGACTTGAGCCAAAGTGAATTTTGGAATTGGATTTGGTGGGAATACAAGGCTGGATTGGGTCTATAGGACTGTGTAAGAACAGTAAATAGTGGAATGGAGGCATCTCAAGCACCAGTTGCAGATGGTTTTGTTATTTAACACAATTCTGTGCACATCCAGAGTGCACCCACTCCTAAAACACCTTCATGTTTTTTAGATGTGAAAATAGCAGTAAAAAGAAAAATATTTAGTCTTTTAGTTGAAGCTGAAGGATTAAATAGTCATGATGGACAGGAAAGACAAGCAGACACATTAAGGGATTTAATTATCAAATATAGCAAAATACATTGGAGATATTAAAATGTAACACAAAAACCAGGGTTCTGCAGAAAATCCCAGTGTCATCAATTATCACTGCTCTCCAATTTTCCTTCAGAACAGTTAGTATGACAGAAAATGCAAAATCATTTTCAACTTTCTTCTAAAAATCAATTTCTTCAATTTAGTTTTCGGATTCAAATTAAAAATTAGTTACATTGTTTTATTTCCTATAAGCCCCGAATCGATCAGTGTTCCTAATGTGAGAAAACTCACATTTTTGTGAGAAAACTCACAAAATACCAAATGAAGGTAGTGTCCAGGCAAAGTTGCTATGAATCCAGTTTTCAACAGTTCATAATATCCTAACTATTAATGAGAAAAAACAGCACATTCCACAGATAAGGAATATGATGAGAGATAGAAAGTAATTGTATCAACACAGTGTTCAAGGAGGTTCAAGTTCAAGCTCAGGTAGTTTGGTTGGTGGAAAAATACTTTAGCAGGAGGGCTACCATTAAAAATAATTCCATCTTGTTCCAGTGATATCTCATAAGCTTCTGGTTACTATTTCTACACCAAGAAATTCCTTTCCAAATTCTTTCAGAAGCTCAGCAAGGCCTGGAGAAAACTCTGAAAGGCAGGAACAGGTCACTCATTGAAAAGGCTGAAGCTGAGCGAGGCAGCTGAGCTCTCTGCCATGGGCAGTTCCACAATCCTCCAAATCAGCTGCTGCCCCTGTTCAGGCTGAGCACTGAGCCCAGCTAGAGCAGAGACACAGGGAACAGGTGACACAAGGTCAAGCAAAGATCTTTCATCTACTTAATCACCAATTAAGTACTGCTCTTTTTAGTCAGGACGGTGAGTGAAAACAGGGAATGAACTTTGGCTCAGATTCTTACAAAAACCCCAAACCCTGATGGTACAGAGAAGGTCATGAAATGCTTTCATTGATGGAAATGTTTTTGTGGTCGAGCTTGCTGAGGACTGGAATTTCCTACTTTGCTCCACCCCAGCTATAAATCAGTTTTCCCCTACCCTCCTGCCAAGGAGGCACTGCCAGCCGTGCACAGGAGGGGATGCACAGGAGATGGGGAGGCAGAAGGTGAACACAGACACCACTGGGCAAGGAAAGCCAAGCTGCAGCATGGGCAGCCCTCAGCAGGGACTGCTGCTGAGGAGCCTGGGGCCACATGAACCTTTGATGGCTTGGTTTTCCCCTCACCAGAACAAAAGAAAGAAGACACAAGTTGCTACGCAACTTTAGAACCAAGCCAGCCTTATGAAGCACAGGGTGCTGCCTTCCTGCCAAGAATTGCTGCCTTTGGTCTCCTCCCCTGCTCCTCGAGATGAGGCTCTGCCCTCCCCTGCCTCTCCTCTCCCTTCCCTCTGCCCCCAGCCCTGGTGGCTCCACCTTCTGCCAGGGCCCTTTGATAAACACGGCAGGGCTCAGCAAAACCCCCGAGGGACCTTCAGCCCAAGCACTCCCTGCAGAGCCTTTCAGCCCCGTATTTCACAAGATCTCAGAGCTTTGTGCAGCCTGAGGGTGCAAGGGCCATGGTCAGGAAGTGTGATCACAAGCAGACCTGTGTCACCTGCAGCAGCCACTGATGGCTCCCTGCCCTCTCACCATGAGCTCCACATCCCTGCCCCTGAGCTGGAGAGAAGTGATTCATTTTTTGGGGTGAGCAGCAGTGCTGGTGGTTGGTTTTAGCACATGAGAGATGCCAGGCAGCTCATTCCTCAGGCAGGCACAGGGAGATGCCTCCTTGTGTTGCAGGGTAGGGCTGTGTCCATTGTCCCATGGCCAATTATCCCAGCATCTAAAGCAATCAGGGACCACCAGAGTCCTCTGGTTTATGCAGCAGAGACAAACCAAAGGATTAATCAATGAAAGAGCTGCTGGACCTGTGTGGCAAGAGGAGGGGGAGTACCAAAGATGAAGATATCGATGCACTGGGCTTGTGATGCACCTGGCTCCTTTCAGAGCTGTTCCCAGAATGGATATATTGCAAATCATGGCCCAAAAGAAATAAATCAGGATGGGCTGATCTGCAGCATGTGTGCTTCTCCCCATGGCACAGCAGCCTGCCCTGGTTCTTTCCACACATGGCTCACAGCAGGACCACTGATGCTTTTACTAAAACATCTACCCATTATACTCTGGGCAGACTGGAAACAACAAATGGAGATATGTCAGCATGTTTTGTCTCACCCTTTTAGGAACAAGTCTCTGAGGTTTTTCAGAGGCCATTTTTAAGAAGCTTTTTCTCTCCCCTTCCTTCCAAATGGCCCTGTTGCTTTTGTTGGATTAAAGTGTGGTCAAACATCACAAAAGCAAGGATATGTTTAGTTTCCAGCCCAGTTTCTGGGTAATGCCTGGTTTGTGAGTGGTAATTCCAGTTGTTTGTCCTGCTAGAGGACTGTAATTGCTTTCTATCAGCAGGATCCCTTCAGCTGAGGATCTGCTGGGCAATGCTCTGGCTGTGAGACACACACCAATGTGCTGCAACATGAGATTATGAGGAGCTTCCATCACTGAATTGTGTAATTAAAAGGAACACAGTGGGTCATGAGAGCTGCAGGGCAGCTGCACAAAGCTCCCTGAGAAGGCTGCACCCTGTCTTTCAGCAGAGTCCAGAAAAGCATCAACAATAACCAGTGTGCAGGGAAAGAGCAGAGCCTGTGCCTGGCACAGCGTCGCTTGCTAAAGCCCCAGGGGAGGAATGCATGTGGGTAAACCCCGGGACTTCAAAGGAAGGAGATGAAGGAGGGTTCAGCACTAACAAAATTGAAGGTTTTTATAGGATATAAATGGCTTTGTGCCTCATCAAAAGGGTAAAAGTCTCTGGGGTAGAACAAATGATAGAGGAGGTTTTGAAGAAGAGACAGAGGAAGCCAAGTGTGAAAGAAGTGACTAGATAAGAATGAAAGGAAATAAATGGTGAAAATGGGGTGCAGTAAGGCCTTGTAAGGCTTGCCAGCACTCTTGAGAGTTAATTGGCATTTACATTTAGGGGTACTTTAAAGCCTTGGGTTTACTGATTTAGGAGAATCCCACACCCCAGAGAGCTACACAGGCAGATGTCTACAGGAGACAGTCCTGGCAGTAAATCCAGAGACACTGGTTAAACTGCAAGCAAATACAAATACAAACCACAAATGCACCAGCAAAGGCCAGCAGGAACAATGTGACACCACACTGTAACAATTTTCCTCTTTTGCCTCAAGTCCAGCTATACAGAGGCAAAATACCCAGCCAGTCGTGCAAGAATGAGGCTTGGGGAGCCTCAGGGCCTCTCTGCTTGGAGGCTGTTTGACAGTGCTCTGTGGCAAACCTCCCCCCATCTCCAGAGGCAGGAGCTGCTGCCCTGGTTTAGGCTGAATTTAACTCTGAAAGTGTCAGAGGAGCAGCAGTGGGGCTGGCACAGTGGTGGGGATGGCTGCTGCCAGGGGGCAGAGCTGCAGGGCGGTGGTGACAAAAGGAGAAAAGGACAAGAGGGAGCTGGAGGGTGTAAAACACAAAGAGCTGGTGCCCAAGGGAAGGTCAGAAGGTTGCCAAAGTCTGGCTGAGTGAGTGATAACCTGTGGCAGGTCCAAGGCAGCAGCTGAAGTTCAGGCTCTGTCCTGCTGGCAGTGTTTGGAAAACAGCAGCTTTGCAGTGTTTTGGTGTTCTCAAACCTCACTGATTTCCGACACGCTGTCTCCCAAAGCTGAGGGGAGGAGACAACTAGTGCTTAATCCCTACTGAAAATTAATCAAAACAGGAAACCAGCTCACTCTGAAGAGCAGCCTCGTGTAGTGGATCCTGCAGAAGCACCAGAGGCTGAGCCTCAGCTCCACTTCCACCAGCTGCCCTCACCCCTCTCTTGCAAAAGCTGAGTGCCACTGGCCATGGGGTGAGGATTCCAGAGGGAACAGGGTACACCAAGGCAGCTGGGATCCATGAATGCCTGCTCTTTTTACTCTTTCCCCACTGCCCATGCTGTTATTTGAGTACCTGATATACCCAAACACCTGGTGAATGGAAGCACAGCAGAGGATGCCAGAGAAACAGCTTTGTTGGCAAATATTATCCTTTTTGAGGATAATATTCATTTCAAAATTCCTTGCTGTTTTTTCTTAGCTGAAAAGCCAGATGAAACAAAAATAGTGAAATGTTGTAGTTTTTTGGAAGACAGATACAGTAAAAAATGTACGTTTTGGATGAAATGAATAGTTTTGAAATTCCCAGTACCCAAACTTTTTAAATAAAATATTTATTGGTTTATATCTTTTCAGTATGAAACAGAGGTGTTAGTAAACTGAAAATTTAATAAAAATAGTTATGTTTTGGTTAAAAAGGGATTTCATTTTGCTGGAATAAAAAAAGTAAAAGCTGAATTTCAAATAGAGGTTTTGACTGGTTCTCTAAAATCCATGTGCTGAGTTGAAATATATGTATATGCATATATTTATGTGTATGGGAATACATATAGAGATGCCCAATATAAGAATTATTCTCTAAATTTTTTAATGATGTCTTACATAATCAGTTAATTTGCTTCTGCTCCATTAAAACTAAATCTCCCATGGACACAACAGTCTGGTCTAATTATTCACTTAATCCACAATCATTAGCCTCAACCAAGTGCTTTCCTCTGTCTTTTAGAAAAAAAGGACTTTGAAGGGTTCAGTGGAACTTTCCAGGATTAAATGTGTGGAAATTGTGAGAAGTGACATCATCATTCCCTGTCAGTACAAATACCCTTTCCAGGTGAGTCTGTCTGTTGACCATACATCAATTCATTTTGTATTTCAGTAGCATTTCCTTCATGGTGCAGTCATTAATGAACCCAACACTCGGTTCTTGATCAGAACCTCTACTCCAATTGAAATAATCAAAAGTCAGTGAGGTTCTCTTGGTTTGAAAAGACAGGTGTCTGCTAAGGAAGGCAGGAGCCTCCCCTGAAATGGAAAATGTAAAACTGTCCCTCTGAATTGTTATAATTTTGAAATTAAGGGAGCTCTCAAGCAAAGGTATTGGAGCAGGAATAACAGTTCTTTATTAGGGAAGGAAAAAAAAATGCAGTAATACAAAACAACACTGTCAGAGTCAGAATAGGATCTGACACCCTGTGGGTCAGGGTGGTGGCACTGTCCCATTCCATGGTGGCTGCAGCTCTCCTGCAGTGCCAGCTGTGGTTCTGTTGGAGCAGTGATCCTGTAGAAGGGTGCGGTTTTACTCTGAAGGTCCAGGGCTGCTGGAGATGTAGATGTGTCTGGTCTTCCTCAGAATCCAGTGGGAAAGGGCTGCTCCTCTGGGAATCCAGTGGGAAAGGCAGGCAGTGATCTTCCAAACCTCAGATTGTATCCAGCTAGGAATGTTTGGCTCCTCCCCCTGGGCAGAGCTCCTCCCAGTGGGATGATGGAATTTTATCAGCCATGCAGGGACACTCAGTGGCCATGGACAGCAGAGATCTCCTGGAGGGAGGATGGATTGTGGAAGAGATAAAGAAAACTGCCCAATGAACAGAAGAGAACTGCCCAATCAGATAGGAATAGAACACACTCACCCATTTCCAACCCAAGACAGAGGTCAAGAGCTGCATCTGAGCAGCCCCTGCTACTCCACTTCCCCACATCATCATTTGGCACGTAGCTTGTGGGTAACAGGGCTGCTCCCTATTCCCTTGGCTGACTCCCTTGTGACCAGTGCATCTGGGATTGCTTCTCATGGCTGGCTCCTTTCTTTACCCCCTCTCCAGATTGTCCATGACAGCTACATCCTCTACGTGTTTGCCCCCAACCGCGAGAGCCGGCAGAGATGGGTCCTGACGCTGAAGGAAGGTAAAAAGCCTCTCTGCCCACCCAGCTGTGGCTTATGTCTGACCAGCTTTGCCACAAATAATGCAGAGAAAATGAGCAGGAGGAGTCAGTGTCTCCAATCTCAGCAAAGTGTTTATAACCCAGGTAGTGGGTTATAAAATCGAAATGCTTGTAAATCTGGTGTGTTTTCAGCAGGCATGGGAAATTTGGATGTGGGATGGTTTATTTGGGGACCTTAGTGTCTGTCAGTATCTGCAGGGAGGTGTCAAAGGATGGACCAGCTCTGTTTGGTGGTGCCAAGCAATGGGATAAGAGGCAATGGGCAGAAATGATGCCCAGGAAGTTCCACCTGAACATGAAGAAGAACTTCCCTGTGCAGTGACTGGGCATTGGTAGCCCAGAGAGGGTGTGAGGTCTCCCTGCCTGGGGATGTTCCAGAACCATCTGTGCCACATGCTCTGGGATGACCCTGCTTGAGCAGGGGGGCTGGACCAGAGACCCACTGTGGTCCCTTCCAACCTGATCCATTCTGGGATTCTGTCATTTGTGTCTTTCTAGAATAAACTCTTAATAAATGACTGTAATTTGAGGTTTCTTCTTCAGGAAGAGATGAGGATTTTCCTGTGGCTAACTTTTTAAAATAACCTTTTCTACACAGAAAAATTTTCAGCTCTTAATAAGAGATTTTTTTGGTTAAATGACAACCTTGTTAGAGAACCATGATTATTAGGGGACATTTTGTGGGTAGCTTTCATTTCCTGTTCACCTCCTGAATCGTGCTGTGGTTCACTCACATGGTGCTGCAGTAACCAACACTGGGGGCAGAGACAAGCAGAGTGCTTGATGTGAGGAAGGTGTCAATTAGTTACATAAAAACTGCACCAGGCTTCTGTCACAGCTTTTTTCTGTTTTACAGCACTGCTGCTGTATTGTTCCCCCTGAAAACATTGTGCCTGATGGAGACATTGTGAAGTTCATGCACCAACTCTTGCAATCAGTTATTCTCCTACTCCAAGCTTCTACTTTATCACCTCATCTCATTCAACATTTGTAGACTGCCCCCTCCTTTGGACAATTCTTCAAAGAGCAGATTATTTCCATTTAGTTCTAGACGACTTCTAGAATGAATGTGGATGCAAATAAATTCATGTCCCCCCTTCTTCTTCTTCCCCCAATGTTTTTCAGAAATCAGATACAACAACAGTTTGGCTTCAAAGTGTCATCCAGACTTTTGGTTGGATGGCAAGTGGAGATGCTGTGCTCAGACAGAGAAGATGGCTGCTGGCTGTGTGGTATATGACCCCACCAAAAATGGTAAGGGACTTGTTAAGACCATCCTGACATGAAAAATATTTATTCCTAGCAATAGTAAAGGATTGAATCTATTTTGTACAGAACACCAAAAATATTATGCTAGATTTCCATAAAGAGACATGTTCCTGGCTTCTTGGGATATTCTGGCTTACCTTTTACTGTATGTGGAATTCTCTTTTTTTGAATTCACATTTCCTCTGTGTGATCCTTGGAGCTGGTTTTGGAATGAGATGGAGAACTGAGAACTTGATCAGCTGTGGTCAGTCAGTAAGCCATAACAACTTTCTCGAGATAAATGCATTCAAGAGTGCATTCTAACCAAACCAAACCAAACCATATTTCCTCTGTAGTTTCAATGGCCAAGCATAATCTTTACTTTGTCTCCTGAAAATGAACACAAGTGGTCAATCATTCTTCACCAAAGAAACATTTACCTTGTATTTTTTACCTTGATGCCTTAACTGATCTGTACCCCAGTTTCCAAGCCCTGCTGAGACTCACTGTGTAGTTGGCAGGTCTTGTTCTCAAAGTCCAAAGCTCACTGTTCAGTGGGTTTGTATCACCTGTATCAATTCATGGCCTTGGTGGTTTCTCCCTTGGTTTTGTCCTCACCTACTTCAAATTATCTCTCTTGGTTTCTTTTCAGCCTCAAAGAAGCCTCTTCCTCCCACTCCTGAAGATAACTGGGTGAGTGCAGTGATGCTGTCCTTAGTGCCCTGCCCTGAGTGATTAACTACCAGTGGGGACTTTGTCCTTATTAATGTTCACCACAGTGCAGTGACCTAGAATTTCACCTGAGATAACATTCCCTGGGTATTTTCTGTGCAACTGAAATTTTTATATGAAATTCATTGTTTGAAAGTGCCAAAGATTCTCTTGCTGCCACCACACTCCACTAAATGGTCTGGGGTGCTTTGAGGCTTTTAAACCCAGGGGACACCAGTGCTGCCAGAAAAATACCACTTTAGAGAGCATGACACTGCTTTTTATGAAGATTAATATTAATATGAATGTGACTGTGATGAGTCTTTTGCCTAATTTGTGCAGAAATTGTTGCTGGACCCAAGGGAAGCAGTGGTCATAGCCATATATGACTATGAAGCCCAGAACCCACAGGAGCTGACATTACAGTATAATGAGGAATATTATGTGATTGACAGCTCTGAGGAACACTGGTGGCTGATTCAAGATAAGAATGGGTAAGTCCCTTCTCAACAGCCAGTGTGAAAATCCTTTGTAATTCCAGTTTGTTCTTCCATTAACATACATGTTTATTCCCTCTTGTTCCCCTTCAGCTTTTGCAAAGCATCCTCTTATTTACAGGGAAAAAGTGATGGAAGGTTATTTATGGTAACCTTCTTCCATCTGCTTTTGCTTCAGGCAGCTGAAGAAAAGAACCTGAAAGTTAATTTTACAGCAATAAACAATTCAGACTGATATTTGCAGTGATACACAGGGGGGAAATGAAACTCCCCAAGTTTAGAGGCACAATCAGTTGTTTTCTTCTCCAGCAACCCCACTCAACACATCCCCACCAGCACTTTTATCATGCAGTGAGCAGGCAAAGCTTTCAAGGCTGACTCCTACAGATGCAGAGAAAATCCTGTCTGTCAGCACACTCACACTTGTCTTGCCTCTCAACAGGCATGAAGGCTATGTGCCAAGCAGCTACCTGGTGGAAAAATCACCTGAGAATCTGCAAGTTTATGAGTAAGTTGTGCCTGTGTTTTTCTTGTACCCTGGATTTGAAGCTACAAGCCTCAGATGCCCCCAGCCCACCTGACATTCCACCCTGGGGATGCTCCATTCAGAAGCTTCTCAGGAGAAACTTTCCTGGCCTAGAAATGCTGACTTGGAGTCTTTTGATGTTTTCAGGTGGTACAATAAGAACATCAGCAGAAGCAAGGCAGAAACACTGCTCAGGGATGAGGTAAAGCAGTGTTATCTACGGGGTGGATGGGAAATAATAATTAATTAATGACAAACAAAGCCTGCAAGAGAGATGAACCCTGGGTTCCTGCTCTGTTTGTGCCCTTAGTGTGTGATGTGAGATAAAGGACCACCAGCACACCCCCCCCTTATCCCCATCAGCTGAGCATGGATGGAGCTGTGCCATCCAAACACACCCAGTAACTGGGACTGGAGGAAAACACTGCTTCAGAGCACTGTGCCAGCTGAAAACTGTGATTTTAGCTCATCTTTTCTGTCTCTGCAGGAGGCCTGTGGATGCCAGTAGCTCTCTGAAAATCTAACCAATCTTGTGCTGAAGTATTTTGGGTGAAAGCCAAAAGTATGGCTGTGGGTTTTGGTTTTTTAATTGTGTGTGTGCATGAAAGCACACATCTTTAATTTTTCAGTTGAGCCAGAGTTTTCCAGTGAAGACTGTGCTGAAAATACAAAGAATAAGTTTCTTGTTCAAATTTTCCACACAAACACAACCTTAATTTTTAAATCTGCTCTTACATTAGCAGGTGGCCCTGTTAACAAACACAAATAGTGTTCCTTCCTGGAACAGCAGTATTTTATGGAAATAGCAGCAATTTTGTGCTGTTTTAAAAATTCTTATACAAAGTACTAGAGAAAAAGTCCACACATGGTTTAGTGGTCTTATTTTTTCTTTCAGTCCTACCAGTACAACTTTTCTGTGGTAACTACCCCCATGTGGCTGCAGAGACTTTTGGTTCAAAGCCTTGCAAGCCTCACAGCTCCCCCCAGAAATGTGGCCAAGTTTGTGAGTGATCTTTGGCCAGGTTTGGTGTCAGCTGGGAGTGGAAGGGCAAGAACAGAGCTCAGAGTGACTTGGGCAGGACGCTGCCTCCAAAACCTGCCCACCTCCAGTCCTGGAGCCCTCACTGCATGTGATTAAATGCTTCTACAGCAGCAGAGAGACCTTTCTCAGGGCTTTCCTGTGCCAGATATTGTGTGGTGCAGATGTTGTGCAGACACTGAAGGGCCAACCCTGGAAGTTCACAGCTCAGCAGGCTGATCCCACCTGGGCTGAGCTGCACAGCCAGCAGCTCATTCCTGGGGATGCAGGAGCAGCTCAGCCTCTGTGTTCAGCTGGAGCTGATCAAAGCTCTAGGGAAGGAGGCCCAGGCAGAGTGCACTTGGTGGATTTACTCTACATCAAGTGTTGTGGATGGGTAGAAGACATAAAATGGAGGAAACCTACCATGTAAAGCAAAGGAGGAGGGAATGAAAAAAATCAGCCACTTGGGATGCCAGATGAAAATCTTTATCTGCAAACAGAAGAAAAATGTGGGGTTTATTACCAATATATAGGTCAGTACAGCACTTTCCAGCCAAACTGTGATGTTAAATCTCCTTTGCCATCTGATCTATCTGGGCCAGTGGGATCATGCCCTATGAGGCATTTTAGCATTCAGATGAGTGGAAACCAATTACAGTGAAATTTTAAAAAGAAAAATTGTTCTGTGAGTGCCAGACTGCAGGAGGATTGCTTTCTTACCCATTTATGTTTAGATACTGGATGACTGGTGTACCTATGAAAGGGCAGGATTATGTCCAAGGTTTTCCAATTTGGGGTACATTGGTAAATGATAATTTACACTCCCATATGGATTCTCTGGTGCTGGATAAACTGTGATTTGTTCTGTGGCTGCTCACTCCATTGGAAGCACTCACAGGGGTTTGCCTTTCCACTTGGCCACACATTTCATTGAACGTGTGTTCTGTCAGATAAGGCTGAGGGCAGTCAATGGATTCAGAATTTCCAGAGGAGAGATTTGGAGGGACAAAGAGGCACACCCACATGTACTCAGCACAAGTGCCTAAGTGTCATTTCCTCTGAGAGGAAGCTGAGGTAAAAAGACCTAACACCCAAGAGAGACCTGCAGGCCCTGGGCAGCCACCAGAGCTGTGCATGGAACACACCAGGCTCTGTCAGTGGGGTGATGGCTCTTTATTTTCCTATATGTTTAGCACATCTTCATGACAGGGCTGAAATAAGCACAGCTTTGCCCCCAGCCTACTTCTTTTTTTTTTTTTTTTCCATTATCTCTCTAACCAGTTTTCTTTCCTTTGCTCCTGTTCCAGGGTAGAGAAGGGGCCTTCATGGTGAGAGATTCAAGGCAGCCTGGCATGTACACAGTCTCTGTTTTCACCAAAGCATTGAGGTACAGCTGAGCTCAGCAGCTTTTCACATCAATTACATCAATGAAATGGCTTCTATGAGTGTGTAATCTCTGCATAGTTGTTTTGGCATTATAACGAGAGAGCAGAAGGCTCATGAAAATGATAGAGGGAAAACACTTCCAAAAAAGGCAGAAGAGTCAGCTGCCAGTCCCAAAGTGTATTAAAGGCTCCACTTCTCCCTGAATCTAAATATGTGCCCATAAATAGTCCTTTGGACATCACTGGGGTTGTCATTCTGATGGCATTGTCCCCTGAAGTGTCAGTGGGGTCAGTGTGGGCTGTACCCAGAGATTGGTAGTGCAAGGCAAGTGAAGGGGTTTCAGTGATGGGGCAGAAAGTTGTGTTTGACAAAGAAGAGGCAGAGAAACTTGGTACACAACCTTCTCTTATCAGGAAACCTCAGCCTTCCTCTCGAGATGAGACCTTCTGCGAGTGAGAGGGAGAACATACAAGTACCCAGAGCTCATTAGCAACTGCAGTTCACTCCTTGCTCCTCCCCCATTCTTTCTGGGGAAAGGTTCTCCCCTCTGCTCACTTGTTTCTGTTTATACCCCAATCCCTGTCTTTTTGCTGCAAGCTATTTTCTCTCAAAGAAAACCTCCTCTTTTTCAGCACGGACAACAATCCTGTTATAAAGCATTATCACATCAATGAGACAACTGACTTTCCCAAGAGATACTACCTGGCAGAAAAGCACGTGTTTGACTCCATCCCTGACCTCATCAACTACCACCAGCACAATGCAGCAGGTGAGAGAAGCTGAACAGAGGTGTTGCTGGTTTGCCAGGTGACTGTTTTGAATGAAGGAGGGCTCCCAAGCCCTCTGTCCTTACTAGGAAGTGTTAAATGGCTTCACCTTTTCTCCCACTTATTCTGAAATGGGCATTTCAGGCCAGCTTCCAGCATTACATCCTCACTCTGGTTGTCCTTCTAAGGCTGATCATGGCCAACACAGATGTTATAATGACATGTTATAGAGAGCCATGGGGGTGTATCACTGCTGCCAGGCCAAGCTATCTGCTGGAATTACACTTCAGGGTCTTCTGGAGGTGATCCATCCCTGGGCCTTGATTTGACACAAAGTCAAGGACATGGCCAGTATCCATAACCAGACATGGTGACTCCCATCCCTACAGTCCAAGACTACCAAGGCAAACACTGGGCTTCAAAAATACCCTATAAACACCAAGTATCATTTGGAAATTCATCAGAGTTTACAGAAACTCAAAGCTCTGGAGGTGAAAATGGGAAAGAACCTGAAAGCGCTCAGAACTGGCTTCCTTCTCTCAGGCAGGAAACCAGAGCCTGCACAGAGGTTCAGCTGCCCTCAAGTGGAGCTGAGAACTCAGTGCAGTAAACCTGCTTCCAGAATCCAAGCTGCCCTCTGGGGTGGTGGCAGCCAGGCTGCCATGGCTGTGCAGTAACAGGAGCTGTCCCCATGTCCCCAGGTCTCGTGACGCGGCTGCGATACGCGGTCTCCTCCTGGAGGAAACAGGCCCCCATCACCGCAGGGCTCAGCTATGGTAAGGTGTTGCATTGTGATCTCACAGTTTATCCCAGAGCCTTGGGTCCCTCCCCTGATAATTCCCTCCCAGGTGTGTCAGTCTCCTCTCCTTTCCCCTCCCTGACCCCTGCCCAGCACTGTCTGTCAATCCTGGCATTCCAGAAGGGCATCGAGGGATTGGCAGATTCAAAGGATGCTCTCTGCCCCTGGGGGGACATTGGCCCATCCAGGTGTCCTTTGTCCCTTTAGATCTCCTCTCCTGTACCTGGTTGGTGGCTCCTTACCCCTTCTCTCCCCCTCTCCCTGGGGTTAAAAGGAACAGCAACCACAGGCTCAGGGAGTTCTGCTGGAGGAGTTGCTGGATTCAGAGGCTGTGGGCCAGAATAAAGCTCTGGATCCAAACCCTGCATCAGAACCGACTCCTTTCCTTCACCATCGCCATAAAGCTTCTCCACCAGAGGGAAACCCGAGGAGCAGACCCTGTTACAGGGAGGAAGCTCCATCCCACAGCCACCAGAGCTCCTGCAGGCCTGGACTTGCCTCCACGTGCCCAACTGCAGCATCCAGCCAGCCAAAAGTGTCTGTGGGGTGAAACACCACATTGCCACTATTTGATTCACCAGCAAAGGCCAGACAAGCTCAGGCACATCCCATCCTGCTATATTGGTATTATTCCAATAGTAAGGTTCTGCCATCACTGCATGGGAATCACACTCCTGGATGGCTGGCTGGGTGAGCCTGCACATCCCCACGGATATTGAGGAATATTTGTGTGATTGCAGCCACAATAAATGGCTTTCTTCAGGTCTTTGCACTGCACTGCTCACCAGCTTGTCATCTTTCTTGTGCCTGTTGATAAAGGAGTGAACTGATCATGCAGTGCCTTGAGGGAGGTGATGAGAACCCCAGGGTCTCACTGAAGTCAACATTAAATACTAAAATGAATGCTGAACAAATGGGATGGAAATGGGAGCATAGAGTAATTTGATGAAAGCTGAGTCCCTCCTGAAAGATGCCTTCATTTGAATATTGTTGTCAATAGAATTTTGCCAGTATCATCTTTATTGTAATTCTTGGAGACTTCAAAGAAACTCAAGCCCCATGTTGTGCTGGGTACTGCACATAAGCATGGTAAAAACAATCCTCCCTGAAGAACTGGCTAGGCAAGACAAAGGAGGGAGAAAGGGGATGTTGTTGTTCCTACCCTTGAACATGTCCTGCAGCATGGACTAGTCAAATGAGCTATCAGAGGTCAGACAGGCAATTTGAGGGAGAGCCAAAAAGTCTCACTTGGAGTCCTGCCTCAGTGTTTAACCCACAAAAGCTTTTGGTTTGGCATTCTACTGCTCAGTCCTTACTCTTTCTTCCTTGCAACCAACAGGAAAATTGGTCATTAATGCCTCTGAGCTCACCCGTGTGCAGGAGATTGGCAGTGGTCAGTTTGGGGTGGTCTACCTTGGCTACCTGCTGGACAAGACCAAAGTAGCCATAAAGACCATCCGTGAAGGGGCAATGTCTGAGGAGGATTTCATCGAGGAAGCCAAAGTCTTGATGTAAGTGGTAGATTCACCATGACAATCACACCCTGTGGGATTCATAATGCTGAGCAAAAGTCAGGAATCTGAGTAGGGAATTCAAACGTGGATTATCTGCTGTGTATCTTAATAGTAAATAGACTGGTGAGCTCTGGTGGCTATGAAGGAAGGCAAATCAAAGTGTAGGTGAATTACTGTGCTTCCAAGTCCATCAATATCCAGAATGGTCTTCCAGATCTCTGCTATTCAGGAAGGCAAGGATAACTGATGGTGCATTTTGGAGAGCAAAGTGGTTTTTCTCAGATCTCTTAAAACTTAAGGGCAATTTCATTGAAAAACCTTACCTGTAAAATGTTTTGCTTTGCACAATTGGATATATTTGTCTTTGGTTTTATTGACTTTTTCTGTATTTTTTTTGCCTTTCCCTCCCCACAAGACAGACAGAAATTGATTTTATTTTTGTTTGATTGGATGGTTTTCCACACAGAAAAATCTTTTGGTGACCACTACCATTAAAATGGGATGATATTTAGTCCTTGGTCTGCACATCTGCAAACTGCACACTGGCCTTTGCAGTGAGCTGGGAGCACTGTGGCATAAATTGCTGTATATAACACACTTGCTGTGAGGATAGCAGGCACTGAGCCTATTTCAGCCTCTTCCCCACCTTCCCTCCCTGCCCCACAGGAAGCTGTCTCACCCCAAGCTAGTGCAGCTTTATGGTGTGTGCTTTGAGGATGCTCCCATCTGCCTGGTGTTCGAGTTCATGGAGAACGGCTGCTTGTCCGACTACCTGAGGAGCCAGCGGGGCAGCTTCTCCAAGGAAACCCTGCTGGGCATGTGCCTGGATGTGTGTGAAGGGATGGCTTATCTGGAACAAAACTCTGTCATCCACAGAGACCTGGTATGTTGGTCCCATATGGAAATTTTCTTAGCTCCAGAGGGGCTTTTTTCCTCTGCTTTCTTCCTCAGTTTCAGCTTCCACACTTCTCCTGTCTGTTTATATCCTGTATCTGCCCTCACTGCAAAAGCAGCACAAATACTTTAGGGGAAAAAAACCCACAAACAAGCCCTGGAGGACTGATCAATCTATTCCCCTTAACTGGTTTTGAGAGAGAAGAAACAAGCCATAACATTTGTCTTTTTTTTCCTAGTGGACTCTCTGGCTCCCCAAGAGCCACAGTACTGATCACTCTTCATGTCTAAAATCAGTGCAGATGACAAAAAGATCTGTTCTAGCATAAATCATGTATAAACATTGATGATAAAATAGTTTTAATTAAGGGGTTTTCAGTCAAGCTCCATCAGTCACTGCTGCAGTTTCATTAGGCATGCAATGACTGTGAGTAGCTGTGGCTATTTTAGGGTCTTGTTCCACCCTTTCTGGGCAACAAGGGCCTATCATAATGATGCTTGAACAGCTTTTCTGGCAACAGGATCATGATGCAGAATGTACAGAAAGCATGAGAAGCTCAGGGGTTTGTCCTCTTTGTATGGCACAACGTCACTTTGATGCTCCTTTCTTAAGCATGATCTGCTCTTCCAGGACAAAAGCCCCTGAGTGGCTGTGACAGGGTTTTAGCTCTGACCTGATGCCTTTGCACCTTGTTCTCTTGCAGGCTGCCAGGAACTGCCTGGTGGGGGAATCCCACGTGGTCAAAGTGTCTGACTTTGGGATGTCGAGGTAAAGGCACTGGGGCTGTGCACTGTCCCTTGGGGCTGTCACAGGACAGCTGTGTCACTCAGCATTCCCCCTTCTTTTCCTCTCCCAGGATTGTCCTGGATGATCAGTACACCAGCTCCACAGGCACCAAGTTTCCAGTCAAGTGGTCTGCTCCAGAGGTTTTCTCCTACAGCAACTACAGCACCAAATCTGACGTTTGGTCGTTCGGTAAGGAAATCTTGTCAAAATGGAGAAAATTCAACAGCCCCAGCTGGGAAAAACAGGGGGCTCAGTCCTCAAGTAAACTCTCTTTAACACTCCTCATTCAACTCTCCTCTGGACTCCAAGGGTGTTTGTCCTGAATAATGGCTTAGAAAAGCAACCCTAAATCGTTCAAGTGAAAGAAAGGGAAAAAATCACACTACCTAGATACTTCAGAACTCTTCAAATATTGCCAATTTAATGTATTATACATGTGCAACTCTGTATAATACCAAATAATGAGCTCTGTTTCATGCTGACATAGCAGGAGAGTCCAAGAAAAACAGAGTCACTGACAGAGGAGAGGAGAGGAGAGGAGAGGAGAGGAGAGGAGAGGAGAGGAGAGGAGAGGAGAGGAGAGGAGAGGAGAGGAGAGACATTTAGGCACTCCATCTTTCTTCATGTCATTCCTGAGGCACTGATACCTCACTCAAACCCCCTGCCCTTCCAAATTTGCTCTGCTGACTCCATTTGCTTTATGCCGATCTGAAAATGTTATTTCACTGCTCACACTTCTCACCTCATTTCCTGCTCCACAATGCATTGTTTGACCATTTGTGTCCATTCTTTGGTCTCCCTTCTGGACCCTCACAGATAAGGGCACTCTGTGTGTTTTTGCCCAAAGCCATAACAAAGGCTGTCCCCTGGGCTGTGGATCTGGCACACTCATGGGCCTGGCCCCTCTCCAGCCCACACAGTGAATGGGGCAGTGTGCTGTGCACAGCTCACAGTCAATGGGGTGCCACTCAGCCCTGGGGCCAGCAGTAAATAATGCAGGATTATAACCTTTGCTAGTCTGGGCCTGTGGATTCTGTGCTTCCCTTGCCCTTTGCTGGCTGAAGCTGTGGCTGGAGCTGTGCACTGCTGGGGTGGGCCGTGAGCAGCACAGCAGGAGCTGGGTGCTCAGGCCCTTCATAGACTCAACAGAGAGATGCTTCAGAGAGCACCAGAGATCCTGGCTGGCATCCTCAAACTGTACAGCTGTGTTAGAGCCTGAGTTTTCAGCTGTCTACTGAGAATCCAAGTGAAAATGCTTTTCCAAGTAACTGCACCAATGCTGAGCTGCAGAGAAGAGCAGGTGGAAAGTGGCCCTGATGAGGATTTTATTTGCCTCTTTGTGATTTTTTTCCTGTTTGGTTGCTTTAGGAGTGCTGATGTGGGAGGTCTTCAGTGAGGGTAAAATCCCCTATGAGAATCGCACCAATGCAGAAGTGGTGGAAGAAATCAATGCAGGATTTCGGCTCTACAAACCCAAGCTGGCCTCCAAGGCAATTTATGAAGTGATGAGCCACTGCTGGAGGATGGTGAGTATTGTACTGGAGAGCCCTAATTCCCAAAGAAAATAACTCCCTTCCCCTTGGCTTTAAGGAGGAGAGAGACTTGTGCACTCCACATGCTAACAGAAGATAAAATCCTGGAAGTGAAGCACTGTAGCTTTCATCTGCACTAGCAAGCAAACTCTGGACTCTCTGCCTTTTATTTGACTTCACTGAGAAGCCCATGTAGTGCACCTAACTCAAGTTAATTCCACAGTTTCCTTGCTAAGAAAGCTGTGGATCTGTGGGGCTGAGTTCTAAGGGAGGTAAAAATGACAGCCAAGCCATTACAAGGTACTTAGTGTCCACCAAGCCAAGTTCACTGGTAATAGAAAAGAAACATTGCACAGAAGGAAGTTGGTTCTTCCAGTGGCATTTTCTCTATAGGAATAGATTGTATTTTTGTTAATACTCAGTTTCTTCCCAAGGTTTTCCTTGCTAACCTTGCCATTCCTCTGCAGCTGACATTAATGTTCTTCCTCTCTCTTCTCTCCCTTGCTCAGGGGAAAGATGAGCGGCCATCCTTTTCTCTTCTGCTGTTTCAGCTGAGTGAAATCTCTGAGTTTGATGTGTAATCATGGCACTGCATGCTCAGCACAGCCAAGAGAGTTCTGAGAAGAGAGAAGGCTGGATTTTCCCCAAGAAAGCATTAACAGGAATCCTCTCACCATAAACACTTGCCATATGCCTGGGGACAAGGAGAGGGCAGAGGCTGGTACTTCCAGACAGACAAGATATCCCCAGGCCTTCCAGAGCCTAGACAGACACAGGCTTTGGTTTGGCCAAGAGTGTGGTTTGCATCTTAAAACCAGAAGTGACTATTGAGCATGGATCTTGTACCACACAGTCCAGCAAGGGTGTTTCTGCTGAAGAGACAACTCAAAATTTAGAGATCTTACATTGCTGTTCTATTTCTGTGAATTCCCAAATGAAGGTCTTCCCTGGAGGGAGATTAAAAAAAAAAAGCTTTCTTTAACTGAGGAGGAATGTTTAGACATTTCCCTGGCTCTCTAATTCAGAGTGGGCTGGACCTGAAAGCTCTGAACAGGAATAAGCCTGGGAGACACAGAAGCAGGCTGGATTCAGTGACTGCATTTCTGATGCTGGTATTTCAAGGTGGTTTTGTTTTCCCTTTGCATGATTTTCCCTGCAACTGTGGCATAACAGGAACAGGATTTGGATAGCTGGTAAGCTGAAGTGGTGTCTGTGTGTGCACATGAGTTTGTGAGGGAGGAAGAGAAAAAGAAATGTATGTGCTGAAGAGTCTTGAAATTCTCTCAAACTGCATTGTACAGTGAGTGGGAAAATGGGACTCTGATGCAAATGAAGACATTCTTGGAGGGAGGAAGTCAAAGCTGAATGTTTATATTGATTTTTTTTCTTCAGTCTTTCTACATCAGAAGATTAAAGTGTGACCTCCACCCAGATTCTTTGAACAAAGTATGGAGGAGTGAGCAGTGCAGAGTTATGTGTTCCCAGTCCAGAGTCCCAGGATCTGATTACCTGTGAAAGGTACAGGAATCTATCCCTGAACTGCTGTATTGGGCAGGAAGGAGCCAGAGGGCTCAGGAGGGAGCCAGGAGCAGAAAACATGCAGAGTATGTGCTCAGTGCACCAGTGATCATGAGAACTTTAAAAAGTAACAGAACCACCACAAGCAAAGACTTCTGCATCTCTTCTGTGAACGAAGGCACTGACCAAAAGAAAAGTCCAGGGTGAATGGTGTGCCTGGGTTCTTCCTCCTCAAGGAGTTCCACATTATGTGGTGACAGCAGAAGGTATAAACAAAATCCATCTCCTGATATTTCCATTAAAATCTGTGGCTTCACTGCAAGACAGAGACACTGTTTTGACATAACTGACATCAAACCCAAAGTGTGGGTGTTGGTGTCCTGCAGAATTTGTAAATAAGATCAGGACTTTTTGCTAAGCATTAACAATCACTAGGGAAGTCAAGAGGGCTCACAGATGATATGTGCAGACATGCAATATGTATTTTTGATGCTTCTCTGTTTGGGCAGGTGAGAACATGAGCAAACCTTACACGACAGCAGCTTAAAAAACCCTGAAATGCAAACTTCCAACAACAACCTCCTGTCTTTACACAAGTCAGGTTCAAATATGTTTGCCAACAAAAATGGAACTAGGAAATAATGTAATCCCATGATCTCACATATCCTGTGTCAAATTATTTCTTCATAGAAGGAGGCTTAATTTTTGATATTTTTCAAGCTCCTTGTTCTAGGGTGGCTTTTAGGAGCCAGAATATCTTTTCAGGCATGTGGAAATGGGCAAGGCATCAGTTCCTGCCTTACACATCTCCTCACGCTGTCTACAGGCTCAAAAGTTCAGCTCACTGCCCCCACCATCCTTGAAGGACCCAGGGGTCTGCTGAGCATGAGGACATTGCTGTTAAGGAGCAGCAATATTGCTCTGCTAGCTGGCATTTCTGAGGTTATATTTATATTTGGATAAGTGTAATATTTATTAGCTAGAGTGGGTTGCACAAAATATTATTGTGATGGTTTATGTTCAGTTTTATTTTGCAGTCTTTCTATGCACACAATGTGGACTTTTACAAACAATAAAATTGCTGAGTTCCAACTGTGAGTTTCACTGTATGTGAGCAAAACTGCAAAAATCATGCACCTGTAATCAAATCCCCTCCACCAAGATGCAAACAGGCATCTTCTGGCTTTCTGAAATATCTCTGTTCCCCAGAATTATGGTTGTGTTCTGGGGTTACATAATGTGCTGGGTTTATGGAGGTAGGAAGCATTCAGAATCTCTGCAAATAAATATAAAAATTTATTACATAGACACCAGATTTTTAGGTCTAAATACCCATTATGGTGGCTTTAAATTCTCTGAATCTTCATAAAATTGGGGGTGGTAATATCTGAGTGCTCCCAGAGGGTGTTTCCCCATAATTTACAGGGCACTTCAGGAATCTCAGAAGGGCAGTGCCAGAGTGAGATAACTGCATGATATCAATGATATCAATGATATCAATGCACTGTAACACAGTCTTCCCTCACCTCAGCAGTGTCTAAGGCAAGTTTATCTGGGTGCCCTTCATGTGGCTTGACCAGATCCGTTCCCCACAAAGCAGAGGTGAGAATATCAGTCTCCCACTGCAAAGTGAGTCACCTTTCTCTCAACACCCCTTCCCTGCCTCCCTAGAAAGCATTTCACACATGCTGAACGTTTAGGCTGCTGCCCCTGTGCCTGGCTGTGTCTCACCAGGGTGGGAGGTTGTGCCTGTCCCTCCTTTTCCCTGCTGCTTATCCCGGGTGGGTGCAGGGCTCTGCACACTTGGCTGGAGCCAGGCCCAGAGCTGTGTCCCAGCGTGTCCCCAAGCTGCTGCTGAGATGGCCAGGCACAGGCACAGCCAGGCTGGAGCCCCTGCTAGCAAAGGCAGTCAAGCAGGAACCTCATCTAGAAAGAGCAGCTGATGCTTCTCAGTGGGGACCAGGGACTGCAACGTGGCAGCATTAGCCATGAAAAGCTTTTTTCTGAGCATGGGTCAGTCCCCCTGGGGATGTGGGTGTTGTTCCAGTGCACAATTACCTTAAAATCAGGCCTGCAAAAAAATCCAGAATTACCTGAAGTATTTTTTAATGAACATGTTTTTATGTGGTTGGTGTTGTCCCTCTCTGAACGCCTGTCAGCACAGCAGGATTCAGGTGAATGGCTCTGCTGAAGCTCACTTGGCAGCCACCACAAATTCAGGTGTGTTCAGCTCACCCCAGCCCCGTGCTCTGTCTCCTCTCCACACACTGATGCACACACTGCTGCTGTAGCTGCCTGGGGCTGCCCCTCGCTGTCATTGTCCCCAGCCTGCTGGGAGATCTGCAGCACAAATGCAGCAAAGCTCATTCTATCCTTCCACCAGCTAAGACAACATGGAGCAGAAAATTAAAATAGCATCATCACATTCATGGAATTCCCATCACACTGAGCCTGGCTGATAACGGGACCAGATTAAACTGTACTAAGAAGGTCCACAGCAGCCTTTTCTGCCAGATTTCTTGAACTAACCTTCACCCACAGCCTCAGAGTGATATTTGCTGTTAAGTCTTTTGTGTCTGCAGTAACAACGCTCACTTACTGATTTTTCTGACAAGTACTAAATAGTAAAAAGAGGAATGATGGTTGCAATGTGTTCTAGTCAAGGGTGAGATAGAGTTGTAGATATCACAGAATCATAGAACAGTTTGGGTTGGAAGCGACCTTTAAAGGTCACCTAGTTCAAACCCCAAAGAAGAAATGCTATTCAGAGAAAGGTTCTATGCACAGAGATTTATTGATACATTTTTTCAGGCGTGGTCCTGTCCTTTAAAACAAAGCGAGTTCCTAAGATGTAGTTTGTAGTGCCTTCAGCCCGTGGCACCCCCTCAAATTACAGCAGCAGATCTCCAGTGTAAACTGATGTCCAGGCTTCCCCACAAAGCCTAGAGACACCCACAGGAAGCAAGCTCAGCCCCACACTTTCATGGAAAACAGCAGCAGTAGCCTCTGAGGAATTGGAGGGGTCTCTCAAATCCAGGAAAGGCCAGGTAGCAATCTGATTCTGGCATAGCTCATGCTCAGGAAAGGGACATTGCCAGGACCACCACAGAAATACACCTGGACCTTTATCTGGACTCCATCAATCCTTGGGTATCCAGCAGTGTCTTTCAACAAGCAAGACAGCTCCATACAGGGTTTGTATCAGTCACCATAAGGGAGTGTCCCTCTGAAAGCTGTGAGTTTGGATTTCACACTACATCTGAAGAGCTGCATTAGAGCTTTAAACAGGAGTAAAAGCACGACTGAAAACTTGTCCCTGAAAAAAAGCCAGGTGTCAAAAATGCCACAAGGAGGACCTTTCAGATGCGGTGCTGACTCAGTAGAGGATTGGAGCTCTGAGCAAAGGCGCTGCCTTCAGGTTTTGATCCCCAACATGCTCAGTCATCCGAGGCTCTGTATGTTTTCTACATGTGTATGTATTTTGCCACCAGGGCGTTTGTTAAGATGGTAGGTGACGCCTATCAATGGTCCTCCGAGGGGCACAGGGGCTGAACACCCGCACCCAGCGAGCCCAGCAGCAGCAGCAGCAACGAGATGGAGAATCCCAGCCGTGTCCTGCTGTCTCAGGGACCCAAACCCACCAAGCTCCCGAGAGGCCGCTGCAGCCGCCCCCTGCCCTCTCCGCTCCGCGCCCCGGGGGTGCTGCCGGCCTTCCCCTCCCCGCCGGGAGCCGCCGGCGCCGCGCTGCCGCCAGCCCGGAGCCCCGCGGCCCCGAGCGGGGGCAGAGCCGCGGCCCCGCCGCGCATCCCCCGCGCCGCTGGGGGAGGAGCCGCCCGCGCCGCTCCAGCCCCTTCCCGCGGCGGGGCCGGGGCTCCCCCCGCCGCCGCGCCGCGCGGAGGGGCCGGCGGAGCCAGAGCCGCGGAAGTGCACTTGCTGCAGCCATTTCCTGCTCTTTGTGCGGGCGGCGCGCAGCATCCCCCGCCGAGCATCCCGCGGCGCCGGGCAGCGCACCCGCGGAGCGCAGGTGAGCGGGCGGGGGTGGGCGCGGGGCTGCGCGGGGGCTGCGCGGCTCCATCCCCTCCTTCCCTCCTTCCTTCCTTCCTTCCCTCCCTCCCTCCCCGGGGCTGTGCCCGCCGCCGAGCCCCATCTCCGCGGAGCCCCGGGCGGGCGGAGCGGGGCAGGTGCGGGATGTGCGGGATGTGCGGGCCGGGATGTACGGGCCGGGATGTGCGGGATGTACGGGATGTGCGGGCCGGGATGTGCGGGATGTACGGGATGTATCCCACAATGCCCCGAGCTACCTGCGGCGCTCAGCCTGCCCGCAGCCGCCGCACGGCGCCGGGGAAAAAATAGCGCAAATCCGCCTTGTCCTCCCCCCGCCCCGCATCCCCAGCACGGGCGAAGGGGCCGAGCCCCGGGCCCGCGGGAGCTGCAGGCCCCAGCCGGGGTGGCGGCGGCGCTGGAGAACGGGGCGCGGAGAGGATGCTGATGATAGAAGGGCGGCCCCGGCCGGCTCCGGAGCACCCGTGGCGTGGAAATATGGTGTTCCAGGGGGATGAGGGGGATGGAGGCAGCGCCGGCGTCAGAGGCAGCGCTGGGGATGAAGGGCTGGAGCGGCGGCCGCAGGTTCGGGCTGTGCCCGGGTCGCGGGCGGCGGAACCGCTCCCGCCCCGCCGGTGCCGGTGCCGGTGCCGGTGCCGGTGCCGGTGCCGGTGCCGGTGCCGGTGCCCGGGGCCGGCAGAGCTCCTCCTTTGTGCTCAACTTTGCCCCCGATGCCGCTGGAAATGCCCCGTGCCAGCCGCATCCCAGCGGCCCCGGGGGGAGGGAGCGAGGGGATGGATTCCGCAGGAAATTTCCGTGGGTTGGAAGGACCGGGAAGGAACGAGGAGGAGAAGGAGAAGCAGCAGCACACAGTGAACGCTCCCTGCTGTTGGGGAAGGGGGCAGGGTGCAGGGTTTGTGCTGTCAGGGGACGCTGCCAGCAGCAGAGCGTGGCCCCCTTTGCCATCTGCCGCTTCCCACGGGGGGTTCACGCCTGGGGGCTTTGGATCACAAAGGTCTCAGAGAATTAGGCTGAATCCCTGAAGCTCCTGCACCCTCCTGCCCTGAGATACCGAGAGAAAAATCACCCTCGTGTTTTGCCTGATGATGGTAGTCTGGGGTTAGTCACGGAGATGGGGAACTAGCCCAGTGTTCTGGTGTCACAGCCATATAATTCTGTGCTAATTCCCTGCATATAGGAAAATTCTTTTTTCCTTTTCTCTGTACAGTTGATTAATGAGCTATTAATGAAGCCTAAGGAATAGGGGAAAATCTTCCATTTTCTGACCAGGAGTAAAGCAGAATATGCTGAATTCATTTTCACTGTATTCAATTTTGTTAACAAACAGTGATCATCTTTGCATGAGAAATGGGAAGATTGGTTTTGGAAGATCAATAATTGGTCAACTATTAACAATGGTGGCCTGTGTGATTTGGTTTCCCAAGAAGTACTTTAACTGTCAGCAGTGGGTTGTTTATAAACTTGCTCTAAATTTCTCAACTCTATTGGAAATGTAGTTTCATAGACCTGTCTCCTTCCTTGACCTGCTTTCTTTGGCACCAGAAAAAAAATACTATTTAGTTATTCTAAAAGAAATAAATTCCAGGATAATTGTGCTGCTGAGAGACAAGGATGGTGCAAATGCTTGGAACTCAGCCCTAATGGGATAGCAGAAAACATAGAGTGAAAATAGAGAAAACCAGCTTCAGGGGTCGTGCAGTTTGGCTTCCTTTTTTTGATGGAAAGGTAATTTTATGGTTATTAACATTTGTGTCTGTGTAGAGCAGAGGCCCAGCTCTGCCAGCCTCACTCACTCTGCAAAGAACCTCCTGACTGTGGTGGTGGTTGCAATTCCAAGTCCTGTGCATTTTAGGCAGGATTCAAACTAAAGTTTTACACTGTGAAGTTATTTTTTACTAAATATACGTTTGTGGCCAGGATCCTTTATCCTCCTGTTGCTGTCAGGCAGTGGGTACCAGAAACTTGGCTTTTATGAAACTGATACTTGGTTCTGCTGGGTATTTGTTGGGCCAGGAGAGGGCCTGCCCATTGGTTTGGTGCTGTATTTGGAGAAAGAGAGAGAAGCATTTTCACAGGGGTAAAACAAAATTCAGTGACTTTCCCAGGTTATCCAGGGGGGCTGGGAGCCCAGAGCTGGATTCTCAGACAGTCAGAGGGTGACCAGGTTTGTCCTCCTTCTCTACATTGCCACCTCCCCAGCAAAAGTCTTTTACTGCTCACCCCAGGCTCACAGGGCTTGGACTCTGTCTGGGCAATTCCCATTTTTTCTTGCCTCCTTTCCTGCTCTTGGTGCCTACTACAGCACCAGTGTGAGGAGAAGGCAAGCTGAAAATCCTGAACAGCCCATGCCACTTCCCCAGAGCCCTGAGCTGTGCAGCCTGGGAGCTGAGCACGTGTGCATACAACATATTCATTGTGGCCCTGCTTTTAAAAGTCTTTATTTCCCCAAGCTGCTTGAACAGTAAAGTCACCTTTGTGCTTCTCCCTGCAAAGAGGGTGATACTGCACCAGTACTTCTGGGCAAGAATTTTGGTGGGGAAGGCAGGACATGCCCTGCAAGTTCAGACATCTGGGCTGTCCATCCTCTCTCCTCAGAGCCTTCCTGTGCTGCCTGTGAACCTGGTCCCCAGGCTCTGCCACAAGAGCCCTGTGTCAGCAACTCCTCCTTCCCATCCCTGCCTGGCTGGCTCCCTGCAGCTCCCCCAGGTCCTCTGGGAGATCATTTGGCTTTGGGAGGTGTGTGAGATGGCCAGAGGGTTTGCAGCTGAGCTGTGGGAAGGGGATGGGGAAGTTTCTGCAGCAAATGAGCAGAAAGAGTGGGCAGCACTGCACCCATTAGCACCACTGCTCACGAGCAGGAGGGATAAACAGCCCAGTGCAGCATCCCTGCCTCAGGTTTCACTGGGGTGGGGTTGGTTTCTGCCAGGCTCGCCTTCAGTTTTGCCAAAACACGTACGACAGGAGGAACTTTGGTTTCTCTGACCAGAGCTGGGATCTGGAGGTGGCTCCTGGCAGCCTGTGAGGCCAGAGAGGCAGGATGTGCTTCAGGAAAGCCTCACCCCACTGTGCCTGGGCTAGGACAGAGAAAAGCCCCGTTCCTGGGCCCTGCTGTGCTGCTCAGGTGGAGCCCAGCCCCATGGCCTGTGTGCCCAAGCACTGTCACCATGGGCTGAGTGTCCTCTTCCCATCACAGCCACCCCAAAGCCCAGGTGGTGGATGGCACTTAAGGGTTTCTGATGAGTGTCCCCAAGGATTCCTGAACTCCCTGAGCTGCAGCTGCTGCCAGATGACCTCCAGCTGCCCCCCTTGTCTCTGGGCAGAGGGATGGAGCTGGATGTACAGGACAGCCCCAGATGTCTGGGTTAGAACCTCCTCTGCAGGAGGGTGAGGGAGGCAGCACAGGTCTGGGGGAGTGGGGCTTCACTGCCATCCTCTCTGGGTGATCTGGGGTGCTGAATGACCCAGCTGGCCCTGGACCAGTGGCCCCTCTGTCACATACTCTGTCTGTGAGTGCTAGGGACACCAGGGGAAGTCCTGGCTGACCACACTGTTCCCTGTAGCTGCTGTTGGGTTCTTGGTTGGTCTTAAGAAAGGGTGGATTGGAAGCTGGAAGTCCCCATAAAAACTCATGTATTAAACCCTCAAAGTCTGTAGCTTTTCCAGCTGCATCTGGGTCCTTGCACTGCTCAGCCATGGCAAAGCATGGGGTGGGCTGGTGGCTCATTGCACCCCTCACTTGCAATGTCTTGATGCATTCTTTTCTGTCCATGTGTTTCTGCACCCTTCCTCTCTGCCTGTTTGAGTGCAACGTTTTTAGGGTAGGGGCTGGCTCAGCCTCCCAGGTGTGGGCACTGCCTGGCACAGCAGGACCCTGATGCTGGATTTGGTCCTCTTTCTCCTGGGGTGGCCCAAACAGCAGCAATAATTTTGTCCCTTGAGTTGCTGAGCTCTTTGGGTGTTACAGGGTTGTTGTGGGAATGCCTTTGGTTACAGCAAACAGACAACACCTTGCACAAATGGCCTTAGAACTGGACTTAGAGAAAAATGGGGAATGAGCCCAAATAAACAGCCACAAAGCCTATGAAAAGGAAAGTTTTGCCTTCTCAAGCCTGAAGTGTGCAATGAAGCAGGAGTGAGTAGCCAGGAGTGTTGTTCTGGGATGCCAGTGGTGATCCTGAGGAGCTGGAGGATGTGGGGGAGCGTGGTGGGCAGTTCTGTGTCCATCTGGGTCCATCTGGGGCTGGGCAGGCTGAGCTCCCCCCAGGCAGAGCAGCCCAGGGAGCCCCAGGCAGGCAGGGAGGAAGCTGCAGAAATCTAATGTCTGGCTTTGACAGTTGCTACACTTTGTAACAGGAAACCATTTTACCAGACAGGGGTGAAGAAGGAAACAGAAATTTGAGTGTGGAGGGGGAAAAGCTGCTTGAGATTTTGGGTATTTTCCAGGCACTCATTTAATGCTGCTTCAGCTGCAGGTACAACCAAACCTGTTTCTCAGCTGCCTGGTGCCTTGGGGAGGCATCTGTGGAGCAGGAATGAGTTTTGCCAGGCTCACAGGTATTCCTGCAGCCCACGATGATGAGGCACAGCTGCAGACTCCCTCCCTCTTATGACCCACCGTGAAGCCACCCCAGGAGTGCACCCTGTGCCTCCCCCTTAGGTGTGGCCCTTGCTGGGTGCCTGTCCATGGATGTCCCAAAGCCATTATCCTTCCCAGGGCTAGAAATAAAAAGCAAACTTCTTTTCTTGGAAGCGGTGGTGACCAAAGGAGCTGCTGTGGTTCTGCTGTATTTGGTGCTTGTGCAGACACTGCCAGAGCCTTGTGTCCTGCCTGCTACCCTGTCTGGCAAAAAAAAAGTTGCAAAAGCTTAGAGAAAAGCCAAAGAGATGATTAAAGGATTTGAAAACATGCTCTGTAATGAGGCAGGCAAAGAGCTTAGCTGGCTTGCAGGGTGTTATATTGAAATGTGTGAGTATCTCGTTGGGAACTTTGATTTAGGGAGCTCTACTGTCCTGCAGATCAGAGCAATGAAACTCAAAGGCTCACATTTCAAACTAGACAGGCTCTGGGTGAGGCAAGAAGCACTGGAGGGGGTGTGATTTTCTGATGGAATCAGGTGTCAATATTTAAATTCTCTCTCTCTCCAAATGTCTAAGTGTAGCAGGGTGTTTTTCTGGGAGACACAGGCTCTAGGTCAGCCACAGCTACTGCACAGGATTAGGCATTAACTGGGGAAGCCCTGTGGCTGTGATTACACAAGGGCTCAGCCTGGGTGACAGCCCCATCCCCCCGTGCCTGGGCATTCACAGCCAAGGTGAGTGCCAGGGGAGCCAGGGACACACAGGTTTGTTCTGTGCTTCCCACTGGGTGCCTGCCTGGGCTGAGCACCAGGGAACTTTCAGAAATGTTTCCCTTTGATTTTGTTTTGTGTATTTATTTTCATTTTTGCAACTGGAGCTCTTGGCAGCTCCAGGGCAGGCTGGGACTGGGCAGGGGATGCCATGTCAGTGGTAGAAGTAGGGAAATTTAACAGCAACTTCTTTTTTTGCTGCTTGCAGTGCCATGGCTTTGCCTGCACAGCACTCAAGCCTTTCCAGTTCACCCCTGGGGTTTAATGCAGTTGGTTGTTTACAGTTTCCAGGGCTGTTCATGTGTGTGAGGAAAGCATGTGAGTGTCAGCATCCGTCATACTTCTCTAATCAAGCTGCTTCAGGAGATATTCTTGATAGCACCGCTTTGCATTTTGGGGCACACGCTTTCACCCGGGGCTGCTGAAGCTGCACTGCAGCACCCAGCTGTGCTGCCTGAGAGAGTTTTGCATAGAGTTAACAGAGAAGTGCCTGGGTGGGTAGTTGCTTTTCTTTCATTCTGCATTCCTGCTCTGCTGTTGAATCGCAGGAGAGAGATGACACAGACATGTGGCAAAATGCACAAGAGAAGGGAAAACAAATTGGGATTTTGTCCCCTGCAATGCCAGCAAGCTGTGCTCTGGTTTTGTCCTTTCCCACTCAGTGTCCTGCCTGCTGGCTGGTTTTCTTGTCTGCCTATCACCCTCTCTTTTGCTTTGGATGTAGCAGGGGAGCTGAATATCTGCAGCCATGACGACTCACGTCACGCTCGAGGATGCCTTGTCCAACGTGGACTTGCTGGAGGAGCTGCCCCTGCCAGACCAGCAGCCATGCATCGAGCCCCCTCCCTCCTCCATCATGTACCAGGTACCCCCGAGGCTCAGGGGAGGGAGGGAGGGTTGTTCCAGTGGCTCGTGCAAAGCACGGGGCCACACAGCACTGTGAGAACCAGCTGGAAACATCCGGGGTTCAGCGTATTGAGGGAAACACTCAGAGCAGATCTAGCCACAAATCTGTTCCCAAGGACTTTAAAGAGAAAGCACCAGAGTTTGGTGAAAGGCACTTTTAAGGCCAAGTGAAAATGAGGACCAGAGTGCATGAATGGGTGGGAAGCAGGAGATAAGATTTGTGATAACAGCAGAAAGTTCTCAGCAATGTTTATTTGTGCACATATTTCTGTGCTTCCTTTCCACGATCGTGCGTGCATCGAACTGAGCGGGGCAGGCTCAAAGTCCTGCCTGACTTTGGCTGGCCTGTGCCTCCAGCACAGCTGGAGCTGCTGGCATGCAAGGGAGGGCAGCTGCTAGAACCACTTCTGTGCTCTGAACAGCTCAGCTTTAGCTGCAGCTGCACTCACCAAGCAAGGCCTGGCCGGGGCCCAGGGCACGGCTCCCACAGTGGGATGCCTCTGCTGCTTGGCCACCACACCCTGCCCTGTGGCACACACCCAGGGCTAAATATAATAGGGGGTTCCTTTCTCCATCCTGCCACTCCTGAGCTGCTGGCTCAGCCCTGGCAGTGCATAAATACACCAGCACTGGGATTGCTGTGCCTTGTGTGCAGGGCTCTGGAACTACAGCAGCGCAGACCCTGGGCTCATTCCACAGCTTTGGTGTCTCTATGGGTTATCAGACCCAAAGGTCATTCAGGGATGTTCAAATTTCAGCTCTCCCTGAAAAATCTTGATGTAATTATTTGCTTATCTCTTCTTTCAATAAATTTTTAGCCTTTGCTGGTTTGTGCCTCATGAGGGGCTCAGGGTTCAGCCTTATGGCACAGCCTCCTTTCAGGCCTATGAATGTGTGCACACAGCTGGGCCTAAAAACCTCTAAGCTGAATCTGGAGATGTTGGCCAAGCCTGTTTCCTCATCATACTCAGTTTGTGTGTACCCCTTCCCCCTGCTAGCCAGAAATGCTCATGCAATCTCAGCTTTTGTTGTCACATTGGTCACATGTGATGTCCTGGAGGCACTAAGAAGAGTGGCCCTGTGGCCACAGGTCCATGCTCCCAGCTTTCCTACTCAGGAAATCAGTTACTGAGGTGGGTGTGATTGCTGCAGTGCTGCTGCCATCACAAGGAGCAGCTCTGGGTGCCTGGGGCCTCTGTGTGCCCTGCCCTGCAGCAGGTACCATCAGCCAGCCTTGGCAGGGGAATCACCAAGCACAGAGCATGTGAAGGGCACTCCAAAGAGCCAGGGGAGCTGATGTTCCATCCCTAACCTGCCTCTGCAGTTTCTTGCTCCCCTGTCCCAGCCCAAAACTGTATCACAGAGCAAATGTTTGTCCCAACAACTGTTTGTGCTTGCAAGAGCAACAGTAGCACTGATAATAGCACCTGGATGAGGGCTGACTTTCATATTTATGTTTTCCAGACAGCTCATTCCCTGCCCTTTCTCTGTGTTTATCCCTTGGCCTTCCTGCTGACAGGATGTGGTCTTCCCCTAGCAGCCAGGGCACAAACAGAAATTAATAAGGCTGCATCTGTCTTTGAGTTACCCAGCTAAAATCCCTAGAATAATTGCTCTAGCTTTTCTCTCTGCTGTGGCTGCAGTAAAGTTGGGCTTAATTCTACAAGGATTGTAAATGTCAGTCTTGACTGCCACATTTCCACACATATTCCCTGCAGGACAACCATGTGTGATTCCAAAGCATCTCAGGGTGTGTGTATGTATGAAACTCCTTCAGACCTAGAGGTGCAGCACCTCAAATAGTTCACAAGCTCCTCCCATGCCCCAAGAGCCCTACTAATTCTGCTTTTTGCCAGCACATCCCATGTTAGGCTGTACCAGGTGAGCAAACAACCAGCTGTGTTTGATGCCCATCTCTCTGTTTTGCCCACAGGCTAATTTTGACACAAACTTTGAAGACAGGAACGCCTTTGTGACAGGCATTGCCAGGTACATCGAGCAGGCCACAGTGCACTCCAGCATGGTGAGTCCCCCAGCTGTGTCCCCAGGCTCCTGAGCCCCCAGTGCCTGCCCTGTCCCACCTGCACCCCTCTGTCTTTCAGAATGAGATGCTGGAGGAAGGCCACGAGTACGCCGTGATGCTCTACACATGGAGGAGCTGCTCCCGAGCCATCCCTCAGGTAGCCCAGCCCTTCCCAGGCAGGGCTGCTCCCAGAGCACCTCTTGGCTTTTGTCTTGGGTGTGGGCTAGTTTGGAATTGAGACAGAAGAACAGGAAAAGCAAAGCAAACTAAAGCAGAGGATGCTGAGACCCAGCCATGAGGAGGTTCCTGCTGTTGATTGGTATTTTATATTTGCTGCTGTGCTGCTGTTGCCTCCCCTGGCTACTCCAGCAGAAGGCTAAGCTGATGGCAAGACAGCACTACAAATCATCTGGTGTAGTGTCCTCCCTGTGACATTTGTGCCTCTCTGAGCAGCTTGTTGGTCCCTGCCCCTTCCCCCTGTGCTGCCCTCAGGGCTGCTGTCAGTGCTGTGTGTGATGGAGGAGCAGAGGATGCCATGGCAGAGGGTTCAGTTACACCTTGACCAGGTTTCACCTTGCTGTGACCCCTGTGCTTTGCCTTGGGGCACATGGATGTGGGCAGAGGGGTCTGTGCTCAGCCCCCCAATCTCCCTGCTTGGTCAGGTGCAGCTCCCTGCTGCATCAGAGTCTGTGGCTCCAGAGGTGAAGAACAGGGCCTGCACCTGAGTGTGCACCACTCCTCCCACCCCACTGCACCCTCATGGCCATTGATGCACGGTGGGATGCTCAGGGCTGTCCTGGGCAAGGCCAGGAGCTGGGCTTTGGTGGTGCCTGTGAGTCCCTTCCAGCTCAGAATATTCTGGGATTCTGTGGAACAGCAGGGCAGGGACATTGGATTGCCCACTGCAGGGAGGGCAAGGCTCCTTTGGCACCATTTCCCCGTGCCAGGCTGGCTGATGTGTCCCCCCATGCCCTGAGCATCAGGTGCTGGGTTCCTGAACGTGCAGCAGAGCTCTCAGCCCCATCAGAGCCTCCTGGGAGCAACAGCTGCAAACAAAACCAGAGCAGGGCTGCAGGGTGCTCTGGGCAGCTGCTCTTTTCCCTGTGCATTTGGTAATGACTCCAAGTAACTGTTTTGGAAGTGAGATGGATGACAACTGAGTAAGTCCTTAAATTTAGCTTCCCAGGAGCCCAGTGACAGTGACTCAGTTCATTGCTGTCAGCCACAGACAAGCCCAGTGATTTTTAATGGATCCTCAACAGAACCAGAATAATCCCAGGGAGGCTCTGCAGAGCTGTAACCTGGTGCCTTGTGTGTCTTGCAACACAAATCTCAGATAAGTTCATGCTACAATATTGTACAGCAGGTCCAGACTCCATGCTTGTGTTCCATGCCAGACAAATCAGGAGACTTTTATCCCCCAGAATCAGGATTTTAGAATTTAGAATGCACAGAGAGAATTTCAGATCTGAAATAGCCCCTTTTGCTTTCACCTGTTGTATTGAGAACCAGCTCCTTCTCAGGTCCCTCTGTCTTTGGGTGGGGACAGGACTCCAGGTGAAGCAAGGAGAAGGTGGTGCCACAGTGACCCACAGCTGGCTTAGAAGCTGATGCTGACACAGATGGTTTTCTTTGCAATGCAGGTGAAATGTAATGAACAGCCAAACCGAGTGGAGATTTATGAGAAAACAGTGGAAGTCCTGGAGCCAGAAGTCACCAAGCTTATGAAGTTCATGTATTTTCAGGTAAGTGATCAAGGAGAGAGGTAAAAATAGTATATTTACTTTGGTGTTAACATCCCAAGCAGGGCTGTGCTATCCTTGCCTGACAGCCCCCAGTAGGTCTCTCCCTTGCAGCCACCTGAGCAGAAACCTGCAACCTGTTGAAGGGAAATCTGTGTGTCCCTTGCTCAGCCCTAAAATATTCTGTACAGGTTGGGAAACAGCACACCTCAGCCCTTCAAGTTCATGGAGAACCAGAGTCCCCCCTGTTTGGAGCTCAGGGTGTCACAGGCTCCTGTTTTTGGGATGTTGGCTGATGTGAAAAGCTGATTGTCCATTGCCATGTGACAGTCACAGCTGCTGTGGGCTCCCCATCACCACCTGCATTATAACCAGCTGCAGCTGAGTTTCACAATAATTTTTAGGTTTTATATCCTGTAAGGCCTTTATGTCCCACCTAAGAAATGCAGCCTGATTTTGCAGAACACCCCACACTTGGGGCTGGAGAGCTCGAGCCCCTTTCTCCCCTCACTGAGCGTGTTTGTCAGCAGTGATTTGTAACAATGCTTCATTGCATGGGAACAGCAGAGAGGAACCTCAGACCCTCCATCCCCTGCCAAAAAAAGCTTTATTTAAAGGAGCTGGTGGGGTGGAGGGGGTTCCCCTGGCGGTGCATGACCCTGGGCCCCTGCCCTGCAGCGCAAGGCCATCGAGCGCTTCTGCAGCGAGGTGAAGCGCCTGTGCCACGCAGAGAGGAGGAAGGACTTTGTGTCTGAGGCCTATCTCCTCACTCTGGGCAAGTTCATCAACATGTTTGCTGTCCTGGATGAGCTGAAGAACATGAAGTGCAGTGTGAAAAATGATCATTCTGCTTACAAAAGGTGAGAGGGGACAAAGTGGCGGGAATGGGGACAGGACTGTGCCTGGTCTGACCAGCAGTGAGGGCAGGAGGACATCAGGGCTGGAGATGGGGTTTCTGTGCTGTCCCAGCTCTCTTTGTGAATTTAGCCAAATCTCTGAGCCCTGTTGTGTTTCAATTCCCTCTTGGTGAACAGAGCTGTGATGCAGGGGGGTCTGAGGCTGCAGTGTTGCTGCAGGTCAGACAGAGAGGGTGGGTGGTGACAGTCTCACACTGGCTGAGTGACCCTTGGTGATGTTGGATTTGTCCCTTCCAGAGCTGCCCAGTTCCTGAGGAAGATGGCAGACCCCCAGTCCATCCAGGAGTCCCAGAACCTCTCCATGTTCCTGGCAAACCACAACCGCATCACTCAGGCAGGTCCCTCTTCTCTGAGCCACTGAACCTTCCATGGGTAGAGAGGAGCAGTGACCTTGCTGAGGCTGACAGCACCTCAGACCAGGCTGTGGCAGCAGCTCTTGGGTCTGTGCCACTGGCTCTCATGGTCTTTTGGTCAGGCTGTGTAATTCTAGCAATGTCTCCTCATGTGTCATCCTGGGTGGCTTTGAAGGTCTCTGTGTTAAGACAAAGATCAAGGTCTAAAAGATGTAAGAAGAGCCCTGGGAGGTGAAGGTTCTGCTGGAACCCCATCCCCTGCAGCTGCATTCTGCAGCTCGGCCCCCATGGCCCTCCACAGGTCACAGGCTCCATTGGTTCTGCTAACTAATTAAAATATCCCAGAGACAGGAGTCAGACACTTTGCTCAGTCACCCTCCTTTGCATCTCATTGTCTGATGTTTGGGTGTTGTGATCAGTCTGAAGAGGAGATGTCCTGCAGAGGAAGGTTGTTTTTTCCAGGTAGTACCCTGAGCTCAGCCTTCTGCTGGTAAACAGCATAAATGAGGTTTGAAGGAACCTCTTATTGTTCCACTCTTAATCCTTAAAATGTTTCCTGCCTGGTTTCTGCTGTTCCTCTGCCCATGTGGATAACGTGGCTTCTGTTGTGTTTCAGTGTCTGCACCAACAACTGGAGGTTATCCCTGGCTATGAGGAATTGCTGGCTGATATTGTCAACATCTGTGTGGATTACTATGAAAACAAGATGTATCTCACCCCCAGTGAGAAGCACATGCTCTTAAAGGTGAGGTTGGGCCATGCTTGTGGGGCTGGGTCCTTGCATAGGTTCACTGTTGCTTTAGTAAAATGAAATTCACTCCTATGACAACATCTCTCTTCAATTTCTTGATTTTTTGCTCCTTTGGGCTGACATGCATCCCTTTCCTGCAGAGACAGTGCCCAGCACATGGTGGGTGAGAGCACTGGTGGGTGCCCTACATCCTCCAAGGCTGGAAGGGGTTTTTCTGTTGTGCATGGAAGTGCAGGATCATGGGCTTGACCTGAGTAACTGCAGAGGACATTGTAAAATCACCACCAAGTTTTAACAGAGAATTTTCTTCTTGATGCCCATTCCCTGCAGAAGGCAGATGCTCCCAGGTTTGTTTTTCTGGCTGTAAAGAATCCTCAAGATAAACATGCCAAAATATCTCTTTATTTGGTGTATTTGTCCTTGCTGTCAGTCAGTTATTGGCAATGATTGCAGTCACTATTACCATAAAAACTTCATTGCAAGGGTGTGAGTCAGCTCAGGTTCTCTGATGTGTGGGGAGTTTGACTCTGTAATGATTTGTACTGAATTAATAAGGGAGGGGGAAAACCAAACCAGGAAAATATTTTAAATTCTTCTCCAGGAGTAAACTTTTGCCTTTGGTGGAGAAAGCTTTTGTGTTGCTGTTATGTGGGAAGAGGAGGAACACATAACCAAGGGAAGCATCCTGTGTTTTTGCACAGACAACAGAAGCAATCCATTGTGTGTCCTCTGCCTGCCATGTGCCTCCTGGCAGATACAGGCACATTTTCCACATTTCCTCATGAGGATCAGGTGGTAGCAGGAACCTGAAATGGTCTTTCCTCATGCTGAGTGATGGAGAACTGTCTTTGACTTGTGCTGCTGACTTCATGCTGATGAAACCTTGCCTTTCCATCTTCTCCAGGTGATGGGGTTTGGCCTGTATCTCATGGATGGGAATGTCAGCAACATTTACAAGTTGGATGCCAAGAAGAGAATCAACCTTAGCAAAATAGACAAATTCTTCAAGGTCAGTGAGCTGTCTGTGTGAGGCTGGTGTTTATTGCAGACCAGTGGATTAACAGCCTGTACCACTGCTGCTAGCAAAAAACAAACCACAGGAATCATTTACAGGTCCAAAACCCCCAAGGGTTGAGAAGCCATCTAGGCCAAAGGCTGAGGAGTGGAATTGCAGCAGGGTGAGGGGAGCAGTGCTGCCCCTCAGGGCTGCAGGGCTGTGGCTGCAGAGCTGGGCTGGCTCTGCAGTGGGAGCTGCAGCTCTGGCTGCTCCCTCCCTGCCAGGGGCCAGAGGATGGAGAGGCTGTTCCATGGGTGAGGGGAGGATGTGCCCAGCTGCTGACATGGCTGCTGTCTCCTTGCACATCCCTGAGGCAGGTTTGCAGTCTCCGTGGTTTCAGGCCACCAGCAAACCTGGCTGGTGATGGTTCTGCTTCTCTGTCCTTCTGCAAGCTGCTGGGCTGAGGGACAGAGGACACAGCTGGCAGTTTTATTTCATGTATAAACTGTGCTCCCTGTGGCACAGGAAAAGGTTTTGGGGGAGTTTGTGTCAACTGGCAGTTGGAGGTGTCCAGTGAGATCTTCAAAGGGTCACTCTGGTTTGATGAGCTGTTTTTGTCTGGTCTGAGCTGTGGATTTTGGGGAAAGGCCCATGAAACCTCCTGGGTGTTCCCAGGGGCAGGGTGGGAAGCAGCCACACAGCCTCTCTCTGCTGGAGCACATCTGGCCATGGTCTGATCCACAGCTGGAGGCCAGGCTGCACTGCCCTGGCACCACTCAGCACAGGAAAGGTTTGGGATTACCCTTTTGGTGGAGAGGAGGGCTGAGAGCCCACACAGCACCTCAGGGAAGGTGGTGCCTCCTTTCCCCTGCTTCTGGGCACAGGCTGGGACTGGGAGGCATTTTGGGTTTGGAGCAGGTCAGCTGTAGGAGGCATGGTAGGATCTAGCAAAAGACAAATGTGTTGGTGGCAAAGAGCAGGAGGACAGCAGAAGAATTTCCCAGATGGAGCAGATGGAGTCCTTCCTGAGTCCTTCCTGAGTCCTTCCTGAGTCCTTCCTGAGTCCTTTATTAATCTTTCCCCTGAGATGGAAAGATCAGTTTCTGTTACCAAGACTTGCTGCAGATGAGGGAAAATGAGGTGGTGATGATTTGTGGAAGGGCACAGAGGGCTCCTTCCCCTCACTCTTCCAGCACAGTGGGTTCTCCCTGGTACTTCCCCAGAGGTGGGGTGAGGAGCTTGGATGAAGAGATTGGTGGTGGTGTTGGACAGAGGATGTCTCCCTGCTTACTGCCCTGAGGTGCAGTTTGTGGGTGATGTGCTGGGTGGGTGCAGGGGAGGGCATAGGTGAGCCCAGGTTTGATGGAAGGTTGGGGTGCATCCTCCCCTGAGTGGTGGGGACCTGTTTACCCCAGTTTGCACCATTTCCTGGGGACAGCCCCAAGAGCAGGGGGCCAGAGACTCCATAACCTTATGGACAGGGCGATGATGGTTAAAAAACCTCCCATCACTGGGGAGACTGCTCTGCAAAGGTGATTTATCACATCATCCTTTAGAGTCTTCTGGGTTTTTCCTGATTCAGCTTTGCTAATTCAGCTAAATCTCTAAATCAAGCCTTCAGTGTAATCTGTAGAGTTTGGGTATCTTGGTGCATTCAGACAGGTTTGCTGTTCATTGCAAAGTGCTGTGGACCATCAGAGAATGAGGTAAAAAAACCTTCCATTGCATGGAGTAACTTTCTCCTTTCCAGCTTGGTTTCCATTTGCACTTCTCCACCATCTACTGTGGTCTCACCTAACCAGAAAAGTACCACTCCAAACTATCAGATCTCAATAAGGAAAGACCAACTACTCCTTCACTACATCTGCTTATTGCCTTCTGATTAAATTTCTAGTGGATTGCCCAAGAATTTGAGTAGTGATAATAAACTACCCCTTCATTTAAACCTTTTATGGAAGTGCCAGTGGGAATCCCTGATGACAGCATTACACATCCTGTGCACAGCTCAGCCTGAGAAACGAAGTGTGTGATAATAGGACAGGGAATTTTCCCCCATCTTCCCTGAATTTAGGGCAAAGCTTTTTGTAGCTGGGTGAAGTTGAAGCTTCATATTTTATTGATGAGCTGTCAGTAGCCCTTGGTTGGATTTTGTTTGCAGGTGGAAGTTTATTGAAGGAGGGACCTGTCTGAGCTTGAGTTATCTTCAGAATCTTGGAATTTATTTCCCATCCCAAACCTTCTGAGACGTGAAGGGCAAGCAGAGCCATGTTACATTGCCTGTGTCTTTCTCTTCATGGAGAAGTTTTAAGACACATCACAAGCAAGCACAGTGCTGAGTCCCTGGGGAAAGCTGACACCTTCCTGGGTGTCCAGAATAGCAACATGCTGCCTTTTCATCCCTCTGTTCTCTTGGAGGATTAGGCTGGGAGACAATCAGGCCTGCTCAGGACCACACTTCTCTCTTTTTGTTGTAAAAAGATCCTTTCCTCTGCCTGGTTACAGCACTGAACCATTCTGGCCATAACCAGCCTGGTGGCAGTGAGCCCAGGGCACTCACAGGGAGTGATTTCCTCCCACAGAAAGCCTTGTGAGCATTCTTAGTCATTTCCTAGGTGTGAAATGACCCTGGGTCCAGGTTTGCACTTTGCAAAGCTTCAGAGGTGCAGCATGCCTTTTTGGAGTCCCTTGTGTTGTGCTGGGGCCAGGCTCTCTCTCTTTCTCTCTCTCTGCCATGTTTCAACCATCTTTTGTTTTCTTTTCCAGCAGCTGCAGGTGGTTCCTTTATTCGGCGATATGCAGATAGAACTGGCCAGATACATTAAGACCAGTGCTCACTATGAGGAGAACAAATCCAAGTGAGTGCCTGCCATAATGTCTCTTGGCTTCTGTGTGTGTCCTGAGGGCCGTGGGGGCTGCAGCCCTGCAGGTGTGCCAGGCCTGTGCCCGTGTGTGCGTCCCTGTGGGGTGTGAGTCCGGCGTGCCAGCTCTGTGTGCCCGCGTGTCCCTCCCTGTCCCTGCATGGGGAGATGTCCTCAGATGGCCCTGGGGTGCTGCCAGCTCCCAAGCCCTGTGTAACCATCCCCTGGGAGCAGGCAGGGCTGGGAGGGGCTGGCAGGGAGGCAGGAGGAAGGAAGGGTGGCATGGGCTGGGGCAGCGCCGGGTGCGTGCGAGCTGTGTGAGTGTGAGCCGTGTCCCTGCTCTGGGGAGATTTTAATCCACACTTTGCACCCCAAGGACAAAATCCTCCAGAGCATGAACACGGCACTGGATCTCTGCAGTAGCCAGGGTGTCTCCTCTAGCTCAGGGCTCATGAAGAAGGATGGCAGCCATAAGGGTTGAATCAGAGGCTGAGATGCTTTGGAAATTGATGAACTGGAAAAGACTGAATGAGGCACTAACAACTGGATGTGGCACTCAGTGCTCTGGTTTAGTTGATGGGGTGGTGATCAGTCAAAGGCTGGACTTGATGATCTTGATGATCTTTTGCAACCTTAATGATTCTATGATTCTGGATATTGTGGGAGAAGAGCAGGAGGGGAGAGCTCAGGAGTGGCCTGGGCTCACGGGCAGTTTGCTGCTCCATCAGATGAATCCACAGACATTGTTTCAGTCACAGCAGGCACGTGAGAGGCCCCACTTGTGTTTGTAGCTTTGCATCACGCTCAGTGATTGCCAGGAGAATGTTGTTAGGTTTGGATATCCTTGGAGAATAAGGTTTGCAACCCTTGTGAGCACAGCCTGTCTGAGCTATACCTGGCTGTAGTGGTGGGTGGCAGCCAGGCTTTCAGCAGGCAGTGGCCTTCCACCTATGGGACTGACTTGGGTGGAAATCTGGTTTCTCTGGTGTCTCTGAGGAGCAGCCAGGCTGGGCTGTCTCTTCAGCAGGACAGGAACTAACCTGCAGTGTCATGGCTTCTGTTTGCTCGTCCCCTTCCACCCCAGAGGGTCTGGCTTCTCTGCCTGCCAGGAGCAGCCCTCCTCCCCTGCCCTCCCAAAAACTGGTTGAAAAGTGCCCTTTAATTGTTCAGGAGAGCTTTGAAAACAGCATGGCAAAACTCCTGAGCAAAAAGTTTTCAATTAAAATTGGGGAGGAAAAAGAAGAGAAAAAAAATATGATTCGATGTAATGTGAATTTAAATACTTTTGAAAACTCTTTTAAAAAAGAGAAAAATTTTCTGAAGATTTGCTCCTTTTAATCCCAAATCATTCAGAAAGCACATTTCAACGAAACATGTGTCAGCAGCATTCCTCATTTTCTCATCTCAAAACTGAGGTAGCTCATGGGCTGTTTTACCTGTGCACAATTTTAATGTCTGTCTTTGAAATCTGTCTCACCAGGTCTGTGTGCCATGCCGTACTAACCAATGTTTCTTCCTCACTCCCTTGCCTTCCCAGCAAACTGCATGGGACTCCCAGTTCTAACTCTGCCAAGGTGCTTCCATGTGATCCCCATTTCTTACTAACATTGTTTTTGTCACTTTCTCTCCCTCCTTGTCTCCGTGCAAGTGGAATTAATTGGTGTTTTTCCCGCATGGCGCTTTGTCTCTGCACTGAGGAGTAGGTTGTGTGTGGCAGGGAGGGCTGGGGCAGCCCTGGCCAGTCCTGCTACCCTGCCCATTGTCCAGTGGGCAGCACATGGAAACGGGTAAGAGCCAAACAGGGGACTGGGGGAGGATGGATCTCACAAGGGATGATGTAGCCCAGCATTTCCAAGACCTTCTACCACCACAAATACTGGGAACAAGTGCAGTTAACTGTAGGGGTATATCCATATCAGGGGCAGGTTTCTCACCTTCCTTTTGTATGGGCAGTCTAAATTGGAGAACAGGACTATCATAAGGTGGACAATCATTTAGGGGGAAAAAAAAGTATAATCTGAACTTCTACATTGTGATGACAGAGTAAGACATGAGAATCTCACTGATAGACAATTGGTTGCACAAAACATTTTGGTGGAGCCATTCTGGTTCTATATCTGGGGCTAATACATTACAGGGAGAAAGGGAGAAAGGAGATATTAAATTAAATAGACTGGTTTGTCCCATTCCTTCATACAACAGTGCCTTTGGCTGCCTTTTTTAGGATGACATTACACACATGGTACATATGGGTGAATTCAAATGAAAATCTAATTCTGCTCATCGTTTGTACTCAGGGTTGTTCACTGAGTTGGCAGCATGAGCTAGAACCAAAAACAATGGGAGGGCTAGTTCTTTGCAGTTTTTCTTTGCAGGAAAAGGCAGCACAACCCAGACCTGGAGGGAGGACCTTTAAGGGGATGGTTATTCTTAGGTTTAGCAGAAAGGATGCAAACGATGCAGGCCTTTCAAGTCCATCCTTCACTGAAAGTTTGTCCCTTGGTGGCCTGGGAAATTGCCATCTCTGCCCTTGGGGTAGGTGAGCCCACATGGAGAGCAGCCTTCAGGGTGGATGGAGCAGACACATTCAGGCTGAGAGGTGAGGCCAGTGTCCCCATCCTGCTGTGTGAGACCACCTCTGGACACTCCACACACCAGAGAGACGACACGGGCTGACATTCGCCATGAGGGTGGCGTGCCTGGAGCACGTTGAAGCGCAGAGAGCAGCTGTCCCTGGGCTGTCTGAGTGCAAGCTGTGTCCTGTTCTTGACACCCTTGCTCTTTTTGCCCAGGTGGACGTGCACTCAGAGCAGCATCAGCCCCCAGTACAACATCTGTGAGCAGATGGTGCAGATCCGAGACGACCACATCCGCTTCATCTCGGAGCTCGCGCGCTACAGCAACAGCGAGGTGGGTCCAGCTGCACCCTGCAGCCAGGGCTGAGGGGCACTGCTGGAACATGGCTGGGCAGAATTTCAGACTTTCTGTGCTGGCAGGCACTGACCCCCAAGAGAACACTGCATTTGACCTGAGGCCGTGGAGGAGGCTTCCAAAATTCAACGATAGAACTGCGATTGTGGGTGTGGAGTTTGAATGGAAGTGTGTGATATCACAGCGTGGAAAACTTAGAGTTTAAGGGTTTAGAATATAGTAATTTATAAAGCAAGATGGAGGTTTTAGGGCGGAGGCTGGTCTTTCTTCTTTGCCTTCTTCTTTGCTTTCTTCTTTGCTTTCTTCTTCACCTTCTTCTTCACCTTCCTCTCCATGGGTTTGGGTGGTTTTGTGTAATTGGATAGAAAAGTCTACATTGAGGGCACGGATGGTTGGCTATTGGGTTAAAAGTAAAAATAATTTAGGTGTCATTTCTTAATTGGGCATTTTATCCTTAAAGAGCCTTGTAGAAAGAGAGACGTCTCCATTTTTAGCTTGTTAGAGTGAAGTGCTATAGAACTCAGGGTTTGTAGGACTATAACATAGATAAGAACTGATAAACATCTGAGTCCTAACAAGAAATACTGTCTCACACATTTAATCCCAACCTTGGCAAAAAGAAGCAAAAAATCCACTAATGGACAAACCTGGAACACAGCAATGTGGCAGGACCATGGTCTGTCACAGATGTACAGCGAGGAGAGGTGAAGGACATGGGTGGAACAAGCTCCTCTTGATGCAGCAATAAAAAAGCAATTTATGAAAGGCTCCTGCAGGTACAAAATCATGTCCACCAGGAGATCTACAGCGACAACTTCTGCTCCTTGACCACAGCTTCATTAAAATAACCAGGGAAAAAAAAACTGGCAACTAAATGTTTATAATCAGGCAAAAGTCAGAATACCAATGACTTGCAAATAGGGCTTTTCAATTACACAGACCTGTCAGTCAGGGCTTTGAGGAAAGTTCACGAAGGCATCTCTGTTCTTTTCATTACTGAATGCCAGTGCTCTCTCTGGTGCCATTGGGACTGTTTTTTGCACGTGTGATCCTCATTCATCAGTGTCAGTTTAACAAATCGTAGCATTCTCAGGCGCTTCTTTTTTGGCATTTGTAAGAGCTTCTTTGAACTTTAATCAGTAAAGGATTCTCAAGGATTTCAGTAGTATTAGACCATTGAAAAGGAGGGGGAAAGTGGAATAAAAACAGTCAGTTATTTGCTCAGAGGTGACAGGTCAGACTCATTTTTTTGTAGGGAATAATTTGACTGCCTGTGTAAAAAGAGCCTTGCCAAGGTCCTTTTTCCTGAGGGATAGTACATGCTTTACTCAATTCTAGCTTAGTCTTAAGGTCAGGAATTCATTTCAGGTGGGATTTGGGAGAGAAGTCTGTTGACTGAGTGAAGCCCCTGCAGCAAGTTGCTGATTGTAGCATGATGTGATTTCTTCCAGGTGGTCACTGGCTCAGGCCTGGACAGCCAGAAGTCGGATGAGGAGTACAGGGAGCTCTTTGACCTGGCTTTACGGGGGCTGCAGCTGCTGTCCAAGTGGAGTGCCCATGTCATGGAAGTGGTGAGTGCATCCCTGCATCACTGAAAGCAGTTTGGGATGAGTCTGGGAGCAACTAAAACTGTAATGCAAACAATGATGGAAATTCTTAATTTGCCAAGTTTTGACCATATCTCAACACAAGTCCATGGATATCAAATGCCTGTTATGACTGGCAGCCTCTCAGATAAAGAAAACCAATTCACTAAGTGATAATAAAGCCAAGAATGTCAAACTCTACTGATGTCTAGAGAATGTTCTCTTGGTATACGACCTATTTCAGTCTTTCTAGCCTATCTTCTTCCTCATTGCAATGTTGACATGGTCTCTTTCCATCTTCTAGTACTCTTGGAAGCTGGTTCATCCCACAGATAAATTCTGTAACAAGGATTGCCCAGGAACAGCTGAAGAGTATGAGAGAGCCACCCGGTACAACTACACCAGTGAGGAGAAGTTTGCCTTTGTGGAAGTAGGTGCCACTTGCACAAGAGTCAGAGCCAGTCCAGGCTGGTTTCCTGTCCATGTTCCTCAGGCCAGGGAAAGAGAATGGAAGGGTGTTCTCACCATACTCTGCCATGTGACCCATGTTAAGGGATTAAAGGTTCCCACATCCCTTAATCTGGCCTGTAAATTCCCCTGGCCAGTATTGGGTCTGTCATGGAGCCAGCTGATGTTGGTTTTATTGGATGTGGGGGGAACGGGAGAAGCTGCTTCCAGAAGTCACCCCTGTAGCTTCCTATGCCCAAACTGTTGTCACACAAGCCCAGAACAGGGGGCTTGCAGGGCAGTATGGTCTGGAGCAAGAGCAGCAGCTGCATCCAGGAGCTGTGCAAACACAAGAGATGCTCAACCAGTCCCCAGGACCCATCAGCTCTCAGCCTGGCTGTCTGTAAACAGTGGGAACAGTCCTCTGAGCCATGCTCTGGGAGGCCCTCACCTTCCTCCTGCCTTACACAGTCCAGGGTGGTTGGGATGTTGCCTTATGGCTTCCTCCACTGTGCTGTTGGGCAGGGCAGGCTGTGCCCTCTGCAGATGCAGCTCTGTGCAAGCTGCACCCACACGTGGAGCATGTGCAGTTTCCTGGGACTGTGTGGCATTAAAGATACCAAGAGATCAGGAGTAAAAACAAGGGACAGGGGCCATTTGCAAGAAACTGATGATATAAATGCTTTCCTCAGCTTCTTGTGACCTGTAAAGCAGCTAACACCCAAAAATTAGCTGCTTGATCACCGGGCCTATGTTAGCTGAGTAGAATTAATTCAGTCCCATGCTGGATTTATAGCCCATGAATTCTCTCCATGCTGGATTTATAGCCCTCTTCACACAATGGAAAAACAGCATTTACATCTGGGTTTAACTTTTCCTTCAGGTGATTGCCATGATCAAAGGCCTGCAGGTGCTGATGGGGCGGATGGAGAGCGTCTTCAACCAGGCCATCCGCAACACCATCTACGCAGCGCTGCAGGACTTCGCCCAGGTGACCCTGAGGGAGCCTCTCCGACAGGCTGTCAGGAAGAAGAAGAATGTTCTGATCAGGTCAGTCTGTCCCTGAATGCAGTGCAAACCCCATCTATTTATTAGTGTTGTTACACTTTGTAATACATACAAGCCCCGTGTATGCTCCAGTACACAAGCAGCCAACAGTCCTTGGCCAGCAGCTCCTCCAGAGGTAACTTTTGGGCATCATCCCAGCAATAGCAGCTGTGTATGATCTCACCTCAGGTACCTTTAATATGTGCACAGCCACAGGTATTTTCATCTTGAAGTAAAATCAAACTTAAGCACTGCTCTCCCTCTGCCCTGCTCCAGTGTCCTTCAGGCGATTCGGAAGACGATCTGTGACTGGGAGGGAGGTCGGGAGCCTCCAAATGATCCTTGCCTGAGAGGTGAGAAGGATCCCAAAGGTGGATTTGATATTAAAGTCCCACGACGAGCAGTAGGACCATCAAGCACCCAGGTATGTGAATGTCTGTCTCCTGTGTGGGGAATTAATGGTCTTGGAGCCATGCAGGAGTCTCCCACCCTGTGGATTAGCAGCTGTTTCCGTGCTCTGTTCCACAAAGTCTTCAGGCTGTTGTGTGTTAAATGTTGCTTTGGTGCCTAATTTGTTGTATAATTCCTAAAGCCTCTTCTTTCAGGGGTTTAACTCTCTTAACTCTGAAGGGTATTGGCATATGTGTGCAGAGGGTGGTCACCACCTTGGAGAAGTGTTACTTTTTTGTTACCAGAACACCAAGGCCGTGTGTGATGGTGTCTGGAGAGTGGTAACTGAATGTCACCTTTTTTCCAAAGCTTTACATGGTGAGGACCATGCTGGAGTCCCTCATAGCAGACAAGAGTGGCTCAAAGAAGACTCTGAGGAGCAGCTTGGATGGGCCAATAGTCTTGGCCATTGAGGAGTTCCACAAGCAGTCCTTCTTCTTCACCCACCTTCTCAACATCAGCGGTGAGTTTATGGCAGGGGGAGGCTTGAACCCAGCCCTTGCATGCTCAGAAAGGCAAGAGCAAATCAGCTTTGCTCCTCATTGACCTAAGCAGAAGATTTTCCTTGATTTTTCCCAGATGTCCTACTTCTGCCTGGTTTGGGCATGCCTCTGTGTAGTATTCATTATGTGAACAGGGCTCAGCAAGAGGAAACAGCTGCAGGTGGGAGATTATTTTCTAGGAGTGACTTTCCTTCTGTCCCAGACAAATTGAGCTACTGGACACAGAAGAAGTCTTCCAGAATAACTCTTGAGCCATTCCAGTGTTCTCACTGGCCCTCTAGAGCAAAAGGGGTGATCCCTTCCTTCTTCTTGCATTACCAAGTGCTCAGGCAGTGTGGACATGGTCTGGGTTTAAAACCAGAGACATCCTAGAAAAATGTCCTGTACCCAAAAGCAAGGCTGCAGCAGCTGCCTCCTGTGCCATGCCCTCACTGCCCTCCCCAGGGGGCTAACATGGATCCTCTGTGCATTCCAGAAGCTCTGCAGCAGTGCTGTGACCTGTCCCAGCTCTGGTTCCGGGAGTTCTTCTTGGAGCTGACCATGGGCCGCCGCATCCAGTTCCCCATCGAGATGTCCATGCCCTGGATCCTCACAGACCATATTCTGGAAACCAAAGAACCCTCCATGATGGAGTAAGGGCTGGTGGGCTCTGCTGGGACCGTGCATGTGCTGGGGTTTGGGATTTTGTTCAGGAAGAAGGGGAGGCTGGTGATGAGCAGTGTTTTTGGTGTGGGAGGTAAATGGATGTTGCTTGCTCTGCTGTCACATGAATGATGCTGTGTGAACACCTCGTTGGCAGACACAGGGGCGACTTCCTGGCACTGGCACCTCTTCATGTGTCATAAACAGCAGCTGGCAACTGTTGGGATGTGGGCAGGACACGGTGGCACTGTCACCTGCACAGATGTGTCACCAAAGGGGGTGGTCCCAGGCTAAGCCACCTCAACTTCTTTTTGTATGTGGGATAAACGATATGAGGAATTGCTGTTCTGCAAGTGGAATTATCTTCATAATGTCCTTCTCATTAGGAAAACTTGGTTGCATGGGCATTGTCAGAGCACTCTCTAGAGTGAGGGCAGGGTGAAAGCTCTTTTGAGGACTGAGAAGAAGCAAGTGTTGATTGAGCAGCTCATAATTAGCTGACTTCCAGGTTGGTTGTAGCTGCTTCCTGCAGAACCCAGGGATAAAGAGGGATTATTTGAGGGGCTGCAGGGGGTGGCAGTGATAGGCATGAAGTCAGAGAAAAGCCATTTTTTTTTACATCAGGCAGGGCACGACATGCACTGGCTGCAGTTTGTGCTGATAAGCTCCAGTGTTAATTTTAGATGTGGTCTGTGTTCTTGCCCTCAGGTATGTGCTGTACCCCCTGGACCTCTACAATGACAGTGCATACTATGCTTTGACCAAGTTCAAAAAGCAGTTCCTGTATGATGAAATTGAAGCTGAAGTAAGTTCTCTTCATCTTTATTGTATGGAAAAAGCTCACAGGGGTCACACTGCCCTGTTTGACCCAGCAGTTCATTAGAGGCACCTTTCTCCTGAAAGAAATATTCCATCAGACTGAGAAGTTTTCAAGAAGATCAGCATTTCCAGAGACCCTACAGACTCTCCTGATTAAGGGCTTCAGCTCAGCTGTACCTGTAGGGAGCCATGGAAGCCAAAAGCTGTCAAACACTGGGGACATGGCAGAGTCTGATGAGCAGAGGGTTTGAGACATCAGAGGAAAATGAGAAATTCCCTGAGAGGGAAGGGTGATTGAGGGTGGGGGACCAGGACCTGTAAGAACATGCAGAAACTATAAAGAGAGAAATGTAACTGCAATTTTCTGCTTACCTTTGGCAATGTGAGAAGTGCAGCGTGGTTTTAAGATAGTGTGACCTTTAATATATGTTTTTATTAAATGAAGGATCTGTGTTGGGTTGTATTGATCTTGCATGCGTAGGAAGGAGCTGTTCTGTGCTGGTGACACCCTCACCAAGTCTTGTTTTTTCTCCCCCAGGTGAATTTGTGCTTTGATCAATTTGTGTACAAGCTGGCAGATCAGATCTTTGCCTATTACAAAGCGATGGCTGGCAGGTAGGAGAGCCTGACTGCTGATGGTGACTGATGATATCACTGCATCCAAATTGCTGTTAACCAAAAGATTTCCCTCAGGGAGCAGCCACCGCAAGGAGAGACAACATAGATCATCCCTGTCCCCCAGAGCTGGCTGTCCATGCCAGACCGATGTAGATGGGGAAAATTAATTAAGGAGACACAGTTAAAAGTGAAAAAATAATTGGCATCCGGAGTAGCAGTCAGAGTACAGTTTGTGAGAGCTACAGAAAAGCAAACTGAGCTTATTACAGGCATGTCCTTGCTTGACTTCTGCTTCTGTACCAGGCAGAGGACTGGAAGCCTCCCATCTCTACAAAACAGGAATATGCACTTGTCCTCACCCTAGTAAAGCAGCAGGACTTGTTCTCCCTTTGGGGAGATAGAACCTTTGTGGCATATCCTCCTTACCAATTTAAAGGGCATGGATGAAATCTAGTGAGAGTCTTCTTCTCATGGCCCCAAAGGTGAACCAAGTCTTACATGTGACTGCAAGTTCTGTCTCTAGGTCACATTTGGCCTTAGAGAAGGAGGACAATCACCATCACCAACCAAATGTTCCCACAGCAGATCTTCAAGGAGGGAGCACTCCAGGGGAACCACCCAGTACCTGGCCCTGATATCTTTCAGCACTTTTTTTTATCTTTTTGAATGTTTTAGCCACAAAAGACAAGCAGGGAAGTCCCCAGAGAACAACTCCTGCTCTGTCATTTAGTGTGCAGAGATTTCTTGGAATTCAGAGCCAAGATTAAAAGGGCTAAAACAACTCTGGAAAGACTCATAGAGAAGCTGATAGTGTAGTTTCTATTTTCCTGACGCTGCTTCCCTTTTTCAGTGTTTTACTGGACAAGCGTTTCCGGGCTGAGTGCAAGAATTACGGGGTGATCATTCCATACCCACCATCCAACCGCTACGAAACGCTGCTCAAGCAGAGGCACGTCCAGGTACAGTGCAAGCAGCAGGCTCCAGTACTCATCACTCCTGGTCTGTTTCCCTTTGGGTGGTGGAAGGCATCCTAGCTGAGATCAGCTCTGGGCTGAGAAGGGTTGAATCTGTTTGTGACACAAAAATGAGTTATGCTCCACATTTCCCTCGTTCCTTCTTAAGTAATCTACACTCCACCAAGGCACTTGCGCCACCACTTTCACATTTAAGCAGATTTTGAGGTTTGGTTTTAATTTGTGTGTGGAGTAAAAAATGAAATACCTTTTCCCCATCAATATATAACATGCAAATCTTTTCTTTTGCCAGTTGCTGGGCAGATCAATCGACCTGAACAGGCTCATTACCCAGCGCATCTCTGCAGCCATGTACAAATCATTGGACCAGGCCATCAGCCGCTTCGAGAGCGAGGACCTGACATCCATCGTGGTAAGAACTTCTATTGACTCTGAGTATGAGCAGCAAGACTAATACACTGCTGGGGATGCACAGTCAACTGTCTGCTGCTTTGAGTTCCCCTGCAGTAGGTTTCATCCAGTCATGTATCTTCCTTTATGCTGCTCAGTCTTTACTGTTTCTGTTTATGCAGCTTTAATTGCATTATTATCAGACCATTAAGTCTCTGTGTAAATCATAAGGGACAGCAGTTAGACTTTGCAGAGCTCATATAAGAGAGTCCTGTAAACTGGGGGAAGAAAATGTTGCTTTAATTCCCAGCTGGATGAAGGTGGCTGTGACATTGTTCATATGTGTACAGGATTTTCTGTCTTTGATATGATACAGGAGCATCAGAGTCAAGCAGTGTAAAATTACCAGTTTCCACCTTTGGAGGATTCTGAGGTGAAAGCCAGCCAGTGCTCAGTGGGGAACAAATTAATTTTGCTTCCTGCAGCTTCACAAAGTACTGGACCAGGACCCCCTTGAGTGGAAGTGCAATTGGCCTTGGCGGCTGAGTTAAATTGATGTCTTTAGTTCTGCGTGCGTGTGGATAAAAAACCATTCCCTTGGCAATTAAATCAGCTGTTTCTGTTGCATTTTCTGCTGCTTTATGTGCTGCAGGAGCTGGAGTGGCTCTTGGAAATCAATCGCCTGACCCACAGGCTGCTGTGCAAGCACATGACTCTGGACAGCTTCGATGCCATGTTCCGCGAGGCCAACCACAACGTGTCCGCACCCTATGGGCGCATCACCCTGCACGTCTTCTGGGAGCTCAACTTCGACTTCCTGCCCAACTACTGCTACAATGGATCCACCAACAGGTGAGGAGGGACAGCAAGGCCACCTGGAGACCCTGCTTTTCTTTCCAGAACGTCAAACCTGCTACTTAAAATTGATGTGTATTGTGGAGAGGTTTGTGCTCCCTGTGGGATGCAACAGTTACTCATAAAATGAATTTGAAACCCACCATCTTCCTTTGGTCTTGAAAATGTTAGTAACAAATTCAAGCAGCAGTTAGACAGTAATTGAAGTGGCTGAGGGTTGGTTAGCTCCGCACGAGCTGCTCAGATATTGTTTTCTTGCCTGCCAATAATGAGACAAAATCTCTGTTTTGGTAAGTTTTACACCACCAATAGATTGTGGCAGGATTTTGCATTCCTGTTGGTGTAGCTCAAGTGATGAATTGTAACTAGCCTGCAACTGCAGGTCATCCCAGACCATGCAGTGTCAGTTGTCCAGGCTCTGACCACTTCCCTCCCCATCTCCCTTGCCTGCTGCAGGTTTGTGAGGACAGCCATCCCCTTCACACAGGAGCCCCAGCGGGACAAGCCAGCCAACGTCCAGCCCTATTACCTCTATGGGTCCAAGGTCAGTAAATGAGCCACAACAGCCAGAGGGGTGGGGGTTGGAAATATTTATTTAGGAAGAGAAAGAAATGCAAGGACTGGTTCACTTACAGAGTGGTGGGTGTGAATGAGCAGGGTCACATTGCTGTGTGCAGCCAAACAGACATGCAAGAAGCAGATTCATGTGCTGTTGCTGTTGTTTTTTCACATTCTTCTCCATAAAATGCCCGTGTTAGGGGGTGTCAGCACTGCTCTTGCTTGGTGTTGGCACTGAGACTGAATCAAATCCATCTAAATGCACAGGCAAGTGAGCAAGTTGGTGCTCTGATGCAGTGATGCTCCCTAAGGAAGGTACCACTTCAGAAATCCCATTTTCTGTTCAAAATGGGAATTACTAAAATACTTGTGTGTGCACTACTTAATACTGACAAAAAGCTTTTTTCTCAGGCTGCAATGACTGTTTATGCAGGCATTACAAAGGCTTGGTCTGTGATGATAGTGGAGGGGCACTCAAGTGTGAAACTACTTGAGTGGAGTTTATTTCTTATGCACATTGATTGATGACTCTGAGGTGAACCTACAGCACTGATGCACATGAGCTAATGACACTACAGTCTGCCAAGCCTGGCTGTTCCCAGAGTGCTGACTTGGTTTCTTTTTTAAAAATCTTCAGCAAATGAGAGTATTTTTGTCACTTGACAAAAATCTTTCTCCCTGTGACCAATGTCTATGCCTCGTGTTCTACCCTGGGACAGACAGCTGCCATGGACACACTAGACAGTCCTCTTGGCAAGAGCTGGGGAAGAGCAGGACAAACCAAACCTCTAAGCAAGATTTTGTTTCCTTTTGCTTTCATTGAAGGCCATGCTGTGGCAGGATGGCCCTTTTATCATCGCTGTTTTTATAGGAAAAAAAGCAGTGAGGGGAGTTGTACGGGCTCTCCTTCATGAAACTGGAGCTCCTCATCAGCACAGTGGTCATGGGCACTTCCAGGAGCTCCTCTCTCAGTCCATCACTCAGTGGCTCCTCTGGTGAGCCACTTCCTTCCCCCACTTCTTCAGAGCTGCTGTCGGGGTGCTTCAGCCTGGCAGCCCAGTGGCAGCGTGCAGACCAGAACTGCAGGCAGCCGTAGGCCAGCAGGGCGAGGAAGCAGAGGAGCAGGAGGCTGCTCACCATCCACATGGACGTGGTGGGCTCGTGCTTGGAGCCGCCGAAAACCAGGGGGATTTTGTCCAGCGTGTGGAAGGTGGTGCAGTGGTTGCTGGAGGGGTAGGAGTTCTTGCAGGTGATGCAGAGCACGTAGATGGTGGAGGGCGTGAGGCGGTGCAGCACCAGGGAGCTGAGCGGGTGCGGCACGCGCTCCTCGCGGTGGAAGTTCTGCCGCAGGTAGCCCGCGAAGACGCTGTTCCAGTTGGGGCGGTACATGACGTGGTAGTAGTTCTCTGGGCAGGGGCTGCTCATGGCCCAGGACACAGTGGCACTGGTGTAAGTGATGTTGTGCACCTCGATGTTCATCGTGCCCCTGAAAGCAGAGGCAGGGAGGGAGAGGCTCAGGTTTCTGATTCACGTGTCAGGGCTCAAAGGACGCTGACATCGATGAAGTCTTTCCTTACTCTCCCTTGGATTGGACTCAAAACTATCCTACCTCACTTAGGTTACATGCTAAAATTACAAAAGAAAAATCCTGCTGTTGCCCAGACTACTGTATCACTCTGCTTCATAACAAAAACATCCAGTTGGAGCACAGGGTATACTTTTTGCTCCAGTTGTATTTATTAAAAAATCTCTGTGACTGCTTGTCTGTATCAGAAGCTATTTTAGCTTTTTGATTCCCACAAAATAAAAATGATACTGCAAATGTGATTAGCATAAAGTGATTATTAACTATTAAAGCTATCTTAGCTTTTTGTTTCCCACAAAATAAAAATGATACTGCAAGTGTGATTAGCATAAAGGGATGATTAAACTAGCTCCAGCTTGCCTTGTGAAGCTGCCAATCAAAAGATATTTTGATTTTACACATAAATGCCATTTAGAAGGCTCCATAATGGTTAATTCACTGTTTTAAGTTGTCACTGCATGTTCTGTACCTTCCTTGCTTAATAAAGTATAAACTCTTTCTATTCCTGCAGCATCTCACACTGCAATATCAGCATCTTAAATGTGAAATCTGTAGGTTGGTGAAATAGAAAAGCAGTGCCTTTAGGGAAACACAAATATATGAATAGTAAGAACAAAGACAGAAAAAAGACACTGCCTGCCTAAAAAATTTAAACATTTAAACTGATTTGAGCCAGAGCCAGTGAGTAGTAGATAATGATCCCTGATGGTACAATGTCCTGTAGTTTTTTGATACTCTCTGGGCTGTGTTGCTGTTTAGTAACAGCCACAAATTACTTGAGCACATCACTCCTTTAGATCCCCAAAGTGCTCTCTGAGCCTTGCTGCAGGGTTCTCTCTCCTGGCCAGAGAGTGCTCAGAGCAGCCCCACCATTCAATTGAGCTGGTTTACTCATTCCTTTTCCCTCTCTCTCTAACAATAACTAACTTTCCTTTCATTCACTCTAGAATAAGCTCATTCTAATGACTGCTAATCTGTCCTTACACGAGGCTGCACATGCCCATGCTGAGCCCTCCCAGAGCCAGCACTTACCTCCAGCCAGGTCCTCGGTGGTCACAGAGGTGACAGCTCTGGTGACAGAGTGGCCTCAGTGCCTTGCCAGCACTCACCTCCCTCCTGCCTCTGCTAAATCCCTTCCCTGAACTCCCTCGTTTATACCCAGCTCGGCTCCGTCATCTCTCACCATGGCAACCAATAGGAAAGGATGGGCAGGCATCTCCCAGTGATTTGGGGATGTTATCCCTAAAAGCTGCTGCCTGGGAGAAGTCTGTGTCTCCAAGGCAAGAAAAAACAAGCCAGGTAGATTTTTTGCTGGCTTATTTGGGTTTTATTTTTTCACTGTATCCACAGTCCCCAGCAAGAGCATCACTGATCCCCAGTGGGCTCTGGGGTTACAGACACATGGTGTGAAATCTGGGATCCTGACCTGTGGGTCCCATTGCCTCAGACTCTGTCTTTAATTCTGGGATTTCTTGCACACTTAAACTACTGATTTAAGTTAGAGCCATCAGCAGTACATTTTGATCCCTGATGGCACTGCAATTTCCAATAGCCTTTTAATATTTTCTAAACTGTGTGATGGGAGTAGGAATTGGCTTTTCAAAGACTTTCACCTCCTGCTGAACTGCATGGGATTAAGACCTGCTCTTCTTTGAATGCCTCTGATTTACAGAGAGCTTGGGGATGTCCCCTGTCAGTCTGGGCAGGAGGGAGAGGCAAAGGCAGTGCCTGTGCTGTTCAGGGGATCAGGTTGAGCCTGTGGCCAGGAGGGGACAGATGGGCCTGGTAGGGAGAGGCTCTGAACAAGTGACTTGCTCCTCTCTAAAGCCAAAATGTGCTGGAGAGGAACTTTCCCAGAAATGTTGATGCTGATTCTGGAGTTACTCATTCCACTTTCTAAGACACTCTCAGCTGTTGCACTGAAATTAGGTTGGCTGGGAGCCCTGACTTGTCTTGGGCTGTGTGCAAGTTCTTTTTTTGTCTCTGAGTATATTGCTCTTTCATTAGCTCTTCATTTTTCCAAGGGAATTCTGTAACTATCAGTACTATCTGTTATCTCTCTTTCTGTTCAGTTTTATCAGATAAAACTCTCCCTGCCTTTCCTCAGGTGAGCTCAGACAGGTCTGGGTGATGGCCGACAGCAAGGTCACAGACATGGAAATAGAACTGGGGTTTGATTTGCTCCATTTGTTGCTAAACCTTCTCCAGAGCATTGCTGGTCACCTCCTGCTGCTCCTAAAGCAGCCCTGAGGCCTTGCCCACGTGCTCACAATTACAGATGGCTGTCCCTGGGACCTGGGTGCAGGGTGGGCTCTGTGGGACACTGGGAGCTCTGCCCCATGCTGCAAATCCCAGCCTCCCATCCCCAAAACCTGCCCTTTTAGCCCCAAACCAAGCATGGGCAAACCTCCCCAGTGTCTCCAGCAGCTGCTGCTCGCAGGAAGTGTCAGGGTCAGGCTTTGCTTTGGTCCTCTGAGGGGTCAGAAGTGGCCACTGAGCACGGGGGAGGGAGCTGTGCTGTGCTGTGCTGTGCAGCCAGCTTGTGCCTTCAGCTGCTTTGTCTTAAAATACCCACTGGTGTCATTTTTGACATCCTACAGTCTCTACCCCAAGCTGTGTATCTCACCCTTAAATGGAGTTATATTTTTAATTGCTGGCAGAGCATTATTATTAGACACAAGCCTGCTGTTAGTGCACTGGGTGGCTCTGCAGAGAGCTCCAGGAACCCACCTCATCCTGCAGACAGGCAGGCGTGAATCATCCTGCTCATCTGCAGCCAGTGCACATCCTAAAAGGTCTCTTCTCCCAGTCAGGCTAATTGCTGAGACCCCCACTCAAGGGAGGAGCTGGTTGGGAGCTGCTCTCCAGCCCCTTTATCCCACTGAGGAGTGAGGCAGTGCTGCCAGGTGGGGGCTGCTGGCTGCCTGTACAGCCAAATGTCAGCCCTGCTGTGGGAAAATCCTGACCAGCTGCACCACAGCTGGTACCAGGGGTGGTAGCCCATCCCAGGGGAACAAGGCACATGCAGACAGGAGTCCCCTGGCCATGGAATAGCAAAGACCCATCCAGAAATTAATGTGGATTCATGAGCCCACTGAAATAAGGATTTTTTTATTCTCCCAAGCTAGGATGAGCTGGTGTATCAGGGTGCATAACCAGTGGCTTTGGGTCTGTCTCTGATTTTTAAAGACTTGGTTATCTGAGGATGCAGACAGAAGCCTAATTGAGGTGCTCAGTTCTCTTAAGAGCTGGTATCCAAGGAGCTTTGGAAGTAGGCTTCTGTCTGCCTAAATAATTCTTAACTCTGACACATACCCACATACTCAGGGCCCTTTTTTTTTTCTTTAAGTTTTGATGGGAGAGAAAGGTCTTGCTTATTGTGAATGAGCCTCCAAGGCAGTCTTCCTGCACTTAATATTGTGTTTCAGGGCTATTTGCACCTACCGGGAACAAGAGGTGAAATTACATTTCACAGAAAATAGGGGACTCTCTAGCTGAGCCTTATTTCTGCTGGTTCAAAGAGCACTTAGGAATTACAGCAGGTAACAACCTGCTGGACCAAGTCTGTAGGGCTGTGACAAAATGAGGGAGAATTAATTGATTAAAGCAACTGACAAGTCTGTAAAAGCGTGGTCAGTACACTGGTGAAATTCTGTACCTGAGAGCAAAAGAAAATACTTTTCCAATTTTTAGCCAATGGCTTTGTAACCCATTAGCAGCTCAGATGAAGTGTTAAAAGTAAACCTTGTGGAGTGAGTCAGGAGGGGAGGGTGACAGGAGCCTCCAGCTGGGGCTGTTGCAGCAGTGGTGGAGCAAAGACAACATTTTGCCCTGTTCTGGTACCCCAGCCCTTGCTCCCTTTCACCCAAACCTCCTCAGTGCCCTCATCCCATCACTCCCTTGGCTCCATTACTGGCAGGAAAGGATCCCTGGAGAATATGTCTGCATTAACCACAGGAAGGCATTTGGGATTCAGTCTAATTTGTTTCCTTATCTTTGTTTTACCTGTAGGTAAGCATGAGCCCAGGGTTAATCTGTGTTTTGCTGGCAGGGCACTGTGTGCCAGGATCTTTTCCAGGATGGCTTTTTTGCTGTTCCCTGAGGCTGAAGTGGAGATGTCAGGGGAGGAGAGTGCAGCCCCTCTGCTGGGCTGAGTTGTGATGCCAACACTTCCATTGCAGAGCCCTCTCTGAGCATGTGGTGCCTCAGCTAAATCTGATTCTCAGTACTTCTCTGCAGAGCACACAAGTGAATTAATTCCCCCTACTTCTCTTTGCCTCACACCAAATGGATCCTGTAAATGTTCCAGTAATGAAATGTTGCAGCAATTTCCATGTTTCCAAGATGACACTGATAGAGTACATTCCTGGAAATCACTTTCTGTTCTCTGCTGCTAAGAATTTTTGGGGGCAATGTCCTGGGTACCATTCTCCCCAGACCAGTGTCAAGTTATTACCCTTCACACAGACCCATGGGATTTCTGTTAAGTAGAGGCTGATGTAAAGCTTTGCAGGATGCAAAAAGGATCTTTTCTGTGTCACTTCCATCTGCCCTTAAACTCAGCTGCCTCAGTTCCTGCTTTTCTTGATAAGCCTCATTTAAAGCAAGTGCTCATAGGGGAAAAAAAAATCTGTCTGCTTAAATGTATGTAAAACTTTTCATTTTAGTGGGGAACAATTTGATTTTGAAGAGGCAAAGGGCCACTGAACTGAAATACTTGATTGGGAGTGTATGGGAGAGTAAATTACCTTGGAAATGGAAGTGGTGTTGCTACACAGGAGGGTAATAAAACCTTGTGACATGGCAGTGTTGAGGTTAGAGTATATCTGAGCACAGAGGAAGAAAAGCAATCTCTTCTCCTACAAGAAGCACAAGTGGGAATGGCCATCAGTATTATTTCTTCTCCTCCTCCTTAAAATTTGTAGTGATGGAACATAATACTGTGATAAGAGCATTACAAGTCTGGTGAAGAACTACAGGTCCTGTAACTGTCACCAATTCCAATTTGCAGCCTCTCAACATCGCCTACAGCCACATCTACAGCTCCTACCGCAACTTCGTGGGGCCGCCGCATTTCAAGACCATCTGTCGGCTCCTGGGCTACCAGGGCATTGCTGTGGTCATGGAGGAGCTGCTGAAGATTGTCAAGAGCCTGGTAATTCTGAGCCTGGCCCTGGTGATGGAGAAACCCCAAAGCTTGGATGGGGGCAGGCAGTGTGGGCGTTGGGATCGGGTTGTTGGCATCGGGGCACCGTCGTGTGTCTTGATCCACGCTGGAACACTTGGAGCCATGGGCTGATTGGAATCCCATTGATTCCTGTGGGATGGTGGAGTGTCTCAGCAGGATCAGACAGCACTCAGCACAAAGATTTTATGGTTGACTAAATGGAATTTAGTGCATTATCTCATGCAATGTATCCATAGGGTGCAGGTGTGTAACTCCAAATGACAGCGAGGGCTTTAAGCTAAGCAGTGTGCTCTGCTCTAATCCATGTGTGTCCAAAACATCTGATCTGCAGAAACTTGCTCTACATGAATGTAAATTCTTTATTAAACTCTTGAGTATCCAGGGATCATTCCTCAGGTGGAAGGAGCATTTCCTGTGCTAGGGAGTGAGTCCTTTGGCAGCTCTGGTGAAATGCTTTTTGGGTTTAAGCACAAGTCCAGCTGCATCTAAGACTGAGCCTTGTTTTAGATTTCAGCTGCAAACAATGCAAACACAGCAAGCTGTATTTTGAAGTAAAAAATCCATGCAGCTGGGATTTATTCTTTGGAGGAAGCTGTAAAAGCACTCTGACTCCATACACTTGGGCTGAATTTCATATTTGAGTGAAATCCAAATTAAGCAAGTTCTTCTCAGACTCCAGCTGAAGTTTCATCCTGTGCTGTCAGATGTGGACCCATGCACAACCAGCCTCTTTCAAAACCAGTGCCAGGAGACCTGGCATTCCAGTTTAACCTCCCTTTGTCTCCAACAGCTCCAAGGCACCATCCTGCAGTATGTGAAGACTCTGATTGAAGTAATGCCCAAGATCTGCCGCTTGCCAAGACATGAATATGGCTCTCCAGGTGGGTGCTGCTGGTAGGATCCTTCAGCAGGAGCTCAGCCATGTGTTGCTGCAGCATTTACTCAGGCCCACACTGATGGTTAATCCAGGCTGGGCACCTGTCCTGCCAGTGCCACTTGCAGCCAGGTTTGCTGGGACACTTTCAGCTGCTCTGCTGTTGACACTGGAACATGTGTAGGAAACCTTTCCAGGCAATCTCCTGCTGGAAATTTCCTTTGGAACACATAGATGGCTGATAAGAGAATGTCTTCTGGTAGCCTCTCTTATGTTTTCAGGATTCTGTAAGCTTTTGTGAGTTCACTGGTATTTTTTAAATGCTCTGTTTAGTTGGTGAAGAGATTTTTTTGCAGCATGGCTGCAGTCAAAAACTGTGACTGCTGTATATGAGCCAGCACCAAGTCATCCATCACAGTCTGGAACCTCTTTCCTCCTCTGATGAAGAAATCCAGGGAGTTTAAATGACTTACTCCCTATTTCCCAAGGCTTACTGAAAGCAGGATAAGACACTGCCTGTTAGTTCTTCCCAATGCCAGTCTCTGTGTGTCCATTTAGCAGCTGCAATTTGTGATTAAGGAAATACCAGACACTGATCATCTTCTCATCCAAATTACCGGGAAGTGATTCCAATCTCTTTCTGACTGTCCTTCCTTCTCTTTTAAGGAATCCTGGAGTTTTTCCACCACCAGCTGAAAGACATCATTGAGTATGCAGAGCTGAAGACTGATGTGTTCCAGAGCCTCAGAGAAGTGGGCAATGCCATTCTCTTCTGCCTCCTTATTGAGCAGGCTTTGGTAAGGCAAAACCCCCACACCAACATCGTACCTGAGATTTCCAGCTCAAGAGTAGAAGTGCAAGTGGGTTCTCCAGCAGAAGAGCTTGGGAAGTGTTACTTTCCAGCTTCTCATGTTCTCAGGGTCTCTCTGGGGCTGTGTTATTGGAGTCTTTGGGCATGTCCATGGGGATGTTGTGTGTTGGCACTGGGTCAGGCCTCTGGGATGGCTGAATCTGAATACTGGAAGATCCAGATTTCATTCTTGGACTTCAAGCTGCCCCTTGTTTGTCCTGCTTAGAAATAAAACCAACTGGAGTTAATTTCTAGATTGTAAGCTCTCTGGGGCAGGGCTCAATACTTTTTTATATACATATTTGTACAGTGAGAAGTAGATTTGATCCCTCTGCTCTCTTGGGGTGCCAGTGCAATGGAAACAACCTGGTTGATTGTAATGGTGGAATGGATAAAGCAGTCCAACAGGAAGGAAATCTGCTGATGATATATGTCCTAGGACATCTTCACTGAAAATTTGGCTGGAGTAACAACTTGGTATTGCCCCCTTCACTGGAGTTTTAAACATGCACAAGTCTCTCAGCTCATGTGATGCCCTTACTAGTGTGGGGCAAAGGCTGTGGCTGAGTGCCATTCATCTTTTTAGCTCCTAGTTTTTCACATAACAAATTTACCAAGCAATGAATTTATTTCATAATTTAGCCCAGAGCCAACTGAGGAGTGCTCAACAACACAACTGTACATTAAATCTGCATACTGTGTCATAATGGTTTGGGCAGGGTTGCTTCGGATTTTCCAGAAATATTTCAAAATTACTTCCCTAGCATAAGACAGAATTTCCAAGCAAAACTGGGAGTTTTGTTCAGAGCAAAGTCATAAGAAAGTTCAAAGATTCCAAGTTTTATCTGGTATCTGGCCATAGAGCACAGAGAAAACTAAAAGTCTCTGCATGTCCTCAAAGTGGATATTTCTGCCCTTTCTTTTGCATTTTAACTCCAGATCTAGAGACTTTTAATTCTTAGTATAGTGTATCAAACACATTCAGTGAGCAGTGGTTGCATAAGATGAATACAAGAGATGTGTATCACCCAGCAGCTTGGCTGTTATAGAATTTTATAGAATGACCAGAGTTCCCAACTTTACTCTGGCAGTTTCTGTTCTTTTTGTGGCTTTGTCAGTGCTTCCTGCTGTTCCCAGTGTTGGGTTTTTCTGCTGGATGTACTGCATTTGCCTTTCCTATCACATCTTTAATGGGACACTCAAGGGACATGGTGATTTCTTTAGAAATCCTTCATTTCAATGCAGAAATGTTCCTTCAGTCCCAAGAACTGTACATCAGCAGTGTACTGGCATTTTAGAATAGCAGAAAATAAAGATGATGGGAATTTGGGGTTCCTTTAAGGAAGGCTGCCCACCAAAGTCCACATCTGCCTACTTTCTATGCCAGACAAAGTCTCTCCCTCTCGGATCCTTGTGTTTTTCCTTGCAGTAATAGGCTTGGAATACAAAGCCATTTTGCATGCAGTGGGCACTGGTTCCCACTTGCTGGAGGATGTCAGATGCACAGAGCCATCACAGAACAAGATTTTCCCTCTAATGGAGCTCTTGTGCAGCAGGAGGAATTGCTTTTATACTGCAATTACCTTCAGAGCTGTCTGAGTGATCTAAGGCTGGTGGTATTTGCTGGCAAAAATGGCTCTGATGCAGATGTCCAGTCTGCTGCATTTTACCCCCTTTTTATTGTTTAAGTTTGAGGAATGAGGGGTTGCTTGGGATGAAATTTCTAAGCAGAGTTTGTGCTCTGGTTAATGGGCCTTGGGGAAGAGGTCTGTTAATAACATGACTCATTTTGGGACAGATATGAGGTGAATGCAGGCTGCAAATGGCTGAAAATGCTCACTGTATTAGAGGAAAACAGCAGTGGAAGAACATTCACCCAGGAATGAGCAGTGTTTTGCAAACAAAATGGCCAAGGTGGCAGGCCCACTCTGTTAGCATCAGCACCTCTGTGCCCGTGGAGGGGCCCCAGACTGTTCCTGTCCCTCCAGCACTGTGTCACAAACTGCACTCCCACAAACTTGCTCTCATCCCAGCATCCATGCGCCAGTGCAGCCTCCTGCAGCTCCATGCTCCACTGTCCTGCTGGCTGGAAGGGTGCTGTGCACCCCTGCATCCCAAACAGGCCCAGCCCAGTCATTCCATGCGGGCCCGGGTTCCTCCTGCTGCGCTCTCATGATCTGCTTCCGAGTGTGTCCCCATCTCTCCGGTGAGCTCAGAACTGAAAGCATGTCCTGGGAGAGGCTTTGGCAGGAGCAGGCTGGTGCCTTGTCGTGACACGATGCCTCTGTGTTGAACAGCTTTGGTTTCCTCGCTGCTGTTTCCCATTGCAGACTCGTGTACAATGTACTGTCGGCCATCGCTCCTCAGTCTCCACCTGCCTATTTCTAGGTTTCTCCTCCTTGTGCATCTGTGTTTGGGATTATTTTTTTCTCAAGTGCATTGGCATGCATCCCCTAAGGTGGCATCTCATGGTGTTATTCCTCTCTGGACTTCTGTTTTATTCTTCTTGGTGCCTGCACCACTGGGATTCTGGTAGCCCTGGCTGAGAACACCACACCAACAACCAAATAATTTCAGAGCAGTTATGATGTGCCTATTTGCAGAAGAGCCACATGTCAGTATATTTTTCATGTACACTTCCTAAAATAACTCAGCCAAAGGATAATTTCCACTTGGGCACTCTCTTAAAGAACAGGCTGCAGGAGTTCATTCAGGGCAAGATGAAATGGAAACTTCCATATTCTTTATCCCCTCTTACTTTCAGGGCTAGTAAGTAGGACAGAAAATCAGTGTAAAGGTCTAACCTTATACAGGCAGGAAGTAACTTATTTGAGTTAGGGAAACTTCCTGACTGAAGCTGAAGTGTTACTTCCAGTTTTAGATCATTTCAGTTCAAACACTGGAGTTACTCCTGAGCTGGGTTGGATCTGAATAGGTGCTGTAGGTGTGAACTGTTGTAGTGTTGCCCAGGCCCCTGAGCCATTCACTCTCCCCCATAGGTATTTTTTAACTTACTTTATCTTTCTTTCTTCCTGCCTCAGTCCCAGGAAGAAGTTTGTGATTTGCTGCATGCTGCTCCCTTCCAAAATATTTTGCCCAGGGTCTACATCAAAGGTAAGAAGCTGAGAGGGAAGCAGTGGGCAGACTCAGAGGTGTCTGCCCAGTGGCTGTTTTCTCTCTCATCTCTGCTGAGGATTAGCTCTGACCCTGCTTCCCCCTCCAAACAGATCAGTGGATACAGCCAAACGTCAGGTGCAAACAAAAGCCAGGGGTGCATTACCTGTAGCATAGTTACAACCTGAAACCTCAGTCAGCTCGGGGGTTCCCTTGAGGTTTGGAAGCCATTTCACAGCCTCTTTGGAGAGTGGCAGCATGAAATGTCCATCTCAACAGGAGTGCTCGGTAGCAGGGCCGTGCTTTGGACATGTGTGATAAAGCTGCTGCTGAGACTGCACTGCCCATCCCTCCCTCCTGTGCATCACTGGCCCCTCATTGCTGTGGTTTGGCTCCCTGATCCCACAGTCTCCTCGGATGGTTGTGGGGGGCAGCTCTGAGCAAACTCTTGCGGGTCTCCACTTCCTCCTCTCATTTCACTGTTTGCTGCTCGCTTGACAGAAGGAGAACGCTTGGAGGTGCGCATGAAGCGTCTCGAAGCCAAGTATGCCCCACTCCACCTGGTTCCCCTAATAGAGAGGCTGGGCACTCCGCAGGTAAGGATTGCATTGGAAGGGATGGCTGTTGGAAACTCGTAGCAGTCCCCACATGGCCTGCTTGGCCTTGGGAAAAGTGATCCTTTTTCTTTTTATTATTGATTGATTGATTTTTCCCACAAAACATCAATTGGACGAGCAAATCCGAATCCTTGCCCGAGCAAATGCTCTGAAGGGAAATTGTTCAGGGACCACACACAATTTGTGTGTTGCTGCCTCCAGTCAGGAGAGCTGGCAGGGAGGTGTAAGGCAAGTGTGCTAGAAGCCAGTTCTGAATCAGAACAACTCCAAAAACCTCTTCATCTCCACTTTAAAAAGATGGAGAATTGCTGGAGTGGTTTGAGGAGAATCTTTGCAGGACTGTCCCAACAATCAATTGCCATCACTTTTGGGGATCCCATTTTAGGACTGCAGTGGGGTCCATTTAAGCTCATCCCTGTCAAGGAATTCATCTGAGAATGGTTTCCCTCCTAGCACATGCTTAGAGCTTCAGCACATGCTTAAAATTACGGCTCCATTTAAGTATCTTCTTGCCGTGGGTCTCAGCTTGGGAAAGATCTCTTGTGCAGAAACTCAGTACTGTTTAAAATATCTCCCTAGACTGATCAGTGTAATGGGCAAAATTTGAGCTCCATTGATAGAAATTATCAAACTTCAAGTGCCCATTTACTTGGGGTTGATGGGATAAAAATCTTTCAAGTATCAAATGAATCAACACCCTTTTCCTGTAATGTACTGATGAGGGAATGGAAAGAACACTCAGCTGGTGTAGGAGGTGACAGATCTATGGCAGGCAGAAAGTGGTTGATTTTTTTTCCTGTATTTTTTTCTCATGGATCAAGGACATTTTGAACTTTGCATCATTGGAAATCATCTGAAATAGAGAAATTGGCTGGATAACTGAGGACTTTATCTTACTCTGTAGACACTTCCTTTTAAAGGAGACACTCGAGAAAAACAATTCACCTCTGTGTTTTCGTGTCTTTGTGTTGGTCTTTCTATCTCTCCTTCTTTCCATGCAAAATCATCATTGAATTCTGCTATTAGAGTCCACTCGTTGCTTATCTCTGCTGTAGTTACAATGGTGATGAAAACAAAAGATATTTCATGTCCCACTAAAAAGTTATTTTTCTGTAAACTGTTCCCATATTCATCACACAGGTACAGTTGGGTACCAGATTTTATTTTTTTTTTTAGCTCAAATGTAAATGAACACAAGAATTGCTTTCTATAGGTGCCTCCATAGCTTCTAAGCTTGCTCCTTTTATGCAGTTTTGGACATGCATTTTGGAAATGCAGTTTTGGACACAGACCATACAGGATTTTTTCCTACAGAATGCATAAATGCCTTGTAACAATTGTCCAGAATCTAAGCTGACATTGCCTGCTCAAAGCCTCTCCCAAAAGGTGGCCCCATGCATATTATAGTGGGGATCTATGGGGTTTTGCAGGTTTTGGGTAGGGTTCTGGCAAGTTCACCACTAAGCAGGCTGTAAAAGAGGTTCAAAAACTGGAAATCAAAACTGGATTTGTGCAATGGCAGGAAAACTGCCAGTGATTGTTGTAAATAATTACTTTGCATTGGAAATCCAGAAGCAGCTGTTTGATGGACCATTTATAAAGAACCAGGGGGGTCAAAGTGGTTCATTAAAGGAATGCTCTCCCTTTTAATGCTGACCATAAAGGTATTTAGTAAGAGGTTTTCCAAAGTGCTGGTCAGTCTGGTTTCTTCCCTGGAAATAATCAGAGCATTTGCTTCTGAAGACAGAGGGAATAATTGAGTCAGCACAGTGGCATCCTGTAGCAATTTACCTTGAGAGCATCCTTCCTCTCCTGATCTTAGAAATCAGTGGGACCCCAGACTGTGAGGCAGCTCTGAACACAGAACCAACAGCTCTCCAGCTGCTTTGCCTGTGTTAAGATGTCTCCCCAAGGATGGTAGTTCTGTATCAAAGACTGGTCTTACTGTGATGAATCTTAGAACTAAATTCTGTCTGTGAATGTGCATAACTGAGTGGCACTACCTACACTGAAAGCCAGATGCATCGCTTTCTAAATTAAGATCTCTTCAAAAATCGTGTACTAAGATCACTGAAGAAGTTTGTTCTCAAAATGTCCCTTTTATCACTATGTTTTAGCAAACAGTAATGCTAACACCTAATTTACATTTGAAATGGCTCTGTTTCTGCTGTGCCCTCATTTTGCCATGACAGACCAGTGTGTGCAGATCTGTGCCCATAAGAGCTTGGAGGAAGTGAGGAGAGGGGCACTGTACAGCCTTTAGCTTAAAAGCTGGATGAAATAAATCTTTGCTTTACTTGCCAAGCAAACACAGGCAGGTGTGTGCCATGGAACCAGTGATGCTGTTCCTGCTTTTAACAGATCAAGAGATTCCTGACCAAATGTGGCCTCTGCACATGACGACAGCTTTCCCTTGATATTTGCTATTAGTTGAACACTAACTGAGCTGGGGTCCCCAGAACATCCTTGAAATTGTGGCACAAGCAAGAATTGAAACGCTTCTAATTTCAAGAGCAACCAAACTAAAAATGCTCGAGGTTACTGCCAGCATAAATTGATAATCAGGAATGGGGATGTGCAGGCATATTCATGCATTTTTCAGCGTGGAATGAAGATGACCCAAGTAAACCAAGCATAATTCATGTTCTTAATGTCTGGCCAGGACCTGTGCCTGCCCTTTGTCCCAGCTGCTGCAAGTCCCCATTGTGACTGATTGGGATAACATTTTCATAGGCATTGCAGCTGCAAATGGAGAAAATGCTTAAAAACTGCTTAAAGCTCCAGGAAGTCCTCTGGGCTAGGCAGGGTCTCAGTCAATGTCACACTTGTTCTGTGTGCCTGTTCCAGAGTGGTGGCAGGGGTGAAGGGCTCTGCCTGTGCAGCCGCTCCTCTGCCAGGGTGAGCACGGCAGAGCCAGAGCCTCCCACAGCCACAGGCATGGCTCTGACAGCACCCAGCTCCCATTTCATGGGTTATTTTTGGCAGCACTGCAAAGAGAAGTCAGTCCTGCCACTGGAACAGCAGGAAATGGGCAGCTGAGAGAATACCAGGGCAATGGGAGACCTCCATGCTTGCACCACTCTGAGCTTGGGGGAAGGCCCTGCTTGCTTGTTTTAAATCCCCCCCTTCTTTTTTTTTTTTTTTTTGTCCTCTTGGGGAGCAGTGGGGCTGAAATGAAGTTAATTCTCTTTTAATTTGCCTCTAGTAGAAAAGCCAAAATAACTTCATCCAGTGGAGCTATTCCAAAGTTGTATATCTAAATCTGAGTGGGGATGTCACAGAAATTATCCACGTGTGTAAAGCTTCCACATCTGGGAAAAAATTATTTGGCTTTCTTATAAACCACAAGCTTTTCAGTATCAAATTTGCAGTGGCTTCTCATCTTCCTCAGAGCTTTTTAGCCCTAACTACAAAAGAAATCAAGAAAGCCATAGGCTATCTGCATTTTGAAGAGATGATGGCAATGTCCTGGGAAGCAAAATGTCCCTGTTCTCTCCTGTTTTATCTTCATAATCTGCAGAAATCATGAGACGAAACCCATTAAATGAATCATGAAATGAAAATCTTGAAGCGCTGAGTAGCACTAACAGGGCAGAGCAGCACGCTAGCAGAATTAAGGATCAATATTTCTGGTCAGAGCTTTGCCTTCAGCTCTGGTGTTCTGACGCACATAGTTCCTCCAAAAGATTCTGAGGTCGGTGAAATGGAGCAGAGCACTGTGGTGGTGTTCACAGGGGTTCCAGGATGAGGGAAGAGACGAGAATGTTGACTCCATGTTACAGAAGGCTTGATTTATTATTTCATTATATATATATTAAAACTATACTAAAAGAATAGAAGAAAGGATTTCATCAGAAGGCTAGCTAAGAATAGAAAAAGAATGGTAACAAAGGGTTGTGACTGACTAAGACAGTCTGAGACAGCTGGACTGTGATTGGCCATTAATTAGAAACAACCACATGAGACCAATCACAGATCCACCTGTTGCATTCCACAGCAGCAGATAACCATTGTTTACATTTTGTTCCTGAGACCTCTCAGCTTCTCAGGAGAAAAAATCCTAAGGAGAGGATTTTTCATAAAACATGTCTGTGACAGAGCACTACATTAATCCTCCTGTTTGAGGGATGAGCATTCCCTGGTGGGAGGTGCCATGGGAGCAGCCATCAGAGGTAAGGTTGGACCTCCGGGGAGAGACCAGGCAGCGTTAAACCCGGTGGGCGTGGGTCACATCCTGACTTGTGTCCCTCTGGCTGTCCCTGCCCTCAGCAAATAGCCATCGCCCGGGAGGGGGACCTGCTGACCAAGGAGCGGCTGTGCTGCGGGCTCTCCATGTTCGAGGTGATCCTGACGCGCATCCGCAGTTACCTGCAGGACCCCATCTGGCGCGGGCCGCCCCCCACCAACGGCGTCATGCACGTGGACGAATGTGTGGAGTTCCACCGGCTCTGGAGCGCCATGCAGTTCGTGTACTGCATCCCCGTGGGCACCAACGAGTTCACGGCAGAGTGAGTGTCCCCAGCCAGCCCCCCCAGTGCCCTCAGCTGCAGAGAGAGCCTCTGTGGAGGTAGAGGGGCAATGGAGGTGCTTGTGAAAGGATTTGGTTGTGCCCAGCTTTGTATTGGAACAGCTGGAGGAAAGAGCAAGGTGAAGGGACGTGCCTGAGGTGACAGGCAGGAGATGGGTAGATGGGCCAGCAGTCCATCTATGAGTACTGTGTCCTCACCCATCTTACCCCACGGTTCATCCTACACAGCCTGGCCTGGGTGTAATTCTGTATTCTCTGCTTCTGGGTTCATTTTCTCTAGGTGTATACTCAGGACTGAACCCCATTTCCCTAGGAATTCACCCAAGAAAGTTCCTGGTGCCATGGTACTTCTCTTGCCTAACTCTTGTCCTGTCATGTCTCCCCACCCATCACCCTGCTCCTCCCTCCAGGCAGTGCTTTGGAGATGGTCTGAACTGGGCAGGTTGCTCCATCATTGTTCTCCTTGGACAGCAGCGGCGCTTTGACCTCTTTGACTTCTGCTACCACCTGCTGAAGGTGCAGAGGCAGGATGGGAAAGATGAAATCATAAAAAACGTGGTAAGTTGAAGGGTGAGGTCCCAAAGGACTCAAGCCAGCACACTTCTTTCTGTTTTCTATCCTGCTTTGTCCAAACTCATCAATTACAACAAAGCCTGGTGTTAATCTTATTCCTACTGGCTGCCCTTGCTGTAAGGTTTCCATCTGCAGTCTCAGCAGAGAGGCCAAGGTTTTAATTGGCTTGAAAATCAAATATTTTTTCTCCCAAAGCTTTTCCCTTCTTCCTGGGGTTGGGAAACTGGTCCTGAGGAGCTGGTATTTCCAGCAACCATCCTGTGATCTCGCTGGCTTTATCAATAAGCAGCTGGGAGCCTAGACTTTGGAGTGGTTAACTGGGGACCACTCAGTGATCCTGTTAATGCTGTCTTGAGTCATCAAACCCAATAATGAAGCGAGTCACCGGGTCCCTGTGAGGTGCTAAGTGGAACAGGAACATGTGTTAGAGCTGCTTTGCCTTAGCAGAGCTTTCCAGCAGCAGGGCACAGGTGCTGCTACTTCCTAGCTGGTCAGATGACATAAGACCCTTCATGTGCTGTTTCTCTCCCTCACCATCCCTCCAGCCCTTGAAGAAGATGGCCGACAGGATCAGGAAGTATCAGATCCTGAACAACGAGATCTTTGCCATCCTGAACAAGTACATGAAGTCGGTGGAAACAGACAGTTCCACGGTGGAGCACGTGCGCTGCTTCCAGCCCCCCATCCACCAGTCGCTGGCCACCACCTGCTAGTGTGGACATGGACCCTGCACGGGTTGGGAAGGGAGCAGGGACTGAACCCAAACCAGCTGGGAGGGGTCAACTTGATGGTGTGAGGCCTGACAAGGGAGTGAGGCTGGGTCTGCCTCGCCACATGAGGACACACCTTCCCCTCGCCCCGCTGGAGTGCATGTTCCTCTGTACCATCCCTGTGATCGGTTTTACTCGTAGCTTTCGGACTTGAGGGGGGGTGGGGGTGGGTGGGCAAAATGTGCTTTTCTTCCATGAAGTGGTCCAGTTTTCCCTGTGATTCACCCAGTGCACACATCTCTCTGAAGCCATACTGCAGCCTCAGGTGGGAGAGCTCCACGCTCCCACGGCGCCGGGAACCCACTCCCACTGCAGAAACAGTGGGACAAATCAACACCCCCGTGACATGTGCCACCAGCCAAGGAGCAGGAGGGGCTGAAGACAAGTCCCTGATCCACTCTTGGAGGGGAAGGAGGGATGAAGGCAGGATGTCACCCATGGCAGTGCCCTGAGGATCAAGTGCTGGGTGCAGAGGAGCCCTGCCAGGCTGGTCGTGGATTGATGCCTCACCCAGCTTTGTGCTCTCTGCTGTGTCCTTGGCCTTTCCAGCAGTTGTTTTCATGAGTTTTGGCATGTGGGCTTGAGGATAGCAATGAGGCAGTCACCAGATAACTCCTCAGCACTTCAGAGAGCTGGGGAAACAGAAAAGAGCCTGGCTTTTTCCATGCTATGGGACGTCCACTTATTTTAATGCAGAGGTTCTCCCCTGAAGACACATCTTCCGTGTGTCTGGTTTATCTTCCAATAAACCAGATTTCCTGTGGACTACAGAAGAGGCTGCATTCATGTGAATGTGCTCTCAAACATATTAATTTGGGTGGAAGTAATCACTGGTGCTGACAGGATGCAGGTGTAGTTACCTTGAACATATGGGATCTTTGTTCCTCAGCCAAGGGTGAGAGCCAGGGTGTGTAATGTGTGTGTTCTGGGATGCTATTTTCCCTTGGTGTAGACAAATTCCTAGTGGCACAGCAAACAAATACCTTTCTCCTGAGAATGGTGACTACCAGCAGGGCTTAGGAAATTTCCCATCACTCAGAAATTATGTGATTGTTTAGAAAAGAAAAAATATAGGATAAGATTTAAAAAAAACACCCAGAATTTTCCAGGTTCAGAGATGTTCAGAGAGAACACTGGAGTCTGTTGCCTTTTCCCACTCAGCTAATCTAAGATCCCTGGATATTGAGAACAGATTCAGGTGGAACTTCAAGGAGGATTTGTAACTCCTGGTCTAACCTGCTTCTAACCCTCAGCAGTGTCATTGGAGTGATCCAAAAGCCTGTGCTTGATGTGAAAGGAGATCAAACCATGTGCTCCAAGAGAAAATTATGCCAGCCTCACAACTGGCAGTGTTTCCTCAGCTCTAGCCTGGCCACAGCAAAAATTGCTGTATCCAGATGTGATAATACATATTTGTTCCATGCATTTCATCATGCCTTGTAAACTGCATGCTGTTACAGATATTAAAAAGGCAGAGCCTGGGCATTCATTCTCTCAGAGGGAGCATATAATTAATTAGTAGAAATATCTGAGCTGGAGTTTATGTCTTCAGAAACAACAGCCAGCAAACTACTGCTGACAAGAGGAGATCTTGGTGTGTGGCATGAGTTTGTGCTCCCAGACTCTCATCACCTACTCCCTTGATAATCAATAATCAATACCCCACACATGACAAGTGCTGGGCATTTTGGGCATTTTCACACCTTGTGTTTCCTTCTATTACTGAGACAGACCTTTTCAGCTGCAGGGAGGAAATTGTGCAGCACAGTAACCTGAAAGTAAAATGAAATCTCAGGAAGTCTGGCTGAAATCTTGGCGTGGCAGGGAAGGAGCCAGCCCAGCAAGGTGAGTTCTTTCCTCTGTGTGGTGAGGAAGAGCAGCAGAAGAGCATCTAGGGCTTGCTCTCTACTTACTCTTCCACTAAGGATGTCAGTTCTGACATTCCATCATGATCCAACACTTCTACACTACTGGAGTGAGGGAATCTAGAGTTATATATTTTTAAAAGGAAGAGAAGAATCAAGCACTTTATTTTTTGTGGAAAACAAGATGCGAGGAAGATAGATCCAACCAAGATCCTATTTTTCCTGACCTAAATACCAAGTGCTTGTTATTTTGGTATGAAAGTCTTGCTGAAAAGTTGGCACAAGTCCCTGTCTGGCTTTCAGAGCCACCTCTAGGCACAGCACAAATGAAGTGTCCTATTACATCTGACAAGCTATGGAATGCTGGAGGCTTCTTGGAAACCAGCATCAACAAGAAGTTGCTACAAAAGAATGAACTGTACCAAATGGCCCAGTCTCAGCTACCTAGACAAAAATGGGATATAGTAAAGTGAATTTAAATCCCTCTTTTCATCAGTTTAGGTCTGGAGTGAGTCATGAGATATTTCACCGAATAATCTGTAAATCTGTTTGCATTCTTTTCCTGGAGTTTTGCCAAAATTCCCTGCAACCCTGCAAAACACAGTTGCACTGGAAAGTTGTTGTACAGGTACTTGAAAGAACAGGTAGTTGAAATCTATTTGTTGCCCTCAGATTTGCTAGCAAAAATGTAAAATCCCTCCAAATCCCAAGGGATTAAATGTTTCGAGCAAAATGTCAAAGTGCATGAACAAAATGTGAAGTGTTTTGACTGTAGAGTGTATGCAGATCTTTTGCCTTGTTGCTCAAGTAGTATGAGATATCAGCTAATAATAATCACAGTCTTAATTTCTGAGATTTGATGTTACTGTCCTTTGATTATCTCAAGGATTAAGATACTCCTTAGCTTCAGTTTTCTCACCCTCTTTGTCTGTATATGAGAAAGGTCCAGGCTTAGGTCTTTAAACAACTCCATGAAAATGGATTTTTTTTCCTCCCGTGCTTTTTTAAATGTCATAATTGTTAATGGAAATAGGGAGCAAATTTGTCAGAGTTAGGGCTAAATAGTAACAGATTGCCAGGGGGTCAGGGATATTCCTCACACTTGCAGACTTTCTGCCAAGTTTGGGAGTCTTCCTTGCAGTTGTGCTTCAGTCCTGTAGTTTTCAGTCTTTTATAATCTGCAGACTTCTAATGTTGTTTTCTTAGGGAAATGTTGACCCCTGTCTGAATCCTCCCAAGTCCACTGACAATGGACTTGCTTTTTATTACCTATATTTTCCTGCTTTTGCTAAAGTAACCTACAAACTGCCCAGCACTCACCAGCCACCACTTGGGATGTCTACTCCAAAGTCAAGCTGTTGGCTCCATACAGGAATTACAGGGAGGAGAAGGGATGGCCTGTGTCAGGAATGAAGTCAGAGTGGGTTATTTTAATGTTGCCTCTGGCTTTGCCATTATAAAATGGGACTGTTGGCAGTGCACGTAATTTTCTGGGATGATGCTACACTTGACTTGCAATGCTACAATAGAAAGGGGAAGCAAGCTAGATGAAATTCAGCACTTCAGTGGTTTTCCTTTTAAATTTTGACAGCACTTAGTAGCACTGAACATTAGTCCTTTTCCTCCTGCATTAACTCCAGTCCAGTAGGTTCATGTGTATTGGAGAACAAAAGAGAAAAGAATCAAAGTTGTAAAAAACCAAGAAAATATTCTCAAAAACTGTTGTCAAATGTACCATATTTGTATGAAAAGCTGCTTGAGTTATTTTGTACAATGAATTTTATTTATGGTGAGGTATATTTACGCTTGTGATCTGATACAGTGTTAAATTTTTGATCCATATTTGCTATGCAGCTGAAGATGATATTTTTGTTTTGTATTATTATTTTTTGCTGTTGTTCTAAAATTCAGCCAACAGAAGCTTCCATCTCCATTAGAAGTGCTTCTGCAAGAATAAAGCATCTGATACCTGGTGATATGTCCCGTAACACAGCAACCAACAATGTGTACAACAAATGTGGGATGACTTTTGTGATGAAGAGAAATAAAAATTGGGCTCATTCATGAAATGGGCAGAATTTACCTTATGGTGTTATCATCGTTGTGATAACTGTTATTTGGGAGAGCTTTCAGTTGTACCTTGCACAAAAGAAAAGCCAATTTGATAAAAATGTTAAGCTTTTGTAAAAACCAAAGGAAATAATATGAGGCTTTGTGGCCAACACCAAAATGGACATATTTTCCTATAAAAAACTTAATGATTTTTGAGAAGAACTTCTTTGCACAACACATTTTTAATTTTAAAACTTGTTCTAGGATAAAAGGGTCAGGGAAGGGAAAATCATAATCATTTTTAACAGATTTTGACAGGCTCTATCCAAAGCTAAACTGAGGAGCTAATTTCCTCTCATTACTGCAGCCTTGTCAACTCTACAGGGGCCTTTTTTTATTCCAGGAGATTCTCCTTGCTGTTATTTTCCCAAATATCCATTTGAAACCATTCTTAGTTTTGTGTTGAAAGCACCCAAGGAGCAGCCATGGTTGTTGACTGCAGAAGAGAAGTGGGAACCAAGGGGAAAAGGTCTGGGAGCTGAGGAATGAGGGAGAAACAACTGACATGGGTCTATGGGAGTTGGACTCCTGTGCTCATCAGCCCCAGCCCAAACTAACTGGTGTTCCCTTTCACAGCTTCTTCCCAAGGTTTCCTCGTGGGAACAGCTTCCTAGCTTGAGAGGGACAGAAATGCAATGATTCTTCACACAGAATTGGAGGTGAACTTTACACCACAACCAGGCAGCTCTGTTGATCTTTCCAATGTGCTCTGAGGCTGTGCTGCAGCTCTCTGGGTGATACCCTGCTGGGCAGGACTGTTTGATTGCTCAAAGTTGCCCAATATTTACTGATTTCAACATGGTTCTGCTACAGGCAATGGCAGAGGAGAGCAGGACTTTATTCCTGCATCAGTCACTGATACTGGGCAGGTTGGTTGGGTTTTATCCTTTCTCCCATCGAGATTTCTCTATTTTTTTTCTCTTTTTTTTTTTAATTTTTAACTAATTTTAGCTGCTGCGTCATGGACACCCCAGTTCTCACCCAGCCCTATGAAGTGCTGAGAGCTCACATGGTCTCACTGGAGCCAGAAGCAATTCCTGCTTTGAGTATCAGGGTCCAAGGCTCTGAATTTTGAACAACCAGCCCTAAGGGAGCAGTATCAAAGATACAGGTCCCTATCTTTCTTCTTCCTAATGCTCCTAAATATGTTTACATCTCCAGATAAAAGTGTGCTTCCTCAATGGAGAGAACAAGTCATTAATGACTGTTTTATTCTTTCAATAGTTGAACAAAATTACCCTTTCTGTGACCCCCTCTGCAAGTCAGGAGTGCCTTTCACATGCAGCTTTGCTTGATTTAGAGTTCTGATGCAAACGCCTCCAGATAAGAAGTCTGCAAACAAACGATCTGCTGATTACGTGTCACTTCACCCACCGCTGTCCATCACCAGCCCACCACTCCTGCTCTGCCAACATGTGGCTTTGTGGGGCCACAGTGACCTGGATAAAGTATTTAGCAACCTGGGAGAAAGGAGCTGGGGTGTATTTTATGGCCCCATGACCCTGGATCACTCAGCTCCGACCCACAGGTGCGTGCACTGGCATGGGGAGGGCAGAACTGCAAGGGTTGGAGCCCACCATGGCTGTGGCAGGCTTGGGAACTGGCTCTGTGGGTGCTGTCTAAACTCTGGTGGCACCAAATGACAGCCTCAGCCACTGCAGACAGGGTTACCTTGAGACAGGCTGAATTAAAAGCTGTCTGCTCATCAAAGGTCAATCTCTCAAACTTTGGGCATCCTTTCATGTGGTGCTGCAATCATCCAACACCAGGCAATTCCTTTAACCCCTACCTTATCAAATCATTGCCAGAAAAAGGGTTCACCCTCTCTTTGAAGCAGCAAACAGCTGCTTGGATCTCTAAAATGATACAAAGCCAGAGCAGAATATTACAAAGCTGTTCAGAAACTTTCCACAGAAACCATGCCTAGCAGACATCCAAGGGCAAAAGTTTCCATCACCTGTTAGCAGGATACTTCCACCATTATTTTTAACAGAGGACAGTTGGCACTCAGTAGTTTTCCATCACTTTTTCCAGAACAGAAGAGATGAGCACACAAGAGCAGAGGAAAGAGCAGCCTTTTGATGTTGCAGGAGAGGTTATTTGCATGCAAAGCTGCCTTGTTCTGCCCCCCGGATTCCAGTCAAGGTTTTGGCCTGGAAACCAGTATTTCAGGAGGAACTGCATTGCTAAAAGATGAGCTGCTATGGAAGACTCCCTGATTTCTGATGAGTTATTTTTAAGGCAGCATCTGATGTGAGTATCAACCCGTGAGGTCATAGCTTGGAGCTAAATTCCCTTAATTACAGCCTTCCCATTAAAATTAGGATATGAAGCAATAAAAGAGGCATTGGCTGCATCCCTGCTTTATTGTTATCAGTCTCAACTTGCCCTTGACTAAGCACAGAAGGCTCCATGCCAAGCCTACCTGGCTCTTTACTCCCATATTGCTGTACACAGCCTTGCTAAATCCTTCAAATGCAACTCCTGTGACTTGGTGATTTCATAGCCTGCACCCCCCGCAGTCCCTGTGCCAGCAAGAAGGAAATACGTGACACACTTGGATTCATGGCTGATTTCAAAATCTGACTGCAGCTTCTCCCCCCTCAGTGATGGCACCCAGGCATGATCCCTCCCCAGTGTCTGATAGAGCCAGCTCACACTGCAGTGTCCCCTCCTTTTGGGGACATTTTGCTCATCATGTCTCTCTTCCCAGAACTTAGAATGGCTTCTCTTGGAGGTCTCACCCCATGTCAAATCTGGCAGAAGTGGCCCACAGGCTCAAATTTATCTTTGGGGATGAAAAGGAATACATAAACATACATGCATGTGGTCACATCAGCCTTTTTCCTTTAGGAAATCAAGCTGACAGGACAAGGTAAAGATGTGGCCCAAAGTGCCTTTTTTTTTTTTTTTTGCCTGCACCATGCTGTGGCAGTAATGCATGAAGCTGCACCATGACCAAAAGGATTATTTCAACCCCAGATCCCTTCCATAAAAATTTGCTGCCTCCTTCACACCCCTTTGTGCACAGTGAGCACAGATGTCAACAACACTCATTGAAAAAGCTTGGAAATGATTTTGGACACAGTTTAACTGCCAATAACCACACCACAATTAGCCTCCCTGGCTACGAGCAAGATCTCAGGGTGTTGGAAAAGGTCCAGCAAAGAGGAAAGCCCCAAGCACCAGAGTGAACAGGCAGAGCAAGAGCAGCCTGTGAGGGGACAGGGGACATGAACTCCCCCAGCCAGCAAACACAGCAAATACTTGTCCCACTTCACCATCACACTGGTTTTCTACCCAGCCCTGTATTCATCCATTGCATGAATAGCTCCTAACCAGCATCAGCCAGTAAATTTACACAAGAGAGGCCAAATCCCACCATCATTATCCTGCCCAGGGTCTTGTCCCTTTTGGTTGCATAATAAATAACAGCAGCAGAAGTTGCTCCAGGAACACTGATAAATTGGCACAAGTTTCATTTCCTACTTCAAAACCTGCTGCCATATGATTTGGATTGATTATCAAGTGCCCTGTCATAAAGGGGAGGACGTGGGATTTGACTGGCACAGTCTCTCCCAGCCAATGACCCACAGGACTGTGATGGATGAACAGACTTGATTAAAATCAAATGACTCACAAAGCACTTGAGCATTACATTTCTCTTTGCTGGAGAAAACAGTTGTTCAGAGATAGGATCAGGCACTGAATGAAGGCGTCATGAGGTATTAGCAATGCTGCAGCCTGATGGTCTTAGGGCAATTCCTGTAGTAACAGGCAATTTATTTTATGGAGGGGGGGAAAAAAGCAAATTTTCAGACATGTTCAATTCCTGCAAATCTTGTATCTTTATATTGCCTTGTGACAGGGACCCTTTCTACCTATAAATGTGGGCTTGCTGAAGCAAAGCTCTTGTTTCACTATTGGTTTTATTTACCTCTGTTGACCTACAGCAGAGCCGGGCAACGAAAGGACTTTTCTATCAGCAATAGGTTTCTGTGTACACACTGCCACTGAGCACAAATGCAGGAAGGGAGGTCGGCAGAGGAGGATGGGGATGAAGGCAAAACTGGTGTTCCACACACTCTGAAACATTCACACACTAGAATCAGCAAGGGAGGCTTTGGCTGCCTGGGAGGGGGAGTTGATGGAGATTCCTCTTCTCCAGTCTGAACAAACCAAGTGACCTCAGTAGCTCTTCACATGGCTTTTCCTCCAGACCCTTCACAATCTCCGTGGCCCTCCTTTGGATGTTCCCTAACAACTCTGTATCCTTCATATATTGTTCAGCCCAAAAGGCTGAAAAATACCTCAAAGCTCGAGTCCCACCATTAACCTGACATTGCCATCCACATTTCTCTCGTTTACCTTGAATTTCTATTTCCACCACGCCTGTGTTCAGCCCCCGGCTTTGCACACCCCCTGAGCACACCTGGGCTCACACACCTCCGAGCCACCTCCTGCTGCCCCAGCGCCTTCTCCAGTCCCTGCAACGAGGAAAACACCTTCCAGAGGAGAAACCCAGCGGCAGCAGCCGCGTCCCGGCTCTGTGCCAAAGGACAGAGCCACCCGGAGATGCCACCGCACCGACCGGGCAGGCGGAGACGGGGATGGGGACGAGGGCTGGGAGGAACTGGGAGGATGGGGACAAGAGCTGGGGATGCGGGGCTGGCCCAGGGGACCGTGCAAGGCTCCCCAGGGCACTGCGAGCGCTCCCAGCCCAGCGAGGGGCCGGGCCGGGCCGGGCCGGGCCGTGCCGGGGGAGGAGCGGGGCGGGCTCAGGTGAGCCCGGCCCTGCCCTCGGCCCGGGATGCGCTGAGCGGCCGGAGAGCGAAGGCAATGGAGCCGCTGGAGACGAACAGCAGCTGCAGCAACGGTGGGTGCAGCCCCGGGGCAGCGGGACTGGCCCGGCTCGGCCCCGCTCGGAGCGCCGGGACCGGGCCGGGACAGGACTGGGCTGGGTCCGGGGCTGGGTCCGGGTTCGGGGCAGCGCGGCCGCTCCGGCTCCGAGCCTGCCGCACCCTCGACCTCATCCCCTGGCTTTGGGGCTATCCTCTGTCACTCACTGCTCTGCTTTGGGTGGTTCTTTCCTCTCTTTCTTCTCTTTTTTTTTTTTTTTTTTTTTTTTTTTTTTTTTTTTTTTTTGAGGACTGTATAGGAATGGGGAAACTCGAGCAGCCGGCACCACGCTCTGCCAGCTCGAGAGTGCACGGAGAAGGCAGGAGTTGGGTTTTTTTTTCCCTTAAGGATTACTTAATCCAGTCGGTAATCACCTCATCCCGCTGCCTTATGCTTGCACCTTGTGGAGATTTTCACCCAGCCGAGGAGGCAAGTTCCCCCCTTATTCCCCAGGAAATATTTCCACAATCAAAAATGTTTTTCCTAATAGGAAAAAAAAGTATTATTAGGGAACCCTTGGAAACTCATCTAGGAAGTCACTGCTATTTTTTCCTTTAGAAAAACGTTTATAGCCAGTTCAGATCCAAAACCTCAGCTGTGTGTGCTGGGGCCAGGGATTGCAGCTACTTAAGATCTAAGCCAGGCTCCTGGTTCAGAAAAAATGTGGGGCCCATGCCCAGGCTCCTGACACTACTGGGAGCAGTTTAGCCATTCCACACTCCTGCCTGCAGAGACACAAACACTTGCTTTATAATTCCTATGTGAGTTCAGGGGAAAAAAAAAATGGAAGTCTTTTACTACAAAGAGACTTTTGTACCCACCTGGCTGCTCTGTTCCTCATGGTCACAGTCACACCATCTTTACTACACTTGGAGTAAAGATTGCGATAGAAAGATGTGCTGGGTGTGGTAGGAGTGTCAGAGGAGGAAGAAACTCAGCAATTTCCCACCCCCACACACCAACACACCTTGGCCAGAGCCACAGGGCTGCAGTGCTTTTGGTGTTAACAGCAGAACACTGCCTGCTCTCAGTCCCTCCACACTGGCAGGACTGGGTTTGCTTTAGGAGCTCTCAGGGAACCTGCAAATAGGTAGAATAAAACCATTGAACAGTAGAGGAAATGAATTGTCCAAGATGAATCTGATGTTGTCATATGACACAGCTCAGCACACAGAGTAGGAACAGATGCCCAGTTACAGTGTTGGCATCACTCCACATTAAACCCAAAGTTACAACTGCAGATGAGCTGGTAGGTGTGAGGATTAGTTGGCTGGAAAGCACCAAAGCCTTTGGATCAGCAAGGTTAAGTGTTGATAAGGCCTAGTTTAACTCCATAACATTGGAATTATGGTGGAGAGACTCTGGCTTATATATTTGGAAATTCAAATTATTTTTAGAGGTCCTTGTAGACTCATTCACTGTCAAAGAGATGCTTGAACTGCAGGCCATAAATCTGTCAGACAACACCCTGCTGTTTTATTTCCACGTGTGAGTAAAGAGGTGTCCTGAGCTCTGGGTGTTGTTAGGGTGACAGCATGGGTGGCTGTGCAGGGGGACACCTGGATGAGCCTAGGGGAGGAGGGACACTGTTGATAGTCATTAATTTGTCAGTGATTTGCTGTTCTATCTCCAAGGGTCTCTGATCACCCTTTCGTGCCTTTCCCACCGGGTCGTGTGCCAAGTGATCAGCAGTGCTGTCCCAGCTGACTCAATCCTGGACAATGGGACTTCAGACAGCTCCTGGATAACTCGGTTGGAAAACAACTATGGATTCTACATTGGCCTGGGCTTGGCTGTCTTCTCCAGCTTCCTCATCGGCAGCAGCGTCATCCTCAAGAAAAAGGGACTGCTAAGGCTGGTGGAGAAGGGAGGCACCAGGGCAGGTAAGGCTTTCATGGGGGCAGGAGGGGGAAGGACCACTTGTTCCTAGGAATACACACACAGTCCAAATTTCAGCGCTCCTGAGGCAAGGGGACACCTCTGGGTACAGTCAGTCTTCCATCAGCAATGTAAATAGGAGCTTTTGTGGATGCATCTTTGTGTGAGAGAGCCAGACAGCAGTGCTATGTGGGAGCTGAGGAGCTAATTTACAGGCCTGGCATTGAAAGGAGTTAATTTAAAGTCTCTGTATTGGAAAGGAGCTAATTTACAGAGCCCTGCACTGGAGGAGCTCAGCTAAGAGCAGTGTTCTCCTGCCTGGCACCACAAATAGCAAGGGAGGGTCCTGTGCGATCAGAGGTGTCCCCACAGCAGAGCAGTGCGCGCCCATCGCTCAGGCCAGGAGCAAGCAGAGTGCTCAAAGCTCTTTGAAAAGGGTCCCTTTGCACAAAGCTGCAGCTCACAGCCATGCCCCAGCCCAGAGCAGCACAGCCCTGACCCCACTCTTGCTCTCAGTGAAGCACCAGGCAGCTTTGGCACCAGGTCACCGAGATGAGGAGCTCCAGGTGCTTGGATTGCAAGAGAGTGTGAATGCAGGACAGACAGGCTCTGTGGGAGCTCTGTGGTTGCAGAAGGGATCCTTTGGAGCTCTGTTGCACAACAACCTGCAGATAACTTTCCTCTAGCAGCAGGCTCTCAGGGCGAGGCGTGTGTTTATGTGTACACACATATATATATGGATGGGCAGTGGTGGAGCAGCACTGCCTAGAGCAGGATTGCACTGTGGAATTGGACACATCCCATCAGCATTGCAAACATGCTCCAGCAGCAGGGTAAGTCCTACCTGGCAGCTGACCTACTTGCATAACTGCAAAACAGAGCAATGGTAATTAAAATACTGCTGCTTCCCAGTTCTGGCCTAGGAAACAGTTCTTAAATAATCTTTCAGATTAAATAAATATCACCATCCCCATTGTACTTTGTGCCCATATGGGGACACAGAGGCATGGAATGATGAAGTGACCGTCCAGAGACAGCCAGCAAAGCTGCCAACAGCAGCTGAGCCACCAGGCAGTCTCAGGTCCATCTCCATCCTCTGTCACTGGGCTGAACACACAGCTGCTGAACACTGATGGGTTTGCTTTTTGACATTATACTTGCACAATGAAATATCAGTCTGCTTCAACTGTAGATGTCTCTCTCCTCCTTCCCTCCATGAGCTCTTCCCACAGCAGAGCCAAGTGAGTAAAACAAGAGCAAACTCCTCCCTGTTTTTTAGAATGTTTAACATTCTGAAAGGAATTAGAGATTAATGACAGAAAATTGTAGCTGACAGAAAGAGTTCTTGGGAAAAACCCTGATCAAGCAAAAAGACCCTAAAACAAATAAACCAGCAATTTCTGAGGAATACCAGAGCATAACATTTGAACTTCAGCATTTATGGAGTGGTTGAGGAACCAGAAGAGGCTGAACTCTAGCAAAAGATTTTTCCCTGTGTCCTGAAATCTTCCTGTTCAACTCTTCACTGCCCCTTGTCCCATCTTGCCCTGTAATCTCTCAGTCCTAGGGTGTCACCCCTGCCATGTGAGCACATCACTTTTCTCCAAGGCAGGTTAAACCCTGCTGGTACTGACAGCTCCAGTTGGGTCAGATTTATCAAAAACATGGGCTCTCCCTGACCCAGCAAAATCAGGGGTCACCATGTCAGCAGGCTCAAACTCCTTGTGTCCAACAGCCTGTGGGTTAGGACCAGAATTGGATGAGCTCCAATTAGCTCCAGTCTATTCTTCCCTGTTCTTTGTCACACTCTTCCCCTTGCAATTTATCCCTCTCCAAAGGGACATTCTCATCTCTTGCTCTGAAGAATGTGGCTTTTAACTCCTGCATGTGCTTTTCTTCCCCAGGAGATGGAGGCCATGGCTACCTAAAGGACTGGCTCTGGTGGGCTGGCTTGTTAACCAGTAAGTAGGAGCTGTTTCCCTGGGTTTGCAGCTGCTTTTCCAGGGTCTGTCCCTGTGAATGAGGTGTGGAACAAACTGAGCATGGTGCTTAAAGCCTGTTTTCTGCCGAGTTCCCCCATCCTCAGCAGAGGCTCCTCAGGGAGAGGAGAGGCAGTGATCCCTGCAGGATCTCCCTCTCCATCCTCCTGCAGGACTGGCAGGACCTGCTAGCTCAGTTTTACCTGATCAAAAGCATGAAAAGCCAAGTTTTAATAGGGCAGCTGGCAGGTCTGCCTGTGTACCAGGCACAGGGCAAACAGCCTCCCCTGAGTGCCTGGGGGAGCAGGGCACTGCAGTTTCCTGCTGCAGCGCAGGGAGATAACAAAGGAGTGTTGTTAGTAGCACCTCCTTCCTTGAAAAAACTTGTTTTCCCTTAAAATCTTTATTTCCTGCTTGTATCTCCTAAAATTGGACTCAAAGCTTTACAATATCTCCTAAAATGGGACTCGAAGCTGCACAGAGAGAAAGAGATTTTAGAAGAGGCCGTTTCCGAGCCCTCTTTTCTGCCTCTCACCCTGGCAGCTGCAGCTCAAGGGGTCCCCACCTGGCTCTGCCCTCAGGGCTCAGGGACAGGGACAGCCCAGCCAGAGGGGCACCACAGCCCCAGGACAGGGTGTGGAGCTGTCCTAAGCCACCCCTGCCTCGTTACCCCCACACAGCCTGGCTGGCCTGGGGGCTCCTGAGCCCCGACCTGGCCAAGCCCTGGCACCCCCAGCCCTTCCCATGGAGGGGTTCCCTTCTCCAGGGGTCCTCTTTTAATTTGAAATAGATTTTCACCCACTGTCTGCCCCTGTTTAGCAGCAGGATGAACCCCCCAGCATAAAACCCAAGTGGCATCTTGCTGGTTTGCAAGCCCCCAAGGGGAAATGCAGAAAGTGCTCTGTAACTCACTGGTATTTATTTTTCTTGTGTTTGTTTAGTGGGTGGAGGGGAAGCTGCCAACTTTGCTGCCTATGCCTTTGCTCCTGCAACTATTGTCACACCTCTGGGGGCTCTGAGCGTGCTCATAAGGTGATTTTTGTGTCTGTAAATTGAAATTTGCCTTTTTTTTTTTTCTTGTTTGCCTGTTTGACTTGTAAAAATAGACTTGAAGGGATACTAATATGATTTATTCTGCCCAAAGTAAAAAAAGTCTTAGTATTTTCTAAAAAACATTTTAACAGTTGTCCTTTTTGAGGGATCACTTGGGAGCCATTGAATTAAGCAGCTTGCCCTTCTGGAAATGCTGGATGTGTAGAGCAACCACATGCACTGAAGGTTAAATTATTGCAAAGATCTGCATTACTTCATTCCTTATTCCAGCTCTTTAACCACTCAGGACTGGCGGGGTTTTAATGTTTGTTTGTTTTGTTTTGTTTTGTTTTTGCAATCAAGAGTACTAAAAATTTAAAGGGGTCAAAAATACCAGTCTTGTTTTCAAACTGCCTTTCACCTGCCTGTTATTTTATAATCTCTTAGAGTCCTCTCATGTTGCAGGGCTTTATATTTCTGGCTGTTCCCAAAAGGGCTGAAATCCTATTTCATTTCTTTACTTTTAAATAGGAGATTCCTACCAAAATACAATAAACTACTTAAGGGTTTATAGAAAGACTGTATTGTGAAATGCATAAGCAAACTGAGAGTTAGGACTGCTCTGGTGTCTTGCCCCAGATTTTTTTGGGCAACAACTAGATATTTTTGTAGATAAATCTGTAGCCCCAAAACTTTTGGAGTTTCTCTTTCTAATAGTTCTGATGATTTAGTTAAAATTAACATAGCTTGTTTGTTGTTAGGTTCAGGTTTTTTCTCTGTTGCACTGGCCCTTGAAGTAATTTTCTTGAGCACTAAAAGCTTCATAATGCTCAGCAGCTCCTGAATAATTCTGCCAACCCTGAAAAAATATTTCTGAGGACGTGCTAAAACATTCAGCATTTTTGCACCTTGCTGACACAAGAGCTGTGATCTACAGGTCACACCTGCACTCCTGCAGGTTCAGCTGTGATTGTGTATTAACCCACTGGAACCCAACTAATTTACACCAAAATTGTGTCCTTGTATCACATGGAAGCATTCTTAACTTTCCTAGAGTTGCTGCTCCTTCTTTGAAGGAGTGCAGAGCACCGGCTGATGTTTTTCTGTCTGGATGATGTTTTTCTGTCCAGATGATGTTTTTCTGTCTGGCTGATGTGTTTCTGTCCCATGCAGTGCCATTCTGTCCTCATATTTGCTTGGAGAACGGCTCAACCTGCTGGGAAAGCTGGGCTGCCTGCTGAGCCTGGTGGGCAGCACTGTGATGGTCATACATGCCCCAGAGGACGAGGAGGTCACCACTCTGGAGGAAATGACTTCCAAGCTGAAGGAGCCGGGTACGCAGCCAGCCGTGCTTTCCCTCTTGGGGCCAGGCACTGCAAAGCTCTCCCCATGCCCACTGCTGGGGTTTTGAGTTCTTCTCTCCCTCCTGCAGGTTTCCTGGCTTATGCTGCAATCCTCCTGGCTCTCTGCTTCCTCCTGATCTTCTGCCTCGCCCCCCGTTATGGCCAGAGCAACATCCTCATCTACCTCGCCATCTGCTCCGTTATCGGTGCCTTCTCCGTGTCCTCCGTCAAGGGCTTGGGAATTGCCATCAAGGGCTTCTTTGCTGGCCAGCCTGTGCTGCAGAACCCACTGACCTGGATCCTGGTCATCACTCTGGTGGCATCCATCACCACGCAGATCAACTACCTCAACAAGTCTCTGGACATTTTCAACACCTCTTTGGTGTTCCCCATCTACTACGTGCTGTTCACCACCATCGTCATCACCACTTCCATCATCCTCTTTAAGGAGTGGGTCACCATGACTGTGGTTGACATCATTGGGACAGTCTGTGGCTTCCTCACCATCATTCTGGGGGTGTTTTTACTCCATGCTTTCAAAGACATGGATGTCAGTTTTGGGAATTTACCCCAAGTCCTTCAGAACGAACAGCCAGCACCGGTCACCAGAGATGACAGGAACATCCTGATAGAGGTGGACAACTCCAGCATTGCTCCAGAGGACAAACCCAAAGTATTCATGCTCTACACTTAGGGGGTTACATGCAGGGGACTGGAGGTTGGGTGGGTGATCTCAATATTCCAGGTGCCAGGGAAAAATTTCAAAAAGGAAAAGCAGAAAATAAAGCAAACAGTGTCTTTTCCAAAGTCAAATCTTTCTCCAGGCTTTTGGACAGGATGTCTGTCATGATGTGGCAGCAAGGGGTGTGTTTAATCCTCTCTGGGCCCTAATACATGCAGCCACTGGAAACAAAAATCCTCTAGAAATATGATAGTGCTGTAACAAAGCTCCTCTCTGAGGCCCCTTCCCTCTCTTATTCTTGGCAGGGCTGATGTTTACCCTTCACTCCTTCCCCCGGGTGGCCATTGATGTCTTTGTTTCCAGGCCTTGATGGATCATTGATTAGTGCTTTTTGTCTTTTTTTTGTTTCCTTTCTAGACACTTGCATGAACTCTAAAATAGACACCGGCGTCTGGAGAGGAGGTGAGAGACAAGGACTGATCAGTGCTACTCAGACTCTGCTCATCCATGTTTAATCACTTGCTCTGCAAATAAGGGGACAAGAATATTGGTGAATATGGGCAAAACATGGTGAATTTTGCAAAAGCTGCTCACTCAGGCTCAGGGCAGGACTCAAGCCATGAAGTGTTTTCACAGAGAGATCTTTTTCAGCTTTTGGTTTTTTGTGAGGTGCAGGAGTTTCCCTGAACCAGTGTTAATTATTTTCATGGGAGTCTTGTTTGAGTTTTTTGGGTTTTTTTTTGCCAGAGCAGCTCTGGTGCCCAGGCCTTGGTGAAGTTGCTGGGACTGACCCAGACCCCAGCTGAAGAAGGGCAATCCCTGCTCAGACTGGGGAGCTCTGGCAGAGTAAACCCCATGTCAAGAGAAACTCTACCACTGACTCCAAGACTTCTTGTGACAATTTTTTTCAGTCTGAAAGACCAAGTGGCTGTAAATAGAAAGTATTTTTTTTTTCTCAGGAAATATCTTGAGCTTGGAAAACCCCCCAAATTCTTTGAGCCCCATAAAGTGTTCTGCTGTCCTCTGAGATGCTCACCAAATTATACCTGGGTGTGAGCATCATTGAGTAAATATATTGTGGGGCTTTGGGAGAGAGGACAATGCAATCTCCTATTTTAATAACATTTCAGTGCTATCTTTTTGGAATGTGGAAAGGGAAATAAAGGGTTTTTTCGAAATAAAAAAAAAGTTGCAGGTGGATCTGAAATTTTTTCATTACTTCATCTTACAAGTATAGCCCTAAAGGATAAAGAGGCTGAGGGACAGCTGAGAACAACAGAAAGAGCATCTGGAGCAGAGTAAAACTGCAGCGACCTCCTTTGGTGGCAGAAAATAATCCAAGTCACTCACTCCAGCTTTGGTTTTGGCATCCTAATCAGTGTGATGCTTGGTGCATTTTATTTTAGAAAATGGCTGTAAATGGGACTCATCTTTCTTCACTCCAGAAATGCATTTCATTAAAGCAATCCTGCCATCCCTGGAGAAATGCCATGTAGAAAATGAAGATTTGAACTGAGGTAATGAAATAATAGACAGTGAAAGAGTATTTGTTAATGACAACAAACAATTTTTATTAAAACTAGGCAAAAGGCACAATGAATTGCATTCTTCAAGTATTTGCATAGATGCATAGAGAGCATTGTTGTAAACCATTAACATGTGGACATAGGAGAAAGTGAGATGCATTTGCTATAAGTTCTCCCAAGTAATATTATCTTTCAAAAAATCAGGTTTTACCATCTTTAACTCCTCCTGCAGTTCCCCTGGTCTCAATCACTTAACTTGCACACATGAAAATTTAAAAGGACTTACCAAAAACTACCTTTTGGAGATTTTTGTGATATTCCAGCAATAAAGTTTTCTATTAGAGTTTGGGCAAGTCCAGTTGTTCTCTGAGCATTGTGTGTCCGAGGGCATTTTTTGAAACCTTGAACCCATGCTCACATGAAATTCAGTGAAAATAATTTTAGTGATTTTTAGTGGCCATTTGCTGAAGATCAGGAGCAGAAGTGCTGCTGCCCTCAGTGAGGGCTCAGCTATGAGATCAAGTTCTTGTGGTTGAATCAACAATTACAGTGTTTGTACAGTCCTGCTGCACTGTGAGCAGCCAAACCTGCCATTACATACCAAGAAACAAGTTTGGGGGTTGTTTGAATACACATTTTTGAATGTAATATACCCCAGCTATTGAAAAAGACAAAGATTAGAGAGCTATTGTCTTTTACTTGCCCTGCCTTATTTCAGAAGGAAGTTTTTAGATTGGTTTGTTTTCCAGGCACATAGAAGGTAAGAAAAAGTCTAAAATTGGTAAGATAAGGAATAATCTGTGAGAATTTCAAGACACACCATGTGAACTGTTTCCTTGTGGAGAAAGAGGTAGTAAAGTTGTGAAAACTAATGTGACTTAAGTCATCCTACAGATACTTATAACTACTACTACATATAACTACAAATTTAATGAGTTCTTGGGGTTTATCTGGGATTTCTTTAATGAGTAGATCTTAGGGAAAGAGAACCAGCAAACAAGACTCGTTTTCTTTATGCCAATAATACAGTTTCTCACATGTGGAGCAGCAGTCATGCTCTTTGAGGATTTGTCCATATAAATCAGACACAAGAGGACTGTGGTAACTGCAGCTCCAGATTTCCCTGTGTTCTCCTAGGAAATAATTTCAAGGAAAAAAAAAATCTGGCATAACAGAAGGTCTTATTTTAAAATCCTGAGGAAAAAAAAAATTCCAAAAAACACATACAAAAGCCAAACTATTATGAGAAGAAAAAACTAAATTCATAAGGGAGGGTCCTCAGGGTCAGAACCATCAGCTGCTTAAAGTGCACACAGACAGCTCTCTCCATCCATGGCCTGCAGAAAAAGCCTGGAGTAAGAGAGCTGCCCTACAAAAGCACCATGTGTTGTGTTAATAGTTCAGCTGTCTCATCACCTGGGCATTTCCAGGCAGGTTTATCAGTGGTCTGGGGAGCAGACAGCCCATGCTGAGTTACACACATCCCCTGCTGCCGGTACCGCGCGCCGCAGAGGGGCCTCAGCACTGCCTTCTGCTGAGCCTCCTGCTGGCCTTCTGCTCTGCATCTGGGCCAGAGCTGCCCTCTCGTACCTTCAGGGTGTCCTAATGACCTGGACTGGAGCTCATGGGCCGTGCTGGGGCTGCTTTTGGGATTTACAGCACCGAGGCAAGACAAGAGAATGGTTGCAATGTTCCTGCTGAGGAGGGTTACATGGGGAAAATAACGAAATAAAAAATAATCCCCTCTGCTAAAGCTGGCCACAATCCACAGTGGCCCCACAAATTGTAGTTCCATGGTTGGCTCCCTGTTGGGGCCCCACTTGCCACCCCCTGTAAACAGAGAATAAACTGAAGAATGTTATCACCAGCTGCTCTCCCCAGAGGCAGTGGGTTCTGTATAGCACCAATATGCTGCTGCAGCTGCCTGGGGGGGCTGAGGAAGCCAACAGGGCTCACATGAAAGCCCATCAAGGCCAGCACCTGCACTCACAGCTTGTTCTCCCTGGTAATACTTAAGTAACTGATTAAAAACACGTGGAAACCCCCATCACCCCCCATCCCTGCAGTGGATATTGCACAACAATATTTAAATACCGTACAAACGAGTCATCCCTACGTGGAAAAGGCAGAGAGGGCCCAGCTGAGCCTGGCGTGTACCTGGGGCACCCCTGGCATGCCTGGTGAGTCACAGAGGGAGCAGGGCTGGGGCAGGAGGAGGGGAACTGAGGCACTGTCCTTGGCAGTGAAGGTGTGAGAGTGGTTTTGGTGATGAAGGCCAGGAACAGGCTGCCTCAGGAATGCCCACGGGAGCCTGGCTGTCCCACGTGCAAGCTGTTCACTGCTCCAGCTCTCCAGGCACCAACACCCTGGGTGAGATGGAAAAAGGGGGAAAGAAGAGGAGTGAGAACTGATGGGAGAACAAGCACCATCCTTGCCCTCTCCTGGAGCTGATGTTAGTCTGTCTGCACAGCCTGTCTGCATCCACAGCCCAGTGCATCACATGGGAACTCTCCCACAAGCAGGTTCCTGCAGTTTTCTCCATTTCCCACAGCTGGCTTCCAGTATATTGCAGGCTGGAGACACATAACTGTGCTGTGTGGAGTGGAGATGTTTTGTGTTTGCAGAGCACTGAACTCAGTGCCTAGAAGTCCCTTATTAAGTCCTGTATTCAGGATATTTTATATGCAACACTCCCTGCAGAGAATGCATCTCCTTAGCCACAGCTAGGGAGGCTGGAAAGAATTTTTGTTTTTTACTGGAATCTTCAAGTCTTGTGTGAATCTTCATGTTTTGCTGCTCTTCACTAACACTTCTGGGTCCCACAGCCCTGGACCCCATTGCTCTGCCCCACTCACACTAATGCCTTGCCTGAGGAAGTGTTCAGGGCTGTGGAGGACTAAATTCACTGTTTTGCTCAACTTCTTAAATTCTTAATATGAAACAGGTAAAAACAGAGACCCCTGCAATAAAGGTGACCAAGCCACAGCCTCTCAGCATCCACCCCCCTGTGCTGTGCACTAGGGTGTTCTGCAGGCTGATATTCCCTTCAGAATGTTTTTATTCCCCAGGGGTGAATTCCAGGTGGTGCTTCCCACCACCCCTCCCAGTGCCTACCTCTGCCACAGGCTGGAGGTGCCCAGGGGCTCTGCTGTGCCCAGGGGGCAGTGGGACAGCAGGGCTGCTCCCCTGCCAGCCTCTGGACCTGGATGGGATGGGATTCGCTGGCAGAGCTCTCTGGGGTGGCCGGGGCCTTGAAATATCCTGCAGAGGAAAAAAATTAGTTTTGAATTTAAACCTTAAGTTTTGGAAGTAATAGGTAACCTGTGTTCCAGAGCCTTTTTAATTAGTCACTTTAACTGATGCACTTCATGGCTGGAAGCAAGTTCCACACACATACACTCAGTGTTTGTTTGCCTATGCAATGCCTGTAAACACTATATATGTGCATGTTCTTGTGCCCATACAAACACACACGGACCCACAAGCAGTTATTATTTGTTTGTGCACACAGCTGTCCCCAATAGGATGCTCAGAGCATTATATTTTCCATTCATCTAATGAATTTCAGTGGAAAGCATGTCCCAGGGGGAGAAGTTACCCCCACAAGAGCCAATTGCCTGTTGTTGCTCAGGCTCTGTGCTAAGCTGCTGCCTTACAGGTGCTGATTTAACAAACACAGCTGCACTCATGACTTGGAGGGCACCCAAAACCTCTGCAGTCTCCTCAGACTATGCATAAATGCAGTGCTTGATGGCTTGGGGATCTATTGCTCTCCAAGGATCTTGCCCTGTGACTCCAGGAAGGACAAGGCAGACTAAATTCCACTGACTGCCAGGTCTGAAGAGCTCCTATAGGAATAGCAAGAGAGCAAATCTGGCAGATGCTGCAAACATCCAGGAAGGCCAATGCAACAAGCAAAAAGTGACATTAATTATTTTCCCTTTGTCTTGCCCAACTCGTGGCTCTCCACTAACCCAGAAACAGCCAGGTTTGTTGTGGAAATCCTATGAAAAGTGTTCCACCTCATAAGGGTGACTGAGATAAAGAGACTGGATGTGTTGAGGAGGGAACACAAAGGAGATCATGGGGAACTTGTCAACAAGCAGCTGGGAAGGATACCTATTCCTTACTGACAGCACTCAGCTTCCTGCTTTTGTTTTAGTTTTCTTTCCTGCTGAAGTGCCGGCTGTTCACAGGAACAATGGACTAGAAACAAACCCATTCCCTAAGATTTTGCTCCACAGGGTTTGTTTTCCTCTATGTCCTTCAGAGAGAGACTGCATGGGAACCAGTCTCCCCCTACCTGCTGTAGCTGGCCCTTTGCTTCTTTGAGGGCCCCAATATAATAATATTATTTTGCAAAATGGGTTGAAGTCAGTCTGAGTGATTTACCATCTTTCCAATAAGAATGTGGGGTCCATAGTAAGTTTAGAACAGAGCTGCCAGCAAAAGAATAAATATTTCCTTTTAGCCTTCAAAATGACCTCGTGGACAGGAAGCTCACATAAGATGGGGTCAGCTTGGGTCAAGACTAACAGTTCCCCCAGGGTGAGAGGCCTCACCAGAACAAACCTGCCATCAAACAGCACCTACAGGACAGCAGCACGAGTCCATACCTGAGAGGTTGGAGGTTTGGGAGCAGGGGGTGCTGGCCTGCTCGGGGGTGTCCTGTGGGGAATGTCCTTGGGAAGCTCCGGCCCCATGGGCTGCCCCCTGCTGCAGCTCTGGCTGCCAGGGAAGGGGGGTGGCTGCTGCCTGCTCATCTGGAGCCCTGGAGCTTGCTGACAAGGAGGCTTGGGTGGGATTTCAGGGAAGCCAGTCACCTGTGCAGAAAAAACCACAAACCCTCATGTATTTCCACTTCATGCCACCCTTTGTACTCGCTGCGACACTTCTGAGGATCTACATGAGGTCTCTGAGCCACAGAGTGGAAAATATTGCCTGCAACACCCGTATGTGTGTGTGTGTGTGTAAAACCAGTATGTGTGTGTGTAACACCAGTATGTGCGTGTGTGCAACACCAGTATGTGTGTGCAACACCAGTATATGTGTGTGTGTGTGTGTGTAAAACCAGTATGTGTGTGTGTGTAAAACCAGTATGTGCATGCGTGTGTGTGTATGTGTGTGTAAAACCAATATGTGTGTGTGTGTATGTGTGTAAAAACAGTATATGTGTGTGTGTGTGTGTGTGTGTGTAAAACACCAGCATGTGTTGTGTGTGTCTGGTAGGTGTTGGTTAGATGGACTGGGACAACCTGGGATCATGAGGCAGAAATGGAAATCAAGAGAACAGAGTAATCCAGGCATCAGTGTGACACTTGCAAATAAACCCAGGGTTTGCCATTTCCCCAGTTTTGAGATGGGGGATGTGACAACAAAGGATTCAGCAGGAGAGACAAGCAGCCACAGGAGCCTGGTCAAATGCCAGCTCCTGCCTTTGAGGAAATCTCCAGGAGCAGGTGCTACACTCAGCTACCACTGACTTTCAGCCAGGGGTGACGTCTGCCTCCTTTTCCCATCCTTTGATAAAACCACTCCCTAATTCCAGGGAAATCCCATCCCACACCTTGGGGCAGCTGCATCTCTGCCCTGCAGGTGGAAGGACCCTGCCCCTACCTTCCTCTGCTGCTGGGGGGTTCTCAGCTTGAAGGCAGGGTTTGCATGCCCAGTTCCAGAGGTGTCACTGACAATGAGAGAAAGAAAAAGAAGGGTGTTAATGTCTTGATATGTTTTCTCCTTTATTTTCCTGTATTTCCTATTTTATCTTCACTGGAGTGAAAAAATGAGAAGCCAATAGTGACTACCAACAAATCAATTTAGTGACATTCCTCACAGCATTTGCAATGTCTCTTCTGCCCTGGCAGGAGGGGGAACAAGGAGACAAGGCACAGCACTGACACCTTACCTGAACTGAGGTGTCTTCTTTAGAGAACAGATGGTGAATTTACTCCAGCATTTCAGGTAATAGAACAAAAAGATTCCTGTGAGGACGAGAATGGAAGCCAGGATTGCCAGAGCTATCACAACTGCTGAAGAACCTGAGGACAAGAAAATGGAGTTTGTTAAATGGAAAACTCTCTGCTCCCAACCAGCTCAAGTCCTTCTGAAGTGGCCCCACAGCAGAGCTGGTCCCTCTCACCTTCAGGCAGAGGGGGCCCACTGTCCAAGCTGCCTCCTGTCCCCTCCTTGTTGCAGAAGGGGGGGGCCCAGCCCTGGTCACAGTGGCAGTTCTTGTTGTTGTTGCACACCTGGAGTGGGAAGATTGAGAGATTCAAGTGGAAGCTACTAAGAAACCTGCAAGTGAAAACAAACTCAGGCCTTGCTGAACTAAACACTACAGGAGACACTCCAGTGGGAGCTGAGTGCCTGGAAACTCTTTTCTTCAGGGAGTGGAAGCAATTTGGGATAAACTGCCCTAAATGTTACTTTTTTCTATGTTTTTTCTTTAGTATGTCTAATACTTTTTATTCAATCTGAACTGGGCCCAGGATATTTTTCTTTAAGATTACTCTTTTTTTTTCATTTATTGCAATTCATATCCCTCCTTAAATCCTATGTCAAAGGGACTTTCATGAACCAGAAAATGCATCAAACAGGAAAAAAATATTCAAATTGATGGCTAAGAAGTCAAAGTCCAGAGCAAATCTAAGGAAGGTATCAGAACTGAGCTGAACAAGCAACCACAGAAGAATGGAAACCCATCCTGTATCAGCCTGGAATGGAGATGAAAAAGAAGACACTTACTCCACGTCCATGGCACTTCTTGCTACAGCTCTCAGAATCAAAGATGATGGACATGTTCTGGCAGCGCCCCTCAAAGCAAACCTGCACAGAAAGCATCCAAAAACTCAGTGTAAGCTCTCTGGGTTAGCTGCCACATCACTGCCTTGTGCTATCTTGTGACTTGGAAATACAACTAATTAACTCCCTGGGCAGAGTAACAGGAAATTAATTAACCTGGTACCCAAGCAAACTGTTAATCACTACCCCAAATCCCAGCCCTTGGGAATCAGAGAGAAGTGGGAGCTCAGCTGGCCACAGCTTGGCCATGCCCATGTGGCAAGTGTCTGAAGGGGCTCTCACAGGTCTTTGGTTCCAACTGTGTCTCATCCTTAAGCAAGACAACTTCAACCATTTAGCAAATCCCAGATTTAGCACTGGCCCTGAACTTCATCTGGCAGAGACATAAAGCCTTTGGTGTGTGTCCTTCTCCAAAACCTCTTAGGAATTATTTTTCCAACAAATACAGAAACCTCCTAGAAGACCATTAGACATAAAAAATTAATAGCTTGACAACCACAAAGCACATTCTGGGTGGAAAAGTGATACTCTGAGCCTCCCCCAAGCCACTCCAGGCAGAACTGTACCTACATGATGGCTCCCACACTTTGTTCCTGTCAACACCAGGCCAGGGTCCAGCATCTCCTTCTCCTCGCTGTCGGATCTGTACACGTGGGTGCCCCGGCAGCGCTGCCTGTTCACAGTGGTGTCTATGGCCACTGCATTGGGCTGCAGGGGTTTGAAAGCTGAGCTCTGGCACTGGATCTTCCCACATTTAGCATCTCTGATGTCAAAAGAAAGGATAAAGTGATTATTCCTGGCTTGCTGAATGTTTGCGGACATGAGTCCAAATGTAAATTAAAGCAGCAGTGCTGAGTCACTGTTAAACGAGGGATTCAGCTGCACCCCAGAAAAGAGGTTCAGAGCAAACACAGCATCCAGCCTAATCCCTGGAGGAAGTGTTTGCTCCAAGAGCTCTCTCTAGATTTCTTTTAGAGCCAATGGAGAGAAATATCAGTGATGAGATCATGCACCTCCCCAAGAGTTATCTGATGGATACTGATGGTACCACCCCACAGTCCCCATGGGTGGGGGATGTCCCCATGGATGGCTCAACAAAATCATCAGAATTACGACTAAAAAGTTTTGACTCACTTATAAAGCTACAATTTATCTTATGGATTTAAAAAATCCCCCTCTTCTGTTGCTTTGGAAGAATACCAACTAGATGTTTGAAAATGGTGAGCTGAGAGCTTCAGCTGTAAAGGCTCCAAGTCCCACAAAGATGCAGCTGGTTTCCCAGAAGGCAGAGGGAGGGAGTGAACCAATGCATGGATCAGTTTTATCTCCTGGCCCATAATTTTGTAACATATAAAAACATCTTCTCCACTGAGCAACCCTGGGCTGCCCCTCTGCTTTGTACCTCATGTCACATTTCCTGTAATTCCCGTAGATGTCCTTCCCACAGTTCCCGTAGATGTCTCCAGCAGCATTGACCTTCTCAAAGCAGGCATCAGGTGCTGGCTGTGCTCCTGCATGGGAGAGACTCAAGTGGCTGCTTCATCCCACCCCATGCCAACCACTCACTTGTCCTTTTTCTGGAATGGTTGGAGCAGGGGAAACTTTTTGCTGCCTCCTCCACGTGAGTAAGGCAGGAGAAAAGGCTGCTCAGACTCTGCTGCTGACAGCAGGTATGGAAGGTGCTCCTGCCTTGCTCAGGGTGAGGAACAGCAGGGTGAGGAGCAGCAGGAGCAGAGCATTTGCTGGTTCAAAGGCCAGCAGGTTGTGACTTGCAGGTCCCAGACACCTTGGAAATACTTGGCAATGTGGTGCAGGCAGTGTCCTTACCAGGCCCCCAGAGCTGCACACACTGGTCCCTGTAGGTGAGGCACATGCCACTGTAGCAGTAAGCCTTTCCTCCATCACAGGCAGCCCCATCCATCTGGTAGGAGTTGGGGGGGCAGAACGGGGACTCGCCAGTGCAAAATTCTGGGAGGTCACAGAGTCCTGACCTCTTCCTGCAGGGAGTTCCTGGGGACATCAGCTAAAAAGAGACAGTGGGGAAAACCCAGAATTATTGCTTGGCTCCTCTGTGGTTTCATGTCTGTAGATAAGGCAGAACCCTGTGTGTGTCACTGTGTCCTCCTTGTCTGAGGGTTTTTGAGGTCAGCAGTGACTCGTGCCTCTGGGACTTCATTAGCTGGGGGAACTGTGTAGAATACAATTAATGACAATTAATGACTGCATCCCTTCCCCAGGTAGCAATGAGATCATGCATGGAATGTAAGGCTGCCAGACCTCATGGGGACACTGATCCATCTCACTCTCCCCTAGGGTAGGATCCAATTTACCTGAACCATTTCTGACAGATGTTTGTGTAATCTGTTCTCAAAACCCTCCCTAGTTTGGAAAGTTTGTTTCTGACATTTCTGCTGGAGACATTTTCCTGATGCATAACTTATGTCTCCCTTGCTTATGAGTTTACTCAGTTCATTCTGCTCTTGTCCACCACACACGTGGAGAACAAAGGGCATTCACAGTCACATCTGGGAGCTTGTTCCAAGTGAGTCCAGGTGGATTTCTGGAAATTGTTTTCCTCATTTTGCTCAGGATAGGTCAGTAAGAGCATGCAGTCAATGTGCAAACATAAAGATGAGCTTAAGAGAAATGTTTTCCCCATGTTTGTTTTTGAGTTAATTTGTTGTCAAATTTGAGATCTTTGGCTCCAAAACCACAAACACATTTTAACCAGTCATTCTAAGGAAAGATGAGATTTAAAATTATGCTCTTTGCCAGCAGTTTTTCAGCAAACACCAGAGCTAAAGGGATTCAGCTGCACCCCAGAAAAGAGGGTTCAGAGCAAACAAAGCATCCAGCCCAATCCCTGGAGGAAGGGTTTGCTCCAAGAGCTCTGTCTAGATTTCTTCTAGAGCCAATGGAGAGAAATATCAGCTCTGATTTATCCCTGTGTTCAAGAGAGGCAGTGTGACTTCACTCCAGCAGCACTCACAGCTCATCTTAAGACACCAGGGGAGTCAATTTAATCAGCCAGAAGAAAGAACCCCCCTAGTTTGATTACACTCATGGCTGTTGCACCTGAAGACAAACCAAACCAGGTGAGGAGTTAAACTCCATATTTGGCTGTGTTTTCTCCCCTTCCCCCTCCAGTTTCCAGAATAACCCCTGTTATTCCCTTTCCTCTCAGGAAAACCCAGAGCCCCCACCTTGCACTGATGGCAGCAGCTGCCATGGGCACATTCAGCACCAGGCTTCAGGGAGCAGGTCCTGGGGTCACAGCAAGGGTTCCTGCAGTCCTGGAAGGCAGAGAAGTGCAGCAGAGTTCACAGGGCAGATCTGAGCAGGCACTGATGTGTTCTCACTCACAGTGGGTCACACACAAAGTAAAACCCTCCCTTCCAGGGTATCTCAGGGCACCCAGCACGAGCTGAGTGCCAGCACTGCACAGGCCCCTCTGATGGGATACAACTGCTTGTGCTCATCACATCTGGAGAGTCTGGGCTGCTGCTTCCAGCTCCCTGTTCTCTTTTGAGGCAAAGGATGGATTTGCAGAAGTGAGATGCAGTGCTGAGAGAAGCCCCATCCTTAACAGGAGTGGAGCCATAGGTAAAGTGAATTTCTATATGAAGCTGCAACATCTGGAAGGATTTTTTTCACTGCAAGGGTTGTTAAGCATTGGGAGGGGCTGCCCAGGGAGGTGGTGGAGTCACTGTCCCTTGTCCCTGGGGGTATTCAAGAAATGACTGGATGTGACACTCAGTCCTGTGGTTCCTTTGACAAGGTGGTGATGGGTCACAGGTTGGACTTGATGATCTTGGAAGTCTTTTCCAACCTAAATTAATCTGTGATTATGTGACCTAAGATCGCTTTTTCATCTCCTTTTCAAATGAAGCTTTAATCACCTCTGTTCAGCCCTGGACCACACCATCCCTGAGTTCTGGGAGATTGTACCACACACTAAGTCAGATGTAATATTTTAGAACCTTGATTTACATTTATATACAGGGAAGATACTTATGTCTCCTGCACAAAAAAAAAGCCGATTACAGATCACAAAACTGTATTTTCAAAATACATAATTAAAAAAAATGTGTCCCACTAAACCCCAAATGGTTGGATCTGGATCTTACCTCCACCTCTCCACAGTCACACTCCTCTCCCTCTTCCAAGTAGCCATTCCCACATTTCCCTCCACCATACATTCTCTTGGTGTCTGGCATGTTGGAGAGACACATCCCTCCACCAGACTGCAGATACTTCTCCAGCTCTTGTCTGTTGCACTGGTTGAACACCTTGGGGAATGGGTGCCTGAACAGAGGCAGGGTAGAAAAACATGAAGCCAGGTCTGGGCAATGGTTTAGAGAAGCAAAAAGGAGCACATGCAAATCCTGACAAGTGCCAAAGGACACAGGTCTCCCCCTGAAATTCCTGGAGTTGTGCTAAAGCAGGTGGTGATTTCCTGTGCCTGCACTACACAACTGAGACTGCACTGCAAGATTGTTTAATAATATGATGGCCTTACAAAATAACTTTGTAGAACCAAAATATGTTGAGTTATATTTGACTGTGATTGCTGACAAGCATGGCTGTCCTCTTCTCCTCAATTATGGAGCTGTGCTTTATTCCCAGCTGCTTGAACAAGCCTGAGAATTCAGCATTCAGCCTGTGAATAACTCCCTGTGAGCCTAACTGCTAAAAATAATATTTAATTTTTCCTATCTACCACCTCATTTTGAAGAATGTGAATATTGTTTGTGACAAAAATTATTAATTTCTGTTGCTACAATGCCTGTGCACTCCATGTGTGGCTGTGCATCTGTGTGGATGTTGTGTGCTCTGCTTGCATGCCACTGTGCTTTCACTTCTCACACAAATGGTTTTGGAGGAAATGATACACACAAAAGATGATGCCTATAAAAAAAAAAATCTGTTCAAACAGAGGAAGGCTTGAGAAAATGGTGAATGTGGCTTTAGGTGTATGAGTTCATCTGGTATGTTTCGTGACTGAATTGTAGAAATTTTTGTTTCCTCATCCAAAATCAAATTCTGAATTACTATGGGCTTCCAGACCCACTCTTGCTTCCCCTTTCTCTCACTGACTTCTTTCCTGTTAAACACAGGCTCTCAGAAACCAAGGAGTATTCTTAAGAAAAGGGAACAGGAAAACTTTCCTTTTACCCAACAGTTCAGAGCTCCACCTTCAAACGCTGCCATCACCTAAGGCCAGTCTCAGGCAGGAATCAGTTCCTTGGGAATCAGCAAAATGCTACTGCCCCATGCCCCAGGGTATGTCCAGCAAATTTTTATCTATAAACACTGACTCCAGCAGGCAGCAACAAACCCACTGTCACTCTACATCTCTGGCTCTTACTCCACCAAGGCTCTTGTAACAAAGCCCTTCCCATTCCTCCCTGAGCCCGTGGGGATGAACTCACCCAGTTGCAGAAGCCATGATGCAGCCCCCATCTGCTGCAGGGGTGGAACAGCAGCCAGCAGAATCATGATTCATGCCAAAATTGTGTCCCATCTCATGGGCAATGGTAGCAGCAACTCCAATGGCATTATCAGAGTGGTCCTGTGCAAGGTCAAAGAGGCACATCAGCATTTTACCTGCGCCTGTCCTGTGCACCTCTGGGTCGATGGGGTGAAGGGAATTTCTCATTTGTACATGTAGAAAATAAATACTGGAGGTATTCCTGCCTATAAGCAGGTGAGTGGAGAACTTGACAGGAAAGATTTTCTCCCTGGGCTTTAGGAGGCATCTCTCCTGTGTATTCACTGCTGGCAAGAAGCTTTATATTGGGGATTGGCAATTCCTTACCATGTTTACTCCTCCTGACTGGAAGTCAGAGCACATGGCCATCACGGGAGCCAAGCCCACTGTGGTACCTTTGAAGGGCACACCCCTAAAATCAACCAGAAAGAGCATGAAATGGCACTGAGGCACTCGAGGGGGCAGGCAGAGAAATGCACCCTGCAGCACACAGCTCCCTACACAGGGTCAGGGGACACATTGCCTTTATAGTGTCTTCCAGAGCAGGACATCATAGCAGAGCTACAAAGCCTTTAGGTCTGTTTATCTTGGACTGCTACTCTGCTTTGTGGGCCAGCCAGACAATCCCATTTTTTATAATGGTTTGGTTCCAAAAAGTGCTCCTGCTGAGCTTTGCAACAAGCACAGAAAAGACCAGCTCTGGATCCTTGTCTGAGTACCGTTTGTGGATAATTAATTTACCATAAGCCTGATATTTGCCAGCCTGGGATTTGGGGATTGGAGGGAGTGGTAGGTAACACCTCTGAGGTGCAGCAATGGTCTGCTCCAGCCTCTGAGCTGGAATTCTGCACCACCCTGAAATCTTTGTGGCCCTGGAAATTGTGCTCAGGACATGACCAGATGGAGAGGAAATACAGTAATGTTAAAGGGAAAAAAATCCAACCAAAGAAAACAAGGCAAAAGGCATTTATCTCTGCATTTCAACCCTACAGGTCCTCTGACTCATCCTGGTGGATGAATTTCCATGGAAGAGGTAAGACCATCTGAGAGCTGCTGCAAATTTTTCTTCCAATGCCATCTGCATTGCTGGTCCTGATGGATCAGTGGCCCATCAGTCACAGGCCACCATCAGCTGGCTCCCAGCACCAGGGCTCTGTGTGTCAGTGGGGTGGGTTAGCAATTCATGCTTTCCACAAAGCCACTTTGAATCCTGGAAGGATACCATGGTACAAAAACTGATTTCCAACCCACCCGAGCCACTTGTCAGAAACACTCACGTGATTAGTTGGGCATTATCATGTTTTCTGTGCAGCCTCTCTTTGCTGCTCCAGGCCAGAAAGGACTTGAGGGTGGAGTAGGGATTCTCTGTTACATCACATTTATCCCCATAATTCCAGATCTCCAGCCCCACCAAGGCAATCCGGATATTCAAGGCCCTGTAAAACTAAGATACAGAAAAGAAAAGAGATGATAAAATGAGGACCACAAAGTTATTTTACTGTGGTTTAAATCTCAAATATATACTGCTAATTGCTACTAGAGATTCACATGTCCAGAGAAGATGCTCCCTCTGGAAATGCATTTCAGCTTAGTGCTGAGCTCTGCAGACAGAAATGTGCAACCACCTAAACTCAAAGTGAAACAGAGACATTGAGCTTTCATTTTTGAATGACTGGCAAAGACATAATCTGAAGAAACAAACACTGAAGACTGACATCATGTTTCATATTCCAATATGTCAAAATTCCTTCTCCTGTTTGCACTTCTGCCATGTCAAGTACAAACAGGAGAAGTATTCATGAGTAATGGGGTGAAGGGAGTGGTGGAAGGGGTTTAAGGGGAGCAGAAAGGAAGTAGATCTGAAAAATAAAGAAGTTTTACTTCAACAGCACTGCAGGGATGACTTCTGAAAGCCCCTTCCAGTTCTACTTCCCAGGTTTTCTACCATTTCAAGTGAATACTTCAGCCCCTTTTCAAAAAGCATTACTTAGGTAACAGTTTTTACAGAAATGCAGTAAAACACAAGGTGCTCATGCCGGCTCCAAGGAATGGAGATCCTCCCACCCTGTTTGGGATTTGCAACAACACAATTGTTTGGCAGACACTCTCCCCAAGTCACTGGGGAGAACTGCCAAAACATTATTCTCTCTCCCAAAAAGCCAGCCTTCCCCTGGCCAATTAATTCTCATATTTTATGATCTGGGCCTTGCTTTCCTCCTTTCACACACACAGTCTCACCTTATCTACATAATTAGCAGCCTCCACTAATTTCTGCCTTGTTGCTTCGATGCTGAAGTGATGTTTCTGAAACTGAACAAAATGAACATGTCAGACAGCACAAAGGCAACCACAAAGAGCTGAAATGTGTTAAAATGAGCCACATTATTCTGGAAATGAGAAGGTAACTATGAAGTGAAGTCTCCCTGCACTGCACATCTGATTTTAAGCCCACCTGTACAAGTATATTCAGAATTTATCCCTGGCACACGATGGCAGTGATGCTACTCAAGTGGTGGCACAGTGAAGCAACCCGAACTTATCAGTGTCCCCAGAGCTGGGGGCTGACAAAGAACTGGCAAATGTGCCAGGTGAAATATGTGATAACAGGACTTCATGTCTGAGGTCAAGGCTGCTGGACCTCTCATCACATCTCACTCATCCAACCAATTTGCCTGTTTAAACCACTTGGCAATGAATGGGGTAATTTTAGCAAACTGGCTCAAAGAGTTAAAGTGGCAAAATGTTCAGATTTTTGTTTAACAGAGGACAAAACCCAACTTTTCTTTTAGTGAGGGACTCAGCAAGGAAAGGGCATTTAAGAACAACACTGTGAGCCTCTGTCCCAGTTTCTCTGATCAAATGGTGAACAACATATGGCAGTTCCTGGGTATTATGTGTTTTCTCAGTTTCCCTGGTGTCCTGCTGCCTAACAGAGAAACCAAAATAGGTTCTGCCTCTTTAGCTTTGTTCAGAATAAATTATAGCCCAGAGCACTGTGTGGTTTTCCCTACTGGAGTTTCAAGTTGTAAATTATGGATGGGACCAGCCTGGCTCCCGTCTGTGCTGGAGATTAAACAATCAGTAAAACACTGTGTGGTTTGCACTGTCAGTGTGTCTGGCCTGTCCAGGCTGGGGATGGGGGAGGGATTGCTGACTCCACTCTACTTCTCCCAGACCTATTCTGTGATCTGGAGCCTTAAAAATGTCTATTTATGTATCTGCTAGCAGCTCAGAGCACAGCATCATCATGGTTATCTTCTCTAGAGATTAAGTGTACTGCAGTTAGAAGCACATCACTCCTGGAAACCCCCAAATTTCCCTGTTCTGAAGGCAGACTCTCCCAGCCATAACTAGGACTGACCACTGCCACCCTGGGAGACCAGAACTGACCCTCAGCCCACATCCAAATCTGGATCTCTCCCTGGGCCAGTGGTGGCTACCAGGACAAAAGTGACCAAGACAAAGCACTCCCTGTCCACTGAGAACCACTGGGATTGCAAGAGAAAACTTGCTGAGCCTCAGCATCCCTCCCTGCCCCAGGGGATGCTGCAGGTGGGATGCTCTGTGCCCAGTGCTCCTTGGATAGAATAAATCCCATTTCTTACCTCTGCATAATCAGCCACCAGCAGGAGCTCCACATACTTTGTAGCCTGCAGAGTGTCCCGTTTCACCTGCAGCAGCAGCAACACTGGGTTATTGGGTTACTCCCCCAGTATTCCCCAAGAATCTCTTCACGAAATATATGTAGAGGTCATTTTTCCCAGTTTGTTTCTCACTGACTGCTCACCCCACCCCATGCACAGGGTGATTGATGTGATTGTGATTGATTTAGGGCAACCAAGGTCAGTGTAGCTACAGCAGGTGCCCACAAGCCTGTACTCAGCCCAGCTTTTGTTCCTCCATGGGATGTAGGAACAGCTACAGCCCACCACAGTCCCCAACACTCATTGACTTCCCTGCTGGAGCCACCATTTCACAACCAGCTTGCTAAAAACTCTCTTAAATGCTCTCCATTTCACTTTCTCAGCTATGCTCCTAGGGGACAGCAGGGCTGGGAACAGGTGGGATATTTGGAGCATCATGCATGGACTCAGACTGAGCCCTGCTCACCCTCTGGCCTGGTGATTTCATCCCAGTTGTGAAACTCCTGAGCCAATCTTCAGCTGCATCCACAGTGCCCTGGTAGCCACAAGCTCCTCCCTGCAACCTCAGGTTGTCCACCCTGTAAATCAAGTGCTGGTTTGGGCTGTCAGGAGCTGGCTCCAAGATATAGCTGGAATTGCTGCTCAGTATGATGAGTCCTCTGTTGAAAGGGGAAGCAATAAAAGGGAAAGTTGATTACTATGACAGCAACTGGGGACAAATCCTTCTGCTGCTGCTGAGCTCCCATCTGACTCTGGCAAGACACTTATCCTTACCAGGCCAGGCAGTTCATTAATTAAAAGGGTGGGAATATTTTGAGTTCAGAGGGGGAAATCCCTGACCTTCCATATATTAAAATCCATTCAGTGGGCCTCACTCATTGAGAGGCTATTGGAGCATGTGCTGCAACCTGAGAAGTTTAACTTACAGCTTTTTCTTTAGGGGCAGTGGAAGCTTTTCTACCAACAGAAGAAATTTGCCTTTAACAGACCAGACCTGAAAAATGTGAAGATTTGTTTGTCAACAGGAAAAGCAGAGTTCTCCCTGGGTCATGCACATACCCAGATGGTTATAGATTTCTCAATGAGCCTCTTACAGCCAGGAGAGCTGGAAATGTGTGTGTGATGCCCTCTAGAAAATGCGTGGCCTGATGGGCACCACCCACACCATGCAGGCTCAGAGTGAGAACAGCCACATGTGCTCAGCTCCTGTGCCTCCCCAGCAGTGAGAAAAAGATAGCAAAGAGCTGCCAGCAGACACTGAGAGCTCAGGGGTGCAGGAAGCCTCTGTACAGGCACTCTGAACATCCCTGTCCCTCTGGAAAGCAGAGCCTAGGAAAACACAGGCTGGCAGAAGCACGGCACACCTGCTTTTGCTTTTGGAGTGCTTATTGCAAGCTACAGGTGGCTGCACTGTCCTGGTTATCTCACCAGGCCCTTTGGCCTGTGCTACACTCACTGAGATGTCTCAGGTTTGCTTTGGCAGGGGCTGTTTCCTGGCTGGAGCCAGTCCCACCAGCACAGCTTCCAGCAGGGCTCCAGAGCAATGACCACTAATGTCAATAAAGCCCGTGTGATGTTTTGGAAACAAACTCTGAGCTGGTGTAAATTAATGCAGCTCCTTGGTCACAACAAACTGCTTCATTTACTCCTGGCTGAGGATACAGACTCCCTTTTCCAGCCAAAGGCTCCATTACTCCCAAAATAAAGGTTTCACACACACAGCCCTGGCACCACCTGGGGAGAAAGCAGAAAGCTCACAGCCCAGGAGGGAGCTCAGACTTGAAGACTTTGCCCCAAAACACACACAAAATTGCCAGCTGTGAGAGACTGGGAGAAGGTTTCTGCCCGAGTGTAAAGCACTGGGCTGGGACATGGTGAGTCCTGTCCCTGCCTGCGACAGATGCAGCCCTGAGCCACCAACAAGATTCTTCTGCTGCAGTGAACTCAAGTTAAACTCAGTCACTGCACCCCTCCGCACTGGCAGCAACAGGGGGAAAGGTCCTGGAGCTCCTTAGGGGGCCATAGCTACTAATGACACCCCAAATTCTGCATTTTCCCTGACATGTCCCTTTTTATAGCCAGGCTGGGTGGCCTTTGAGAGCTCTCCATCCATTTAGAGAGAATCAGGCTGCTGGGAGAAGAGCTCGGTGGCAACACCTGAGCAGGGGCATTCCAGAGGCATTCCCAGGGCCATTCCCAGGGCCATTCCTGGTGGCATTTCCAAGGGCATTCCTGGGGGCATTCCCAGGGGTATTTCCAAGGGCCATTCCTGGGGGCATTGCCAAGGGCATTCCTAGAGGCATTCCCGGGGGTATTTCCAAGGCCATTCCCGGGCCATTCCCGGATTCCAGCACGCCAGGCACTCACCGCAGCCCTCGGCAGGCGCTGAGGGTGACGCTGGAGCGCTCCCAGCCGCGCACGGTGCCGTGGTAGAAGCAGTGCTCCTGCAAGGCAGAGGAGGCAGGGTTGGGGCTGGTGGGATGGACACGGCACATGGGATAAATTGAGGCGTCGCCGAGTCCCGTGCGAGCGCTGCCGACCCTCCCCGGTCGCTGCGCTCCCTTTCCGCTGCCTTTGGCAGCTCATTATCAGCGCTAAATCTCCGTGACTCCGCTGCGAAATTTGGCCTTTGGGCTGCCAAGCGCCGCCTGGGCCAGGGCATCGAACAGCATCAAACAGCTCCTTGTTGCCAGCAAAAACGGAGAGCTCAGAATCCCCCAGGGGAGGACTGGCATGGCTGCAGACCCAAAGCTTCTGCTGGAGCAGGAGCTGCCCATCCATGGATGGCAGCCGGGCCCGGGCCGTGCCCCAAGGGACGCGGCTGCAGCCCCACGGAGGGTGACACCGTGGGCACAGGGGCAGCTGCTGGGACAAAGGCAGCCTCTGGCAGGGACAAGGGGGCTTTGGGGCAGAAACGCCAATTTATTCATTGTATCCCTTCCCCTCTGCCCGGGGCAGCAGTAGGAAAGATGATCTCATGGGGATTTTATCTCTTATTTTTGCTTTGTGACCAATGCACATCTTTGTGCTGCTGCAGCAGAGGCAGCCAAGCCTGGTGAGATCAGTAATTTATGGGGTTTTTATTGAACGGGAGCTGGCTTACAGGGGCTGTTTTCCCCAAAGGCTGGGAAGGTCCTTGGTGGCAAAACTAAAAGCAAGAGGGTGAGCAGTGTGAGGAATAAACAATTCCCCAGCACCCAGAGAGAGGGGAGCAATGCTGGCTGCTGACCTTGGCTCTCATAACAGAGCTCAGGCAAAACAGAAAGATGTTTTTACCATTTTTGGGGGATGGAGCAGCTTTCCCACTGGAACCTCCCAGATCAGAAAGCTGGACTGCCCTCCCCTTTAGCACTAAGCTGTGGGGATATGTACTTTAAAAAAAAAAAAAAAAAGGCTCGGGAGGAAGAGGAGGAAGAGGTTCACCTGCCTCTCCAAGCCCAGCCCGGTGTCCCCTGCAGGCACAGGAGGGAAGGAAGGATCTCTGCACTCACCGTGTGGCTCAGGGGGGTGCTCTGGGCTTGGCCAGTGTGGCTGTAGTGGGTCTCAGTGTAGCCTGGTGCAAAGAGGTTTCTGCAGACACATTGGAGGGGGTGAAAGAAAGGCAAATTTAAAATTCAAGATGGTAAGACTTTTCTTTTTGACCTGGATTTCTGCTTCTTAGGGGTGCTGGAAAATCACCTAGATCCAGCTCTTTCTGAAGCCAGTGTAAATATTCCTGCTGCTGTGGGTTTGGGGCAGTCACTGTCTTCTACCCATGGTGTGAAACCAGCTGCAACACCCTGAGAGGGCAGGTGAGAGACAGGGATCCACAGGACACCAGCTGTGCTCTGCTCTCTGCTCTCCCTCCTGCCAGGGCTTGCCCAGGGAGCAGCTCCTGGTGGCCCTGGAGCCATGGGATCCATGGCAGGACCATCACCACGGGCTGTGGGACCTGTGCAGAGCAAGCTGTGATGGCAGAGGGTCAGAAGGTGGGAGCACAGCTGACCTGGCCACTTCCATCCTCCACTGCCCTGGCAGGAGCTGAGCACCTCTCACAGAGCACATCCGCTCCTGGAGGGCCCCACAAGCCATCTAAGTGCTCTTTCAAGCCATTTATTGAATTAAAACAATAACAGAGAGCTTGTCCCTGAGTTCAATTAGGCACCAAGATCCAATTCCAACAGCTGCAAGTAAACAATTCAGTTTTTACATGAGGACTTTTAAAGACCCAGAATCCCAACCTAATCACTGACCCTTAATGGGTACAAGAGTCTGTGCAGAGTTTTCTTTCTATTGCCAAATTATGCCTCAAATTATACTGGTATTAAATTCAAAGCACCAAGTCCTGCATAGCAAACACAACACAGCCCACATCTGGGTGCTGGTGTGAGTCCTCAGCTCAAACCCAGACTGTCTCCACTGCCCAAATCTGAGTACAATCATAAATTAATCTGCATCTGCATTTCAACTGCTGCCCAGAAGCTGGTTCACATCTTTGTTATGGGAAAATGCTGACTCCCCAATTTGAATTTGTTCATGTCATCCCCATGTACACAATATTCTCCCTGTCTTCAACCCAGATCAGACCAAAAGTCTATAAAAGGAGCTCCTGTGCTCCTTTAGAAAGAAAGCATTTTGATTTTGTTCCAGAGGAAACAGCCTTCTCCTTCTTTTTAAACATCTGCATTTGCTAAACAGTGATGTAAAAAGTACAGCAAGTCAAAGTCTGGGCCAAACCAAGAAGGTCATATCCTGTGTCCATCTCAGCAGCCATAGAATGTAGGTTTTCAAGCAGTTTTTAAAAACAATAGTTTGTCTTGCAAAAATTTGGAGAAGGATCACAGACATGCCCTATTGATGGAACAATCCTGCAGCAGCCCCACGGTGCTGTCAGGCCACCAAAGTGCCACATTTGCCACCCATGAGGATGCCACATGCACCCTGGGCAATGTGTTCTCAGATGCAGCTGCAGCTCAATCCCTTTGCATCCCTGATTAAAGCATGTCATGCACCAGATTTTAGAACTGAAGTGCTACAAAGTAGGAAAAAAGTTTTCTTCTTTTCTTTGGCTGGTTTCTTTAAGCTGGATGCAGAAAGCTCCATCACAAGCCAACACAAAGATTTTTCTACCTTGATTTTTAGTACCTGTCAGTCAGATCTTACCAACCTTGAAAACATCTCTGTTTAAAAAAGGGACTGGGTGCCTGTGATATCTAATTAAATTACACCAGAACAACAGGAAACAAAACCTTTTATCAGTGTTTGAAAGTGCTTCACCCACCTGGCATCCAAAGGCTCAGACAGCTGAACAAGTACCCACAGCTTAACAACAGAAACTATGCCACTGCTGTATCTGATAGCATCTGAAGTCAGGAAAACATCAGCTTTATCTGAAATTTGAAAGCTCAGCACAGCCCAGAAAAGCTCATTTTGTGTCTTTCTGATGTGTTAATTTTTATCACCAGATACTGTCAGTGATCAGAAGGCAAGGTTGCTGCATTCAAATCCAAGATAAGCAACATCCCACAGAACATAACTCCCTTCATCTCCCTGACTGCAGCAGCTTGCTCAGCAAGGGTGCAAGAAACAAATATTTAATCAACAGATTGCATTAACTGGCAGGAAATTGCCTTGAGCAATGCTCTGGCAGGTATCTGGTCTGTGTCAGGGGCAGACAGTGAAGCAGTGTGATCTGCCCAGACACCAGCCCGTGGATTTCCAGTAGCTGAGGCTTTGCACAGCCTGCTTGCTTCATCCCCAAACAAACACTCTTGTGTTTTCCTCCTGCTCCTCTATTCTTGGAAAGCATTAGCCATGAATAGCCACTTGATCTCCCCTTCAGCATCCCCGGGAGGCTCCTCAGAGCCGTGACTGCCCAGGGAGGGCACAGGATGAGGCCACTCAGCACAAGGGGTGTGCACATCCCTGCACACTCAGGCTCCAGCCCCTCCTAGAGAGGGTTAACAGAGCTTTTCCTGAATTTTTAGAGACACTTGGGCAGCTGCTCAGCTGAAAGCCTGTGTCATCTCCATGCTGCAACTTCCAAGCCTCTCTGCACCACTTGACTCCAGCTCCACACTGCAGGGCCCCTAAGAAAAGTCCAGTTTCTTATTCTGAGCTTGAAACAGTCCTGTTTTGAAGACAGTTCCCAGCCTTAATGCAGGGACACCCTGGAGCTCTTGCAGCACTGCCAGAAAGGGCTATCACAGGGGATCGATTGCACAAGGTGTGGTGGGGAGGGCAGTGAGGAAAGAGGAAAAAGCAACAGAACATCTTGCAACACCCTTGGTGGCTTATTTTGAGTGTGTAAAACTTCATTCCCAGCCCAACTTGCTTCTTTAGCAAGCACCAAGTTTTCCACCAAACTGTAAATAAACAGCAAACAAACCTTCCTGTCACCAAGAGTGCACTAGAGTTATCAGCCAGTCCTGGCTCTCTTTTCCTTGATAAACATCAAGAGAAACACCCACACCCCAAAACCTTCTCTGCCAAGAGAAAGACAACATTCCTGCCAGGCTGAGCAGCGAATTCCAGGGGAGCTCAGCCCTGCAAAGCACTGATGGAAGTTTCCAGAAAAACAGAGTTCACCTCCTTGCTGGAGAAGGAAAGCTCTGGGAAATACAGCACAATTTGGTTCTTTCTTCTCAGTTACATTACATGCCTCTGTAGTGACCACTTCTCCAGCAGCTCACACTGAAGCTGCAAAAGTCTGGATGCAAAATAACATCACTTAAAGGCTTCTGAGATCCAGTCAGGCAGCTGGCAGATCACTAGCACACATCATCTTCCTAAAAGGCAGTGCTGAGTCTCTCATTAGAGGAGTTATCAGCATGAAGAATTGATGAAGTCAGAGAAAAAGCTGATTTGGGATGGGAGCACTCTCCTTTGCTAAAGCTGATAGCAGCTGCAGCTGCTTGGGGGCCAGGGGAAGCTGCACACCAGAGCTTGGGATGTTCTAGAGGAGCCTCACACCTTTCCAACAGGGACCAGCTCTCAGCAGGATCAGTCAATCCCCAGCATCCAGCTCAGCCTCCAAGCTCAGGGTGGAATATCCTGCTCTTGGCAGGGATTGCTCCCTGGGAAGCCCTGGGAGCCAGGTTGAATGCGAGTGAGGAAGCCAAAAGAAGGGAGAGTGGCTCAGTGCCATCATGTACAGATGGCCTGAGCAGTTCCTGCTGATGGCTGTCCTGGAGCCATGTGCTGGTCCTGCTCCAGCCTGTCAATGATATCATTGTTTGACACAAAGCCTCCTCCTCCTCCCTGCGTGCAGAGCTGGGCGCACAGGGCAGCCTGGCTCTGCTGGGGCTGGGGGTCACATACTTCACTCATGAACTGAGATGGTTCTCAGCTCTCTTGGCAGGCTGCTGCCCCTGTGGCACTTGGGGACAGGGAGAGGACGTGGCTTTCAGCTCTTCTGGCTGCTGCTGAGGAGCAGAGAAGCAGCTGGAGGGAGAGGGGCTGCGCCCAAACACTCCCAAAAACAGCAGGAGGAAAGCTGGGGCCCTGCTTGCATGGCCATGTCCTCTTGAGGGAGTGCACATTTCCCAGCTGCTCTAAAGAACCTCACCCCTATTTTCCTGATAAATCACAGAAGTTTTGCCTATAAAACATCACTTGTCAGCACAAGCCTAAGAGGAGCTCAGGGCTGCCATGAACATACTCAGTTGCACCAGAGATCACCCACAGGCACCCAGAGTGCCCCAGCAGCACTCTGATTTTCTTACTAATTAGAGCAAGAAAGACTTTTAATCATTTGGTCCAATCAGCAGGATTGTTTGGGTTCATTTTACAGAGGGGCCAGTCTGCATGGACAGCTGCCAGCTTAGAAACACCCAGCAGTATCTAGGAGATGGACATGGGTTTTATTTCCTCCCAAAAAACAAAAGCCAAATGGTCCATGAGGCTCTCATGAGAAACATTGACATTGATTTTTCAGTCATGGGACCAAGAAAAGTGGAGCCTGCAGCCTCTTACATCTCTTTCCCTGTCCCTTTCCTCAAATCACAATAAATCTGCCCAGCCAGGCTGACAGCATCTGGGGGTGGAGGGAATTGATTTTCCCAAGAAACTTTAGACATGAGATTTCCATCTACAATTTGTGGTCCCACTCCATTGCCTCTCAACAGGATCCAAGTAGGGTAAGAAGGGGAATGTGAACTCTTGCCTCTCAGTCACTTAAATGCTCCCTAAAGCCAGAATTTATTATCAAAACCTGAAGTGGCCCCATCTTGAACACCACCAACACATGACTCATGACAACACAAGCAGGCAGGCCTGCTTTCCATATCCACCACTAGTGGGAAATGGGAGATTTCAAGCCTCTGGAATATTGCAGTCAAAACCTGGCACTTCATAAAACCAATGAAATCCAATTTTTTTTTTTTTTCTTGGTGAGTTCCATCCAGATGAATCCTGGAGCTCTTAAGCTCCCTTCCTCTAGAGCTTTTGCTAAGAACATATTTATTGTGTAAACACAGCAGTTTGGAAGGAAAGAGTGGCTTTCCAACTACTGAGGTGGAACTAAACAAGCCATTTTTAAGGTCTGGGAAAGCATCACAGACTAAAGACTCTCCATCCCCTCCTCCCACCCACATCATCTGTGACATTCACTGTGTAAATTGTTACAAACCCAAGAAAGATTTATCACATAGACCCTTGACTTACCAATAGGAAGCATAAAGGAAAAAGGAAATGAAATAAATGGAAAACTGGCTGATAATGAGTCAGTGCACAAAAGATTTAAAAGGTTTAATTTCCAGGTCTCTTCCTTTCTGCCCCACACAGAGGAATCACTGAATATCCTGAGGGAATCAGGAAGCTGAAAAGCAGCTGTGGCTTTCCAGATCCCACCCCTGTTTTTCTGATGATTCCAAGAGACAGTAGAGCAGGATAAACTCAATTTCCCCTTTGCATAACCCTTAACCCCTGCCCATGAAGGAAGCCCATTAGACACTGATGATGTGTAGCCCATCAGTGGAATAATCTCATATATCCTTCCTGCTCAGAAATGGGCAGCAACTTCCTCGCTCAGTTGGTAGGGAGGCTCTGGAAATGTGCAAAAGCAGGAAACACTGGAATACAAGTGGCACACAGATCTTTTACTGCACCTCTGAGAGCACCAGGCTGGGTGGGAGCACTTGTCACCTACCCAGGTGGGGCCAGCAGAGCTTGGAAATGATGCTGCTCCCTATCAGAGTGGCCTAAAACAACTTTCTGTTGGCTCTGAGGTCAGACCAGGTGAGCTCTGGACCTCCTTTGCTGTGTCCTCAGGCAGTTCCTGCACAGCCCCACTGGGGCTTTGCCACCCAGTGCAGTGGCCAGAATAAGGAGCTGAAACAAACAGCCCCAGGCTCTCCCAGGAATTCATCCACAGGCAGAGACACCTCTGGAGAAGCTTCCAATGCCCCTGGCAGCTGAGAGAGCCTTTCCCAAGTCTGTTCTTCCCATGAGAGAAGAGAGAGAAGAGAGAGAAGAGAGAAGAGAGAGAAGAGAGAGAAGAGAGAGAAGAGAGAGAAGAGAGAGAAGAGAGAGAAGAGAGAGAAGAGAGAGAAGAGAGAGAAGAGAGAGAAGAGTCTTTTTGCTGCCTTTCCTTCACTAAGGTGAGAAGCCAAATTCCATGCAGGTTTCTGCTGTGCAAATGGGAGCTCTCCTCTTGACTAAGAAAAGCCCCACCCCAGGCAGTGCTGCCACACACATTGAAAGGCTCTCAGCCTGTCCCTGCTTGGCTCAAAGCTGCTTTTTATTAACAAATGCAAATGCCTTTTAAAAAAAGTCACTTTTCATCCAAAGTTTGCAACTCAGAGTCTTCCGCTCCTAAGCCCCAGCCAAATTTAAAGCTGCTTTATAGGCAACTCTCCATATATTTGTTGTTTGTGCAGCTTTGAGCTTTCCAATCCCACAGCTGCAGGACGTGGATTTGAGTCATTTAAAACAAGGCAGAGTCATTTGAGTGATATATTTTGTCATTATCCTGAAATGTTAGTGTGTCATGAACTCTGCTTGAAACTCCAGTGTGCTTCTGACTTCTTATCAAATTCCTGGACAGGAAATAATGCAATATTATGTTAACTGCTAATGCAATAATTGTGTTCACAGATATATGAAGCCCAAATGCAGATGTGTAATGAGTTTATTACAAAACTGGGTTGGGCACAGCTCTGAAGCAAGATTTGCAATAATTTCTGTGTTTCACCTCTGTGGATGAACATGATGTCCTTTTCATATGGAATATGAAATTGGATGGTGTGAACATTTCTTCTACATATTGAAACTAGAATGTTTCCTCCAAAGCTAGCATCCCTACCAAAGTGCAAATTATGACACTTCCCTCACTTTTCAAAGCAATTTTATCAATTGTCTCTCCAGAAGGAGAGTGGGGAATGTGCAATAAGGCTGCCTAATCCACCAAGAACATCACCTGAATGAGCCCAGGGACAGAGGGGGAGCACAGCACCAACCTCAGCAGCAAAGCTGGTTTCCAAATGCTCCTCTAAACTGGAGCAATTAAGTGGCCCATTTCTCTAAGGCTTATTTTAGCTAAAAAAGCCTCAAGTACCTCCCTTGAAGTTGCAGTTCTCTTATGCCCATGCGAATTTGCAACTGGAGCTTACAGGTTTTGTACAGCTTTGAAGGGACACTTCCCACTTGGGGGATTTCACTTTCTCTCCTGGGGCAACAAACTTGGGCAACAAACTCTTCCCAGAAGAAGTCCTGGATGCTGCAGCTGCCCAGCACCCCAAACCTCACCCAAACCTCAGCTTCCCCTGTGAGACAAGCACGAGCAGTGATGAGCTCCTGGGAGCTGTGGAGCAACCACAGGCTGGGCTCTGCCTTGCCACACTCTTCAACAAGGAGAAGAGGTTTGTCTCCATTTAAAGGTGTTCTATGGATGCTGATAAATACACAGGGATTCATCATTCCTCTTTCAATTTAAGTCTCTAAACTACTTCAGCACTTTCACAAGTCTCTGAGAAGTGGAGCCTTTCCACTAATTGCATTTTGTGATTGTACCATCACCTTTCTTGAGCAAGGACTTGAGGCCAAGCAAGCCTCCCACATGAAGCACTGCTGTCTATGAATCACCTGCATTTTCCACTGAAAATAAAAATTAAAAGCTCCAAACCAGTTGGTTTTCAACCAAGTGCTATTTCATCAGCACTTGTAAAGGAGATCCATCCTGCAGTGGAAGTGTGTGCACACACTTCCAAGCCTGTGTATATACATCTTAATGAATGAAAATGCACTTCAGGAAATAAACACAATAGGAACCTTCTATTATTATAACTCTGTTTACTAACAGCAGCAAAGGGGTTTTCTGTGCTGGAAATAGCACGGCACCACTCCCCCGAGCACCTGGAGCTTACATCACTGAGCTTGGAGCTCAAACAGATCAACTCAGCAAGGATCCTTTCTCTGGCCAGCTTTCTGTGCCAGAAATATTCACCTTTGCATAGCAACTGCAGAATCAGCAAGGCCTGGCAGTCCTGGAAGGAGACCCCCAGCAGCATCAGAGGTTGTGCTGCTTCCAGGCTCAGTTCAGACCTGGCCCGGTGCCATTGTCAGCAGCAGCAGCTATTCCTCCAGACAGAACTGGCCTAGCAGTGCTCATGGTGCCTGCTCTTGTTTTCCCAGCTGAAAAATACAGAATTTGTAGCTGTTTCTGTTTAGTTCTACACAGGTGCATGACTGCCTGTGAGAAGCATCCAGTTTTTGCAGCACTGGAACTCTCAGTAGGTTTTGTGACTTTTTACAGAAAACACCTTGTACTCATTTTCCATCAGCCATCACATTTCAGGCTTTACTGCAGAAAGTGACAAAAACCCCCTGATTTTCCTCCAAAACACCCTGACTATCATTTAGGTTTAGGCACTGCCATCAGAACTAGTAAGATCTTCTGACACTTCACTCTTTAAGGAGGAAAGCTGAGCCCTCAATCTCTGTGGCTGGGATGCCCATAAAATGCATTTAAAATATAATCAGGGTCATTATTCTGAGGTTATTATTCCTACTGATTCTAGCAGACAAACATTTGGCTGTATTTCTATAGATAAATCTTCAAACCCATTTAAAAACAAATAAAACACCAACAGTGCAAGGATTGCTGAGCAAAGGCAAAATAAATTTTCTTGCAGCTAAATTCCCAGCTGCTATTCCACTGCTGGAAACTAATGTGCTCACAGGGCAGAGGGGCTCTGGGGTGGCCTCCAGACCAGAATCCTCCCCACCTTAATCTCGTGCAGCTTCAGCAGAATTCAATATGCATCACACCCTATGGTAGCACACAGCATTGCTCTCACATGCCTGAGAGGAGGCTACATTTCAGTTAATGCAAAACCAATTTTTCAGTCTGCTTTAGCATGAAGGGCACTAATGGAATTGAAACTGTCAGATCATTTCTCCTAGGAAGCAGAGAAGGACCTCTTTGGATCACAGCAAATGAAATCCTCATTAGAGTCACACTGACTCTAAAGCACTGAGCCATTTGGTAAATAGGGAGCTTCATATCAACAACATTTTCCAGTTTAAGTAGGAAGAATTATGATGCAAAAAGAAGTTTACACACTGAGGGCCAGGTCACCATCTGTTTTTTTGCTGACAAAGCTCTGCTATAATGTGCTCTTTGGGTGATTAACATCTGAGGGGACTTGGAATAACCTTGAAATCCAGTGAAGGACTTCCACATCCTGTCTTTATCAAACCCTGCTGAAGTCAGAGGAGGTTTTCCTGTTGACCTCACCATAATCCTTATTCATTATTTAAGTGGGACCACAATGCAGGGCACAGGCACACTTACCTATTTTTCTGCAGTTCCAAGACGAGCTCCTGGCCTTCTGCCTCCACTGTAACTTCAGCTCGGAGCGGGTGCTGCGTGCAGGGGAGAGGGTGCCTGTTACTCATACATCATCCTTATGAGCACATCCACAAATACAAACTGGGATGGCAGCTGACCTTAAACCACCCTTGCCTTCCTCCTACTTCAGACCTGGAGTGATGGGGAAGGGAAGGGATGCACCAAGGTGGCTCCCAGCTCCAGGCACGCTGCTGCATCCCACAGCACAGATGTGCAGAGGCAGGGAGCAGTGCAGGCATCTGCTGGGATGCTGTACCTGAGCTAGAGACACCACCTGGTGTCTCAGGAGGAATCAAGTGCTCAGGCAAGGCAGCAGGTCCTGGTGTTGGAGTGCTTGGAGGTGCAATTGGATGGGAAGAGCTCCCTGCACCTCCCTCTGCTGTAGATTGTGCTCAGCACAACCTCACAGGACATCCCAGCCTGCCCCAGAGACTGAAGAGTCAAACATCTCAGCTAATTAACCAAAGCTTCCTTTGTTGTCCCAGCAGAAAGACATTTTTAGGAGCCTATTTCAGGATGAGAGGAATCATGCCTCTTCCAGAGGTTCTCACTTCGTTCCTTTACCCACAGAAAGTGCCAGCGAAAGGCAGGGAACAGGGACCCTTGGATGCCTCCAGACTCCAACCATTGCACAGACAGAATTTCAGGCCTCCCCAGGGCCTGCTGGTTTGAACAGAATGCACCCCAATTTCTTAGTACAATGGCAAATGCATACACTAACCCAAAAGAAGAATAATTCCAGAGACTTAAAACATGGAATGAGATTTTTAGAGGAGCAACTAGAAGAGGCTCTGGGGTCTGCAGTTTTACCTCCCTCAAAGCAAAACCACTGCATAAAGTCTGCTTGGGGTTTCCAAGTCTGAATGCTTTCTCACAGAGAAAATGGATGAACAAATTCCCCAGAAGAAAAATAGCTCATATTAATATAACAGTGCACTTTATTCAGCTGGAAGGAAACAGATATCATAAGGATTGGTGAAATTATTAACCCAGAGTATTTTCTAAAGCAGCGTTGGAGGAGACTTTGAAGACTTTCAAGAATATTGAAAGTGAAAGAAAGCAGGGTTGACTGAATGGCCTGTTCTCTAAGCCTGGAGTTATACTCACTTGCCATTTCAGCAAATACAAATATCTCTTTTCATCAGCTCCCTGCTCATATTCTGGGTTTTGCTCATCCTTCCTTCAGTTTCCAGGACATGGCATCAGGCCCACGCAGATGATGCAAAGCAAGTTAATACATTTAGGATATATAAAAAGGGATAATTGCAACAGGCAGAGCTTCTTTTACTAAATCATAGGTGCACAATTCATCTGAGGATAGGTCTGTGCTTCACTCACTGACATGAAAGCACTGTAAGGCTGCCTTGCCCATAGCTGAGGGTCTCCATCACCATAAAATCTCTTCACAAAGGTTGTGCTAACATCATTATTGCTAATATCACCCTCCCTCCTCCTTCAGTAATCCCACTGCTTCAGTCCATCAATTGCTGTGTAAGTGAAATATCCCAGCTGTATATAAGCTTTGCTAACACTCAATTCAGAGCCAATGGGAACTTGCCTGAAACAAACCAAGTGTGACCCCTGAGACACAGCAAATGTATATGAGGGGAAATGTTCTCCAGATGTATTTGCATCACTATCAATAACAGAACCAAAACCTGCAGGCAGTATCTCAAGGGCATTAAAAAAAAAAAACAAACTAAGATCACTCTAAGAGAGAGGCATTGTAGGGTTTTTTGTGTGTAATAGGACACAATGCTAAGTTTTAGAAAGTCTCATACTATGGAAAAGACCCATTAATAAATTCCCAAAAAACACCACTATATTAAAAAAAAAAAAAAGGCATGTCTCCAAAATGCTGAGCTTCCCTTTTTTTTTGGTTCACAAGGTAAAAAAAAACAGCCTGTGGACTTTCCTCTTTCTCTCAATCTCACAACTGCAAATACTTCTTGATTGCAACAATACCAAGCCTGGGAAGGGGAACTGTGTTTTGTGTTGTTATCTGGTCCTCAGTGATTGTCAGAGTCTGGAGCTGTTGAGACATCCCTTCATCCACCCATGGAACAGCAGCAGGGTGAGATCTGTACTAACACACAGTGTCTGAGACACAGCCAAACCCACCTGAGCTGCTGGTTGGCTTTTCTTGCCTAGTGAAGCACCCTCCCAGCTGGGATTCACAGAACCAGAGAATGGTTTGGGCTGGAAGGGATCTTAAAGATCATCTTATTCCATCCCTGTGCCATTGGGCTGGGACACCTTCCACTAGGAAAGATGGCTCCAAGCCCCATCCAGCCTGGCCTTGCACACATCCAGGGATGGTGCATCCACAGCTTCTCTGGGCAACTGTCCCAGTGCCTCATCACCTCACAGTCAAAAATTTCAGCCAAGTATTTAATCTAAACCTGCCCTTTTTCAGCTTAAAGCCATTCTCCCATGTTCTGTCACTCTACACCCTTGTAAAAAGTCCCTCACCAACTCTCTTATAGCTCTTTTAGGTACTGAAAGATGCTACAAGGTCCTTCCAGAGAGTTCTCCAGGATGAACAACCCCAACTCTCTCAGTCTGTCCTCTTAGGAGAGGTGATACAGCCCTTGGAGCATCTTCACTGCCCAGCCCTGGCCTGGCTCCAACAGGTTGATATCATTCCTCTCTGGGGATCCCAGGCACAGCACTGCAGCTGGCCAGAGTACAGGCTCAGAACCCTCTCCCTTGACCTGCTGCTCACACTTCTTTTGGTACAGTCCAGGACACAGATGGCTTTCTGGGCTTATGTTCTCCTACAGCAGATTCTTCTATCCAGAAGAAGAATTCCCTAATGTTCCCTAAATGCCACCGATGGCGTGGGCCCGCTCCCCTTTCACAGACACAGACCGAGGCTTTAAGGCACGGCAGAGAGCAGGGGGAATGCAGCTCCCAGACGCACCAGCCAGCTCCCACAGCCTTCCCTGCGATCTGCAGGAGCTATGGCAGCTCCTCGCTCATCCCCACAGCTCATCAAACCCACAACGCGCATCGCCAGGCGCTGTGCTACCCGCGCCACCCCCCTGTCCCCACAAGGGTAGGTCTGCAAACAAAACAGGGACCAAGCGCCGGGCTCGACCTACCTTGGGGCTGCCGGGGCCACCCGGGGCTGCCCAGCGCGGCACCACCACCTCGGCCTGGGGCCGCACCTCAGCGGCCGCGGCTGCGGAGACAACAGGAGCGGCTCAGCATCCCGGCCCCTCCGCACCGCGGGGCATGGCAGCACCAAACCGGGGCGGGAGAGGAGAGGGAGCTCTGCGATGGTTGTAGGAAAAGCAGGAGGATCCCGCAACCCATCCATCCACCCACGCACCCATCCATCCTCCCACCCTCCCTTCCCGTGCGCTCCGCAGCCGGAGCGCTGCCGCACAGCTCCGGGCCGGGCATCCCTCACTCGGACCGAGCATCCCGCATTCAGATCGGGCATCCCGCATTCAGATCGGGCACCCCGCACTCAGATCGGGCACCCCGCATTCAGATCGGGCACCCCGCACTCACGGGGCGGCGGCCGCAGCAGCAGCGAGAGGGCGATGCCGCAGAGCAGCCCCCGGCCCCGCATGGCTCCGGGCAGGGACCGCTCTCGGCCGCCGCCGCCGCCCTATAAACCCGCCCGGCGCCTCTTGTCCCCTCCCACCCGAGCATCAGGGCTCCGGGTCCGCCCCGCAGCCCCCTCCTCTCTTGCTCTCCCTCCGCACATCCCGGGAAACTCCCGGGGGCCCAGCGGCTCTGCCCCGCCGGGCTCTGTCCCCGCTCCGGGGCTGGGGGAAACCTGAGCACCTCCCTGGGGCTCCCTCTGCAAAACCTCCCCTCCTGCGCCTTGGCCAGCGCGGAAATCCATTGTGCCTCCAAAGCTAGGAAAAAGGGGAGAGCTGGGGGAAGGAAGGAGCTCAAGAGCTGTTTATTTATTTGTTGGCTGTATTTATGTGCAATCTTATCATGGCTGATCCCGTGGTTCCAGAGACATCCTAAATTTCTCCATTTCTGGGAAATACATTACTCCTGGACAGCTGAAGGGACACAGGATAGATTTTATGTGCCTGTATAAAAGACACACAAAAGGATGTTCTCTGCCTCTCTCCCCTTAGGACCGATGGGAGGGCCAGGCTTGAGGAAGAACTTGGGAACATTCACAGCTCGAGTTCCCGGTGCTGCCCCTCAGGGCCATCCAGCCACAGCCATGAGGCTCCCGAAGGAGCATCCCTGCCTTCTCCTGCACCCTTCAGGGCTGAGCCAAGGCTTGAAGTCCTCACTTTGCTGAGCACCTGGGGGCTGCACGACTGCTGAATTAGCCTTCAAAATAAAGGTTTGCCAGATAACAGTAATGATTTTGTCTCTTATCTAGAGCATTATTTATGCTATTGAAAACTCTAATATCTTTTATTCTGAAGGGTTTTGGAGGCTCCTGGCAGGGCTGCCCAAAGGAAAGGTGAGTGTTCCTTTTTGCAGATACAATTTTGGTTTATATCTCACAGATGTCCCTTTGTCCTCCAGCACTTCACAAACTGAATCTCTGATTTTGTGAAGGTCAATTTATTCCTTATCACCCTGGCAGAGGAAAGTCAGGCACTGTAGGGACACCTAGAGGGAATAATGAGGGTGAGAGGCTGTAAGTGACATTTTAGCTGACCCATAGAGAGGTCAAGAATTTTCATGGCCCAACTAAATCATCTTGTTTCAAAGAGCAAAAAATACAGGGGCAAAATTTCAGCTCTTTTCTAATCATATGGAATATCCTGAAGGGAAATCTTGATGTTTTTTTCCCTGTGAATTCCCCTACTTATTTATAGCTGCCTGTAATATGGAAGAAAACAATGGCACTATTGTGCATGTCTATATTATAAATAAGTAAAAATGTAAGCCAAATTTAGACACAAATTTAGCTACCCTGCTTTCATCCCTGAATAAAATTTCTGCCTACCCAAAGGAAAAAAAACCCACTTTGATGAGGAACATGTATGCTTGTACTAAAAGATTGTCACAAATCTTCTCAGTACAACAAACCTTCACAGGGACTGCTCCATATATTTCTCTAAAAGAAGATCAGCTCAAAAAAGCACAGAATTGAATAAAATGAGCCTTATGTTAAGATTATTAAAATATTTAGGCCAACAACTATCTGCTTGTGATTGTTTCCAGCATTCAAGTATCACAAGAATAAAATATGTGTAATATTTGCATTTGTTATATAGTGATATTTTTACCTTTGGATCTTGGTAATATGAGAATGGATATATCACTTGAAAACCACCAGAAACTCCCTGTATAAAAATACAATCACAGGCTGTGCAGTGGTTATATATAGGTTAATATATATATATATATATAATATTATTTACATTACTGAGACATTGCTGCATGGAAAAATTCAGGGTATTTTAGCCATATTAACAGTGCTCAGGTGCTGTAATACTGTTTCTGGCACAGGGTGAGTCAGATCCTGTCTGTGCCCACCTCTTCAAAAGCTCTTCCCCAAAGTCAGTTGGACATTTGCTGGGTTTCACAGAACAAGGTCAGACTTCTGGTTATCTAAGAATTACACAGGCTCAGACTCATTTCCTCCAGGATCCAAACTGTCTGATAAAGAGTATCAGCTGGGAATTTCAAATCTGCTTTTTCAAATCTCCCTCATCTGTTACATCCCCGTGGCCAAGGCATGGAGCAGCAGCCTCCGTGCAGCACCCGCAGCAAGGGTGAGGTGTTTCAGCCTCCCCAGGGCAAAGCTGATGACAGAGCTTTTGCAGAGGGGGTTCTGCACTTGCTTGACAATTTTCAAGATGATTTAATGCTATTGTTGTTAGCTGGAGTGCAAAAGATGAGGATTCTCCCTTTATGTTCATAGTAAATCAGGAATTAGGCACCTAGAAAGAGATGGACCCAGGGAGAGGGAAATGCCTGTTCAAGAACCAGACTTGAGCAGAGAATCACTGAGGTGCACCACAGCTCAGAAGTGTTTCACATGAACTCTGTCTTAGGAAAGGCCGTGGAACAAAGTGCTCTGAGAAGATTCCTGCTGACACTGAAGGAAACTTTACCCAGAATCAAAATCTTAGCAGGAGAAGGGAGAAAGGAAAGGACTGTCCTGCCTAAGCTCTGCATTACAGACACTCTCACTGATGAGAGAAATGTTACAGCTTTGGCTGACTCAAGTGGAATGTGAAATCTCCCATTTTAAAGAACATTCTTCTGCTTCAGATCATTTGAAATGATCAAAGGAAGAGGCTGTGAATCTGTGAAGGAAACTGGAGATTCAAGAATTAACTCCTTTATCCAGTGTCTTGACAGTTGAGAGCAGCTTCAGCTGACCCAGAATATTCTGTTCAGCTCTGCTTTTCCACCACCCATGTAGGACAGCAGGAATATTTGGAAGGGCCCTGGAGCAGCTGTCCTGCCAAAGAGGGAGAAGTGCTGAAAGATGATCAGGAGCTAGACAAGGGCTTGTCCTGATGTGCTGATAGCAGAAGGGTATCAAAGCACTCCCTGTGCTTCTTTTAAAGGGTGGGTCACTGCTACCACTTTCTGCTATGACTTCTGCTTCATTCCTACAGCAAGTGGACTTGAAGATGATTATATTTGCAGACACATCTTTTAACTCTATTTCCACATGTGAAACAATTATAATCCTCTCTGTGCTGCCTGCAACCTTCTCCAACACATCAGTAATTATACTGAAATAGTTAATTCTAAAAAGAAAAGGGAAACAGGCATAACAGCACAAGGGTTTTTAATAACATCCACTCCATAAAACTGTCCAGTAACTTTGGAGAAGAAAGTTGTCTCTGTAAATGGATAAGAGTGATGCACTGGGAAGCACTGAGTGTCTTTAGACTTTAACAGTGGCAGGAGGAAAACGAACTTTGTACAGAAAGTCGTCATCTGTTTTTCAAGAACACAAGGTGATTTTTTGTTTGGGTTAAGGTAAACAATAAGGAGGAAAATAATTATCAGAGAGTAGAACATGTCCCTCTTATGTCCCAGTTACCCTCTGCACTGCCATGAAGGCTTGCAGGAGGGCACACAGCCTCCAAGGCACTGGCCCTGCCCACACTGACCACTTCCCACATTTCAGGAGGAGAAGTAATAGCACAGATACTTGGCACTTCAGGAATCTACATTATGGGAAAGTTTGTGGGTGAGCTGAAAATCATCTAAAAATGGGAACTAAAAACCTCTTCTATCACATTTTCCCAGCTGCAGGGCTGCCAGACATGCTGAGGGATGATGCAGAGGAAGCCAGGTTTGAGTGGGTTGTTTGTGTAACTTTCACTTCTGTTATAGACAAGACAGGAGAGCCTTCAAGAGAGCTCAGCTGAGGGCTGGCTGCAGTGACACAGAGCTGCAGACACAGATCCCAAACCACCACAGCAGGACATCAGCTCTAGCTGGGAGGGAAGAAGGGATCACTCTCACTTGTAGCTTCCCATTAGCATGTCCAGGATATGTTAAACCAGTCTTCCCTTTTTCTGGGCTTGGTAGAATAAATCACAACAGTTATGTACCATTCTAGATTCTGGTGCATTGAAATATGTCTGATATCCTACTCCACTGGGTATAAAAAGAAAGATGGGAGAAGAGGGAAGTTAAATCTAGAGAATAATCTCACAAACAGCTGTTTTATACCCTGAAACATATTTGAGGAGGAATTTGTGCATTTGGCCACATGCATTCCTGCAGGGCAGATCAGCTTTCAGTGAGAATTTAGAAATGAACAGGCATTTTCTGCTATTTATAAGACTTTCCTCTTATACAAACAGCTCATCAGACTCTTCAAAATGACCTGTGCAACTTACTAAAGCCACCTGGTTTTCCCATTGAACACACTGACTGAAAAGGTGGTGTTGAGGAAAACATTTATTTCCCATTCTATAATATCTCTCTGGATTATAATAAGTTTTAAAAATTACAATACTTGAAAAAACTTTACTTCCTCTTCCTCATCACTGTCAGTTACATTGACAATGTAAGTGCTGGAGGGAGTAGATGGGGGGGATGGCAAAACCTCCTCTACCACTTCCACATCCAGCTGTGGCAGGGGGCTCAGAACTCGCTCCTCGCTGCAGGTGCTCTGACAGGACACGACCTCAGGGCTCCCACAGACACGCTGGTTCTCACAGAGCCTCTCCTCTGAGTATGCCCTGAAACGATAGTCTTCATCCAGGGTGGAAAATATCACCTCCTGCCTCTGGTTCCTCTCCTCATAAAAGCCAAAGCACTGAGGCACTGAGCTGGAGAAATTCCCGTAGGCAAACGGAGCTCTGAGTGGGAATGTGCTGCAAGGGAAGAGATTCAGGTTGGCTTTCAGAAATGCAGGGCTGCACAATGGCACTCATGTTCTGTGCTACTCAGCTTATCCCATTTTCTAAAACACACAAATTTAAAAACATGCCTAATTTCAGCACTAGGGCCATAACAAGAGTAGTTCAGTCGTTCAGCACACACGAGGTTGCTCTGAGAATAAACAGAAACCCCACTGTACTTATCAATCAAATAATACCATAGATAAACCAGCATGCAGTGAGTTAACCAACATACTCAGATTAATTTTAAAAAGCATCAAAAGTAATTTTGTGTAATTTCTCTATGCCAAAATTTGTGACAGACCTGGTGTAAAGCACTCTTATTTGTAATTTTCAAATTACAAATATTACACTGTTATCAAACAGGACAGGGAGTCTTTGTGCCCAATATGTGGTTGTCAATGTTAATATTTAAAGAATGCACAGTAATAAATTTTTAAAAAGTAACCACATGGTAAATTGCAGGAAGTTATGATGTCAAATGGAATTGTATTCCTCCAGTGGCAGATGCCTGAATTTTTATTCTGATGCAAAAAGACACAGGGATTGTAATTAACAGTGTTCTAGAGAAATTTGCTACATTGTGAAGAAAACAAAATTATGTAAAGAAGTAATAGAGCTCCACAGTGCAGGCATTGTAAAGACATTGATACAATATCTCTTGAGGTTTCAAGGGGACTAATCATCATTCCAATCTAATATTTAAATTTTTAGTGCATACATCTGCACTTTCAGTTCAGAAACATGACTCTCGTATGCAAGAAATGAGTTTATAGGACAGAGAACTCATAAATCACTGTATTAGAAAGACCCTGGCATTAGCAAAGCTGGCATTAATGGACTTCAGAAGTCCATTAATGTGTGAAATCAGAACAGTCTTTTATGCTACAAGAACTCTTCTCTCTCAGAGGCCTCACAAAACCATCTCATTTCAGACCAAGGGCTGACTCATTTCACCAAGGGCTGAGCAAAAATCATTTTTAGCAATTTTGGGAATATGTGTTCTGTGTTTCCTTAAAGGACCTCAAAAATAGAAATGTCTTGTATTGCACTTGTCAGCTCATGAAGTTGTTCTGAGTTTGATGGGTCATCATTAGCCCTAATTAAAGAGCAGGTGGTCTCATTGCCACAGGAACATACTGGTTGCTGCTGCTAGTGAGAATAACAGTGCATAAACAGACAAAATTTAAGTCTGATAATCGTAATAATTTGTTAGGTTTGCTACTGCACAGTCATGAAAGCAAAATGATGCCCAGTAGAGAATAAGCATCAGATGCCTGGTGTTTGAGCTGCCACCTGCACCAGGGCACTGGTGCTTTCTGTGCACGCTCAGCCCACAAACACCCACAGGACACCACGTGTTAGCCTGTAAATTCTTTGATTAGGGGACCTCTGACTGAAAAGGAAGAACTAGGAATTACTACTTACACAGGAATTCTGCAGACACTTCCCACCAGGCCGGGTTTCAGAAACATGAACAGTTATGGCAATCATAGTGTACCCAGGAGACACCTCCAGGACAGACCCACTTCAATTCTATCTGGCCACTTTCAAACTGTATTTACATTATCTCTACCTAATGCTCTTCTGCTGAAATCAACTGCACTTAGACCCATAAAGTGGAAAGAAGATACTTCTGTTTTCCATGGCCTTGGGAGTGCCAATTACAATTGCAATAATTCTGTGGAGCTTTCAGTAACTGGGCACGTATTACAAGCAGGCTGAGGCCAGGGGGTTCCAGCACACAGCAGCTACAGGAAGGTAAGAGCTCCTTTCCCTCTCAATGCTCCACCTGCTGTCTGCAAGTCAAAACATTCTCTGCCTTTCAGCATTTTTTTCTTACTGGTATTGAAACAGTTTCATTACCTTGAGGGGAAACATCGAGGTCCAGGTATAAAGGAAGGGTGGCAAAATGGAAACTGAGGAGTTCCTCCAAACAAACTGGCTGGTTGTCCAATGGGAGCAGACACATAGGCAGGTGAGGGAATAAAAGGGGTAGCCTGGGGAAGAGCTATGCCTCTAGGAAAAACAGAAATCCCTGGCATCTCACTGTTAGAGACAGAAAACCTGCCACTAGTGCTGCTGATGTTACTCGGGTTTCTGTTGCTGAAGCTCTCAGCGAAAACGGGTGCAGGTCTCTTCAGGGAGAAATTGAGCCCAGGTGATACAAAAGCTTCTGTCTGAGCAGGCTCAGCAAAGTGCTGTGATGAAACTACAGGGCGCAGGGGCAGGGTTGGAACTGCAACAGCCACTGATGTGGTGCTTGCAGCCGTGGTCTGGAAAAGGGTCATGGGCACAGCGTGCGGGATGGAAGAAGCCGGCAGACGGATGGCGGGAGACTCACCTTCAAACACAAAACAGTTACTTGTCAGACATGAACAGAGTTCTGATTAACAGCATCACAGCAAACCACAGCATTTCTGGGTACTGTCAGAATAATTCCCCCTGACATTTCCCAGTAACTCGTGTCATACATCTAATGTGACACCATTCTGAGAGATGGCTTTGGAGCCCACACACTAAAGCTGTATTGCACAGAAACCCACAGGAGGAAGGAAGTGGCTGATGTGGGTCCACTGCTCTGGTCAGGCTCTGTCTTGTCCTAGTAAGGCCCCACAATGGGTTGGAATGTGCCTTCATGTCAGAAGACCTCACAAGTCTACTGACATGAAATGAGCCAAATTTATAACAAATCTGTGTGCTCAGGAGCCTAAACCACTCTAATCTCCAATATGTTTCCTTATTTCATCAATGAATGTACACACTAGACAATTTTACTTTGAAATGTTTTGCAGAGCACAAACTTCAATGTACACTCTCAAATCACACTTCATCAACAGGGCTGCCTTCATAGGAAAAGATTTCAAAACACATTGCATAAGAAATTTCAAACATCACTAACTCAGAACTTCATCAGAACAAAGCTGAGTATTCTTTTGTTTTAATATCTCCAAGTATTACCACACATCATAATCAGGCATTTCATTTTCTTGTCTCATTGAAAAGAAAGCAGCCCTTTGCAGAATACTTAAAGAGGAAAATGCCATTGCCTGGATCTGAGCTATTTGCTGTTGAAATCCATATCCATGCACTGACAGAGCCAAAACTCTTTCTCTAAGGAATATGCAGATCAGCTCTTATACTGGTCTGGGGGCTCTCACACTATTTCACTGCCAGTGTGGACTTTTTGTAAAAAAGAAGGATCCTTCCAGGGTATCTGTGAGGTGGAGACCAAATGAGGGAAAGAAGCAGCTGTAGCTTAACATCTTAAGCAGAAAAGAAGTGTTGGTAGATAATCACACCTCCTCTGGACAACCTGTGCCAGAGCCTCACCACACTCACAGCAAAGTTTCTTCCCAACATCTAATTTAAACCTACTCTCTTTCAGTTTGAAGCTATTCTCCCTTTCCCTGTCACTACTGGAACAGGTAATTTCTGAACTCTTAAAATAATTCACTACTGAAAACTCACAGACTGGACGTCCAATACTGTTCTTAACACTGGAGTTGACAAAAGAGTAAGTAGGTGATGAGAAGGGAAGGGTGCCAGCTGGATTTGTAGTGATGGTACTCTGGGAAGTGCCTGAAAATGCAGCAGAGCCAGGTGGTGGAGAACACTTCTTTCTGTTTGGCTGATAAACCCAACCTGTCAGAGATGAAGAAAAGATGCAGACATCCAATATTTAGGATAGTTTCATTATTTATCTAAAGTTATGTTATCTGCAATTCTGAAGGATCTGATAAGACAAGTCCAAAAGCTGCTCCTTTAGGCAATGGCAATGCTCCACTTGTTTTGGTGAGCTGGAAATGGGAAATTTTACTAGAGATGGAAATGAAATAGAAATATTTGGGTGTTGTTTAGAAGTTACCAAGTAGTAGCTGCTCGTGAGACAAAAAACTACCAAACACTGGGGAGGGATGTGGCCCAGCTGAGGAAACCACATTAAGGAGAACATGACAGTCACTGCACTGTGGGCATTCAGTGTGGAGGAAAACCATGGCTACTCAAAATGTGGTCTTTCCTCATGGTTTCTTTACCCCTTAAGTCTCACATAAATCTGCAGAACAGAAATAACAGAAAATATGACCCACTGGGAACCCTGGATGGATTGTGGAAGAGCAGGTTTGCCTTTGCCTGACAACATTAACCAAACACTAACAGACATAAGAATATATCATGAATTTACACTGAGTTGTTTGGTTTCTTACACAGGTTAACTCTTAATGCAACTTTAAAGAAACACCTTTTTTTTTTTAAGATGCAAGGGGAGAGGGAGAGTGATGCTCTTTTCTTTATGACAGATTAGGCAGCATCATGACAGAACAAGCAGCATTATGACAACAGAGAGAGAAAGGATCACAACACCTGGTATCTCAACAGCTTTTTAGAAGTGTTTTACATTGTTATCTCCTGGATAAATGAAATGGTTAAGGGTACAAATTTTAACACTTGACTAAAGGCTGTGAAACATTTTCCACACCATTATGTGAGAACCTCAAATCTACATGTTGAGGAATCCCACAGAATACAATGCTGTTTGTGCTTCCTGAGACATTTCCCTTTCCTGCTTTTAAGAAATGGACACATGTGTCACTACGGGCCACCTGGGCAGCTGTTTCTGGAGCAAGGAAACTGATGCAGCAGGCCACACAAACTCATTCTCTGGCCATTAGACTATTAAAGCATTCAAAAAAGCTGCTGTAGCTGCAGTGTTCTAAGCACCAGCATTTTGGATGCTTTAAAAAATTCATCATTTCAAGCACACAGAAAGATTATGTACTTGAAATATCTGTATTTTTTTTTCTATCTCTGTTGATTGCCACAATGCAAGAGATCGATTTTCCAAAAAGCCCTGCATTTCTAAAGCATTCGGGTAAAGAACTAAGATGCCTACCAGGAAACTCCTCCCTGTGCCTCAGTTTTATTTTGTTAGCTTCCTCATAATAGGGCTGCTTCTGCTCCTCAGTGAGTTTGCTCCACTCCAGGCCGAGCTGGACGCTGATCTCTGCGTTGTTGGCCCCTGGGTTGGCTTTGGCCACAGCAGCCCTGTGGATCCGGGCCCACACCATGAATGCGTTCATGGGACGCTTCACACGGCCACTTTTGGTCTTGCTGAAGGGAGTGTCTGGCATCCCTGTGCAGTAAGAGAGGGAAAGATCATCACCTTCCAGGGGATACAGCAGGTCACACTCAGTATCACACCCACAGCATCACCAGAGCTTTGGAACAGATGAAACTCAGTGCACGTTTGGAGAGCAGTTCCTACAAAATCCTCCACTGCCCTTTGCTGAGTCACTGCACAAGGAATCAGTTACCTGGCTTTTGTTACATATAATTAAAAAAAAAAAAGAAACAGGGCCTGCTAACACACTAGTTTGGATTTTAGTTAGCTTGTTTTCTTATGAATTTATAAACTAATCATTGTATAGCACAGACCATACCACCACAAATTTATTATCACCACCAGAACTATGTAACCAAAGCCCTAAGGATGCAGGGACTAGGACTAAGGATGGGGAGGCTGCTTAGTCCCACACCTGTGCAGTGCCTGCCTTCTCAACCGTGGCTGTTGCTGTTTTGGGTTTCTGCTTGGGTTTTGTTGAGTTGTGTGTTTTGAGATATAAATATTTTTTTCTTTTTTTGCATTTGGACACTCATTTTGTTGGAGGAACATGTGTTCCCAAATGATTGTTACATGATACCTGGATTTGGCTCTTTGTAAACACAGGCAGCATTTAAATTGAGCTGGCAACATGATGAATCCACAGGCCCTTAAAACTGATCCCTGAGCAAGCAATTTCCTCCTGGAAAAGGTTTAAAAATTAACTCTTTCACATCACCAATAAAGGGGAAAAGTCTTTAAGACCTTACTTAAGTAATTAATTTTGAATGTCTAGATATTTAAAATAAAATAAGCTTCTAATACAGATGTTTCAAAAGGCTCTTCATTTAACAGGTCCAGAGTTTTTCAGAGAGATACAGGACTACTATATAGCTTTAAAAATCAAGCAGATCCCTGACCTTAAAACTGGAATCACAACTTAGTGTAATTCTGAACACAGTCCTAAGGGGTTTCATGCAGAAAGGGAGGAATGTGACAAAATTGCCTTGATTGTAACAAACCATGCCAGAACTCTGCTCCTGTGCTTTTGTGTCTTACACTGTGCAAGAGCTGTGCTAAACCCAGCCTTTGCAAAGGGATGGTTTTCTAACATGATCTTTCCCCTTGTGTTCTCCTGCCTGATAAGCAGTACCCTGCAAGATCTCTGACCATAATACCTGAATCCGAGGGCAGGACTGTGAGGGGAACGTTTTTTGTTTCAATCTTTGGCCGCTGCAGTAGAGGCTGCAATTGGACTGGCACTTGTTTTACCGGCACTGGAGTCACATGCACCAGCTGCGTGGAAAGAGGGCCTTGGAGCTGTACGTGGGACCTGGGAGGTAAGGGCTGAAACAAGACCGGGGTATTCTGATCTTGAGCCGGGTTCCCAAGCTCGCACAGGGATCCAGCCGGGGCATCGCTCTTCTCCGCCTTCACTGGGCGGGCCTCGAAGGTCACGTTGGGTCGCTCCGTTTGGACGGCAGATCTTCTCCAGGACTTATTGCCCGTTTGCTCCAGGACCTTCTCCTCGTTCTGGCGGTCACCGCTGCCCCTTTCCTGGTCCCTTTCTCTCCTGACAGCACTCCGGGGCTCTTTCTCAACCGCCGCCGGAGCCGGGATGCACCTGCTCTTCTTCGCCGCTCCTTCGCTGTGCCCGGGCCGGCTCGGGTGCTCCTGCACCTGGGTGCGCAGCCCTCCGAGGGGCCCCATGACCTCCCTGTGCCTGGGGGGCGAGGCTGGGCTCGCCCGGGCGCGGAAGCGGCAGTGCCTGACCCTGCGCTCCATCGCTCCGCCGCCGCTCCTCGGCCGCCGCCACCGTTGCGCCAACGCTCCCCGCGGCCCCGCGCCGCCGGCGCGCACCGAACCCGCATCCCGCACCAACCGCGGGGCGCGCACCGAGCCCCAGCCCCGCCGGCTCGGTCGCGCTGTCCCCCCGTCCCGCGCCCACCGGTGGGGCCGCCCCGACCGCCCATCCCGTGCTCGTTGCTCGGCGCGCTCGGAGCGGGGCGCACGGGTCCCCGGCTCCGCGCCCCGCAGCCGCCACGGGCGCCGTTGCCGGAGCCGCCCCGCGCTCCGCCCGCCGGCTCCGCCCGCCCTCCGCCGGCACCGCCGAGCGCCGCTCCGGGCCGCCCACAAGGGCTGGGCTGGGCGCCGCTCCTTCCGCTTCCGCGCCGGGCATGCTGCGCTGCTGCTGGGCGGCCGCGGCCATCGCTGCCGGCTCCGCTCCGGGCTCCCCGCGCGGCCTCGCCATGGCCAAGAGCAAGTTCGAGTACGTGCGGGACTTCGAGGCGGACGACACGGTCCTGCCCAACTGCTGGATCGTGGTGCGGCTGGACGGCCGCAACTTCCACAGGTGCGGGCAGGGCCTGGCGGGCGCTGCGGGGACCCCGCGGGTGCGGGCTGAGAGCGCTGTGCAGAGAGCGGGGTCCTGCGCGGTGCCCGCTTGTGCTGGGCTGTTCCTGTCCGGCCTGTGTGAGCCCTGCAGCTGCGGGGTTAGAGATGCTCGTGTCCCCCACTCGGCCTCTCCAGGGCACAGAATTCCCCCGGGATTTTGTTTTCACGGGTTACTTCAGAGGCGGTGGTAGTGAATGGGCCGCATAGGGAAATGGTCCAGTGCCTTGGGTGTGATGGGGAGGGACAGCAGCTGCTATCCAGGGGTGGGATGTGTACTGATGTTTGGAGTCAGTGTTTGTGTGTGGCATTTGCCTTCCCTCGGCTTAAATGGGGCACAGTTCCCGCGGCTGGTAGATAACACAGGTTTTTGCTGGGATATTATCTCTGGTTTTGGTAAAGCTCTTGAGTTTTAACAAGTTTATTGATAATGTTGCCCTTATTGGACTGAATATTAAAGACACCCTGTGAGAAAGGGAGTTTACAGAAGGTAGTATTTGTTATCAATTTCCAGTTAAAATACATAAACCAGCTGTTTTAAAAGACTGGTTAGGGTCAGATACTGGTGGGAAAGAGAATGACTTATCCAGAGTGGATAACGAGGATTTATGTTCCTGCTTTTCAGACCTGGAGAGAATTCTTTTGTCAGTATTGAGAGGATACTGGAAATCAATATTCATATAAAGCAAACATGAGGAAAATGAATGTGTTAGCATTTTTAGTACCTTTTAAAGAGACTCTTATGCAGCCATTTTTGCTTTGAAGATTTTCTGAGCAGCATGAATTCAAAAAGCCAAATGATGACCGTGCTCTGCACCTGATGACCAAATGTGCCCAGACTGTGATGCAAGAACTGGAGGATATTGCTATTGCTTATGGACAGAGTGATGAATATAGTTTTGTTTTCAAAAAGAAGAGCAGGTGGTTTAAAAGAAGAGCAAGGTAACAGCTGCTTTGATACTGAAGTGAACTTGTTTTTAATATCTCTTTATAATTCTTCTTCAGATTTGCCTTTACCTACACACAGAGGTTAGGAGGAGGGCTGGTGCTTACACTGCAGTCAGTTCAAGTTTTTAATGTGGATACTTTACGTGTGATCTTTCAGGAAAATATGTCCAATAATACAGAGCTTGTAAAAAAGTTGTATAAACAACTTATTATATAAACAATCAATACATTATAAATAGCCATTCTTTTAAGAAAATTACAATTAAAGAAAGTTACAATTTAAGAAAGTTACAATTCTCAGTGCCTCTGTTGTTCAAAAGTCTCTGTGCCATTCCTCATCTGTTTGGCCATTATTTAAAAAATGCTGCTTTCCACTAGAGTCATCACTACTGATACCTCAGATAAGCACAGATATATAATGAAGCTCATGTATTTCTCTTTTTTTTCTCTTGTTATGTGTTTGCAAGTAAGTTCATGACTCATGTGGTCTCCCAGTTTTCCTCAAGTTACGTGTTCTATTGGAAGGATTACTTTAAGGACCAGCAGCTTCTGTACCCACCAGGATTTGATGGACGGATTGTGTTGTACCCCAGCAACCAGAATCTGAAGGACTACCTCAGCTGGAGGCAAGCAGATTGTAAGTGTCCCTAGAAAAGAGAGATTTGTGCAGTTGAGTTAATTTCTCTGACCAGAAATGTCTTTTCTGCCAGTGTGTTTGTATATACAGTTGTCAGTGAAAGAACAGCAGGTAAGGTGGTAGTTTTCAATAATATTACACTTGTCCTGGGGTTTGTATAGGTACTGGCTGAAATTTGGAGAGTTCAGGCTGCAACTAAATCTATTGCATCCTGAGAGTGAATTCAGCACAAGAAATATTAGAACTGCTAATAGAATTAATAAATTAATTTTGACGTTCAGAGTTGGCTTAGCCAAGGTATTCTTTAATGAAGAGATATGAATATCCAAGTTCACAGCAGGTTGTAATCAAAAGTGCTGAATATTCCATGTTAGAACAGACCACTGGATTTGTCTCTAGACCTTTGTCAGTACCAAATGAAAATAATTTATATCATACATAAACACCTTCAGCCTCTGCTGTGCCCTTTTCACTTATGAAATTTGTCTTCTAGTCATGATATGCAGTGCCTTAAAATGTATTGTAAACATTGTGTCTTCTTTAGAAACTGATTCTCTTAATTCCCCATTACTCTTGGCTGTTTCTTGGATACAGCTCTGGAGAGAAAGCTGTTTTTTCCTAAGTAGTCACTCAGATTTGGTAAATAACCATCCTCACACTCATTTCTCTGTTTTCTCTAGGCCATATTAATAACCTTTATAATACAGTGTTCTGGATGCTTGTGCAGCGAGGTGGTTTGACACCAGTGCAAGCACAGGAGAGGCTCCGGGTAAGAGTCTGCAGAAGTCGTGGGTTTTTACAGCTAAAAATTAAATCATAAGATTTGCAAAGTGTCTTGCCTGCCCAGCAGCCCTGCCTTGTCTGTTCTTACTGTAATAATTTTGTGGGTGTAATCAACAACTTCTTCAGTTGTGCAGATATTAATACCACTAGCAAATAATGTAATTTTGGTCAATTATTAGCAGGGTTTACATTTTTAGTTAACAATTTCAGAAGTCTTAGAAATGTCATAAAATGTTCAGCATCCAAACCCATGAGGAATAGTGGCAGAATTCAGGTTCTGTTCATTGCTAGTCCCTTCTGTTGTGTTTTGTCTCCTTGTACAGACTTTAGCAGATTATTCCTGTTTTCTTCTGGAATCTGTTGACTGTCTTCCATTTGTCTTGAAAATGTAATAAGAACCCTCTCAGTTTTAATACTCATTTGGCAGTTGGAGTTAATTCCTCTGTTGAGAGAAGCAATTTAACCTTGTGACTTAAAGGTGAAAAACCTTTACAAATGTCTGTCTTGCTTCAAGTAGTGACCCCTCCTCTATCCTAGAAATACAATTTGTTTGTTTTCTCTAAGAGTATTTTCTTTTCCTTTCCTCTCAGGGAACTTTGGCTGGAGATAAGAATGAAATCTTATTTTCTGAATTCAACATCAACTACAACAATGAACCTTTGATGTATAGAAAAGGAACTGTCCTAATATGGCAGAAGGTAAAAAAAACCCCTATTGCCACTTGCTTTGGGCTGATATTTTAAATAGTTACACTGTGGCAGACAGACTGCACTGTAAGAGCACCACATGTATCTCTAGTGTATGTCTAGGAATAAATATATCTTAAAATTAACCATATTTGCCATGTAATTGTGTGTAAGATGACTCATTGTTTTGGAGATGTTTTTAAAAGCTGTTTCTATGAGCATAATATAAAACCCAGTCTCTGCAGTCTGGCTTCGATACAAATTATGACCACTGAGATGAAACATGTATCAGCAGATGACAATGTTTGTATCACTGGGGCCAGGCCCTTCCCAGGATTAGGTCCTAAGTATATCCATGGCAAAGGATTTACAAACTTCTGTTCAATAAAGTGGCTCAGCTCATAGTTGGTTTAGTGCTTTTCTGTTTTAAGGTAACTTGGAAATATTCATTATTCTATGATTGCATCATTGATTTAGTGGGAGAAATTCCTGCCCTGTGTTTTTTTATTAAATTCTTTTTTATTAGAATTTTTGAATCCACTCTGGAGCCTTTTATATCTGCTAATGTGTCCACTGTATTTTCAGATTAATGAAGTTACCACTAAGAAAATAAAACTGCCAAAGGAAGAAGAAGAAAAAGAAGTGGAAGTGACCCGGACTAAGACTAAAGTTGTCCCCCTGCACTGTGACATCATTGGGGACCAGTTCTGGGAGGAATATCCTGAGATTCTGGCTGAGGATAGTTGATATCTCTGATGAGCATAACTGGTAGTTTACCTTCTGCTCTGCTTGGGTTGTTGGCAAGTGAGGAGTACGAATGGTGGCTGGCAGGGTTTGACCTGGAGCCCTTTTCAGCAACTACAATGGGTTCAGCACTGGTGCTGCCTAAAAAGAAGAAGATACTGGTGCTGACATACAAGGATATGCCCATATGGAATGCTAAAATCATACTATATTTTGAATGTTAAAAACTCATCATGAATTAAGGACTGTTCCTGCCTTGTACATGTGTATTTGTAAAAAAAGTATGTAGAAATTTCCTGTATTTCTATAGCATTTAAACAATGAGGTATTTTACTGTAGTGCTGAACTATAAAAAAGCCCAAATATTTGAACAGAAAATTATTAGTTTGATTTTTATTTCCAGCTGAGATGGACCAGAATACTTCATTTGGGATTTAGTATTAAATTTCAAGGCTGGTGTGTTTAGTCAGATGAGTGACAGACAGTTCACCTGCCTGATGTCTGATTCTTACTGAAATGCAATGGAGTAGCCCAACAGTTTTCTATGCTCGATTTTAAAAGTATTTGTCAAATGTACAGGATTTTTATACTTTAAAAAAATATAAATAATAGTACCTTCCCTGCCGTGTTTTATTATGTGGCCTTTCTCATTCCTGGGATTTGAACTAGTAAGTGGTGACAGTTCCAAGCACTGAAGTTAATAATAAAGATATTGCACAGGTTGGAATTCTGCTAGGACATGGATAGATGTCTTCCCTCATATGCCATGGCCTGGGAATTCACCTGTCTCCTATTATGCACAACACAGCATATTTAAAAAAAATTACAGCACAACATAGCAAAATATTCCAGGTGCCTGCAAAGAGGGAGCCAACAACAATTTCTGCTGCTGCTTTCTGATTTCCCTGGGAATGACACAGACAGCAGTGCTGCCAATGGAGGAGTGTGTGTTGTCTGCTCCATGCACAGTTCTGTTCTGCTTTAACTGTCACTTAAGACCCTTTGTCAAAATTGACCTCTCAGAGCAGAAATATTTCTGCTAATGGACAGAGGTTTGTCCCAGTGTAACTGGAATTTGAGGGAAATAACCTATTTTAGTGTAGAAATACAGTTATAATGATGGGTGTTTATATGGCTATTACTGCTTCTAACCAAGCTGGTTGTAAAAACATCCTGAACAGTAACTGGGCCAGTTGTTGTTAACACAGACATGGGCAGCAGTTGGGACTGGCCATAAAAAATAGAAAGAAAGAATCAAGTGTGTACTGGTCACAGTACTGAGTTAGATTCCTGTGAATTCTCTTATCAGCCTACTCTGTTTCCTCTTCTTGCAGAAGAACTTACACATTTAAGGCAATGTGGTTTTTATGTTTTTTTTTTTTTTCAAAAAGAACCCTGAACAGGTGCCAGTAAACTTCAATTTTGTGAGTTCTTCCTGAGATTAGGCAATGAGTCTGTGAGTTTATAATAGCACAGGACTTCCCCCCTACTTCTCTGTACTGATTAAGTACATGCAATGAGAGAATGTATTTTGTTTTTAGTTTGTAGAATGGGCTACATGATTCCTAGGAAGAGGGTGTGGCTTGATGGTCAGCTAATGACTCAGAATGAATAATTGCACCAGTTATTTGCTTCTAAGAACTTTGTTGGTTTTTTTATCTTCTAACATAAATGCAATTTACCTGACTTTGAAATTCCATGTTACTGCTTGGTGCCTGACTTTGGACATTACATACAAAGCAGCTGTTCCAGAACTGGTAACAGCTGGATTTACTCAGCCTGGTAACAAATGAAAGATTAAAAAATAATTTGGCAGCCATGATTTATGTTTGGAAAGTATAATATATGTTTTTTATTTTATATATTATGGCTGCCTGGTACATCCTGCAGTATCTTTTTGTATGTACATTGTGTGTGTATATAAAAAACAGGTCTGTATTAGGTCATGGTGTTTTTTAATTAACTCATTCTTACAATAATATGTAACAAGTCAACATAGCTGTTCACATATGGATGCAGACTTTGGAACCAAGATCAGGATTATCTGTACAACCATGGCCTTTAATTTATATTAAGATAAATGGTTCCAGCAGCAGCCTGGTGTTGGTGGCACACACAACACATGGGTATTTCTGTAGCTGCAGGAGCCCTGTACTGTGACCCAGTGAAGAAAGAGGTGTTTCTCTGAAGTTGGTGAACAACCTGTGGCTGATGTATTGCCGTAACAAGAAGCATTAAAGGTACGGGAACCCGTTATGAAACATTAATGGAGATGGTGAATCATTATAGTAAAACCTATAAAAAGCCTTTCCTTGCTGTTCCTCAGTGAAATTACTCTGCCCTGTGTATCCTTTTGTGCATTAAAGTGCAAATTACATTGCAACTGCCAGTTGCCCAGGTGGATTTCATGGCCTGGGCCGGGGGGGTTTGGTGCCCCATCCAGGGATGGTCCCCAGAGTGGGCTGCAGGGGGAGGGTTGCACCAGTGGGAGGTAACTGCAAATAATCACAGATTTGTCAGGGTTGGAAGGGACTTCTGGAGATCATCCAGCCGAAGCACCCTGCCAGAGTGGGACACCTGGAGCAGCTTATCCAGGAACGTGTTCAGGTGGGTCTGGGATGCCTCCAGAGAGGGACACTCCACGCCCAGGCAGCTGTTCCAGTGCTCTGCCACCCTCAACATGAAGAAGTTCTTCCTCATTTTGAGGTGAAATTTCTTGTGGTTTTGTTTGTGTGCACCGCTCCTCGGCAAGTCACCGTTCAGAGTTCGGCACCACCTTTTTGATACCCTTCTTTGAGTCTTTTCGGCTAAGCAGGCCTAGCTCCCGCAGTGTCTCTTATAAAAGAGAGATGCTCCAGACCCTTCACCGTCATTGCGGCCTTTGCTGGACGCTCTCCGGTGCCGGGTGCAGCAGGGAGGGGTCCCTGCTCCCGGCGCTCCCTCACGGCACCCCCGGCTCCCTCCCGCCCATGGCGGCCGCTCCGCCCTCAGGCGCGGGGCGTTGAGCGGCAGCGCCCCCTGGCGGCGGCCCTGGGCGGTGCGGCCGGCCGCAGCCCGGCATGGAGGAGGACGAGGCGGGCGCGGCGAGCGCGGAGCCGCGGGGCTCCCGCCGCCGCTCGCCCAGCCCTGGCCGCCTGGATGTGAGCTCCAGCCGCTTCGACCCGCTGCTGGCGCTCTACTCGCCGCGCACGCCGCTGCCCTTCCCCGCCGCGCCCTGCTTCAACAACCTCGCCGAGTACGAGAGCTTCCAGCGCGGCCTGCGCCGCCCGCACGGCCGCCGCGGTGCCCCCGCCAGCCGCGGTGCCCCCGCCGCCCGCGCGTCCCGCCGGGGCCCGCCCGCTCCCGACCCCGAGCGCATCCAGCGCCTCCGCAGCCTCATGGTGAACGCGGACCCCGAGCAGGAGGCGGCTGAAGGCGGAACGGCGAGGCGGCGGCGGCGGGCACCGCGCAATGTCCTCACCAGGATGCCCCGTAAGGGCGCGGGCAGCGCGGCCCCGGGCTGGGCGGGCGCAGGGAGCCGGGGCTGAGGGGAGGCGGAGGGTGTGAGGGCCCATGCTGGGCTGGGCCGGGCCGGCGCGGAGTTGCGGTGGAGTTTGGGGGTGAGGAGGGAGCGATGGCTGGCGGAAGCGGTTGGGTGACAGTGGGGTGTGGGGGATGAATGATTAATTTTGATGGGAAGTGACAAATTATCTATTTTGATGGGGTGCAGAGGCGCTGGCGCAGGTTGCTCAGAGAAGCTGTGGCTGCCCCATCCCTGGAAGTGTCCAAGGCCCGTTTGGATGGGGCTTGGAGCACCCTGGGATAGTGGAAGGTGTCCCTGCAGGTGGTGGGGGGATTGGAACAAGATGGGCTTTTAGGTTTTTCCCAACTGAGACCATTCCGTGATTCTCTGAAATGGTGTGCAGGAATGAGGAACAGCATTTCACAGAGCTGCTCACGCAGAGATGACACTGACTTTGTTGTGGTGATGTTCTCCTCTGTTAATTGGTGCATTATTACATCCTCTTGGTTTTAAGGAGAAAAAGGATGAGACACTGCTATATTCTCAAAAGTACTATTTTAAACCATGTTTGGACTAGTCCAGGATGTAGTTAAACCATAACCACAGGGAAAGTCTGTAACACACTGCTGTTGCTTGGTTGCTAACCAAACATCCTGCAGGCAGAAATACTGGCATTTCTGATAACAGGATGGCAGAGCAGTGGATTGAGGTGAGAGGCAGCTGTGATGTAAATTTAAATTCATCAGCTGTGATGATGATACATATTTCTTGTAAAAATGCTCTGTGTGCAGTCAGGGTAAACATCCCCTAAACATGAAGAGGTGCTACTTGTGCCCCCACACCAAGAATCAAATGGCATTGCTGTCAGGTGAGATGTAACTTTAGGCACTTAGTTAAAAATACTGGGGTTCATTTTGGAATCAGATTATCTTTGCACCATCACCTTAATTTTTACCTTTTTTTCTAAAAAGGCAAAGCCCAAAATATTTGATTTTGAATGCCCAAGGCAAAACCTTTTTCTTGCTGAGACACTAAAACACAATGTGTTCATTGCTATAGATGCTGCATGATCTTAAGTATCACACTTATTGTTCTGCACAAATGCAGAAGTTCTGTTGGCCCAGGATTTCCAGAAAACTGACCTTAAATGTTGATTTCAGATCTTAATTAAAAATATCTCAGTATTTGCACTGGTGATGAAAATTGAGGAAAAAAACCACTGTAAAAATTAAGAACAATTAAGAACACATATTTAATATCCACACATCCATGTCTGGGCTTCAAAGAAGACTGGCACAACTGATACAGAAAGTGCTGTTCAGCAGCCTGGAGTGTTTTGTGAGTGATTTATAGCCAAAGTTGTGTGCTTTCCCTGTAACTGGGGGATGTCTGCACCACAGGTGTTTGGAACTTGGACTGTGTGGATCAGTTCAGGAGGAGTTATTTATCATCACTTTGCATGCACCAAGGGGCAGAGAATTCATGTGCAGGGTGGGTGGAAAGGTGTTTGATGTGTTTTGAGTTTTTTCAGCTTTTCTCTTGAGGTTTTTCTAATCTTGCCTCTTAATAGAGTCTGCCTTGAGGACAAAGACTTGAACTTAACCAGACTTTAGATCTTTATTTTCACCCTTTTGGGGTGCTTGCCCTCTGCTTATAGTAGTTTTGGAGTAATTTTTCAGAGTCCTGCTATTAAGCATGTGCTTATTTTATCCAGGTAAGGGTTGGATTTTGAGAACCAACTTGGTAACTTTTTTCCCTGCCTGTTGAAACATTGTTCATGCTGGTCCCTAACAACAGAGAAAGCATTGGCAGATTTAGTTGTGTGCAGAGCCTGCTCATTATAGCCCTTGCTGCTTGCAGAGGAGGTGTGTTCCAAAAATAAATGCCTTGCTTTGCTGGTTTCATTTTTTCTGAGAATATCAGGTTGTTGAAGGTTTCTGGATGATGTGTTCTGCCCTTTTGCTCAGATGAAGCTGGAAGTTTGCCATGGAGGAGCCAGAACCTTACACAGAAGGGAAAGTGGGTAGAGTGTAGATTTGGTGGAGCTCTGTAGTGTTTTCCTGGGTGATGAGAGACAGAGGCATAGTTGAAAATAAGGGTTAGATGTAGATAGAGTTCCTACTTAAAATGGAATATTGGTACTTAAAATCTAAAAATAAGTCTGGATTTTAAATTATTATGTAAGTTCTCAGGGTTGGTTACAAAAAATACTGTTTTCTGATTGGAAGCATTAATTTGATATTGTGATGGGGTCATCTGTGGTTCCTGTGATGGATCTGTCAATCCAGAACATGTTTGTTATCAGCTCAGCTGAAGGAGACACAGAGGCTCAGGGAAAGACCCCCTAAGCAAGGCTGGGAGGTGCTGAGACAGCTTATGCTCTGTGTGAAACCAATTTCCTGCAGTTATCCAGCTGGAGAGGGCTGGCAAGAAGACAATGGATCTCAAAAAATAAATGTGATTAGGTTAATTCAGAGGAAACTGATGTAGATTTCCCTGCTGTGGCCATGAATTAGCCTGCAGCCCAGTCCTGCAGATCAGCTGTTTTACACAATCACTTTACACTCACAGGAAGCAATTTCTGGTGTGCAAATCAAACCTTGAATGTACAGTCCATAAAGCACAAGGTGAGAGGTCATCTCTGGCTCCCATGTTTTATTAATGTGGAGAGCCATGTGAGATTTTACACCAAGTCTTTTTCCTGACTCCTAGTAGGAATTGTACAGCAAGTGGGTACCAAGGCATGGGTGGAAGTTGTAAATAATATCTACCCCTCTAGATAAATTACACTTGCAAAGATTTCTGGTGTGAAGACAAGGCTTGTGTGAGCCAGGCAAGCTGTATGTTTTACTGAATTCCTTCACTTTTGCTCTGGTTAAAGCATTATTGTCCTGGGCTTTAGCATGGTTTAATTGCTGGCTGCTCCTTAGAGCGATTTTATTTCCTTGCCAGAGGCTTGTAGGACTTTGATGGATGTTCATCTGGCTGCTGAAATCTTAACTGAAACAATGCATTTTCATCAGTTTAAACTGGTCCAGTTTAGTAAGTTGAAGGATTTTGGTCATTCATTGTTTCAGAGATCCCCTTGTAAAGAAAAGGAACAAATCTGCTACAGTTCTCTATTCACAACTCATAACTAATCTGAGGTAGCCTTAACCAGGCATTTGTCTTTTCTGTGGAACTAACTCTGCCCTTGTGAGCTTTCTGTTCCCTCTCAAGCACTTTTATTTACAGTTTGGATTACTTGGCATGTTTTTGAGATGTAGCAAAAAGATTTTCAGCTAAGGCTGATTTGGGTGTGGGCTATGTAAAGCAAAACCTTCATATTTTCTGGTCTTGGCTCTCCCCATTGTAAGAAGAGTTTTGGTGGTCTGGTAATGGCAACCACAGTGTGCTACAGTGCTTGGGGCTTCTTCATTGCTATTGTTGAGAATACAAGTGTTGTGCCAAGCTCTGGCATACTTGTACATAGAGTGGATTTCTACATGGTTTTTAGATAGATACTGAAGAGAGAATTTTTACAAAAATACATAGTGACAGGAAAAGTGGGAGTAGCTTCAAACTGAAAAAAAAAGTAGGTTTAGATTAGATATTAGAGAGAAATTCTGGCTGTGGGAGTGGTGAGGGCCTGGCACAGATTGTCCAGAGAAGCTCTGGCTGCCCCAACCCTGCAAGTGTTCAAGGCCAGGCTGGATGGGGCTCTGAGCAACCTTGGTCTAGTGGAAGCTGTTTCTGCCTGTGGGAGGGAGTTGAAAGAAGATGATTTTTAATCAGTCATTCCTATCAATCATTCCAGGCTGTTCTACAGTTGTGTTCTGTGGTTCTGTGTGTTTTGGTGAAGACTGGTGATGTTCTGTTTCTGTTCTAGTCCATGAAGGCAGCCCACTGGGGGAGCTCCATCGCTGTGTCCGGGACGGTGTCAGAATTAACGTCCACATCCGCACTTTCAAGGGCCTTCGTGGAGTCTGCACAGGCTTTTTGGTTGCATTTGACAAATTCTGGAATATGGTAATTATTGTTCCAGCCCTTGATTTGTAACTGTTATATTAAAAATTGAAATTTGCATCAGGTTTAAGCAAATGACATATGGGGAAGGTTAATGTGGTTTTGTGGTTCACAAAATTTGCTCTGGTACCAAGTGCTGGGTTTCAGGCACAAGTGGTACTTGGTGTTGGATGGGTACATCTGGGAGGTGCCCAACCATCTTAGAGAGGTTTTAGTGAGAGAGAAGCTTTGAAGGGTTCCCAACATCTTCAGAGTTTTGTATAAGAACACAGGAAGGTGGAATATGAGGAATATCGGAAGCTTCCAGAGTTTTCTTTCTCTGCAAAACCCAGTCTTTGTATAGTGGTGGGTGCTTCTGTGTTTTCTCTCACTGACATCACTGAGCTGCCAGTGACAAAAGCTTTTCCCTGTTTTCTACCTTGTGAAGATCTTAAAGACAGTAGATGGAAAAGCAGCTATCAAATATTCGTGAGCCTGGAGGTGTGAAAAGTTTGGAAGTGGGGAGGAGGGAAGGATTTTGCAGGCAAGAATCACAGAGATTTTGCAAATAATGCAGAATGAACTTTGCTGCTGCTTTTATGCTTCAGTACAATTTAGATGATTAACAAACCAGCTCCAAAGCACAGCTTGTTGCTGGGATGGATATTCTCTCAGAACATAATTTCATAATGCTTTGACACAAAGCTGGTCCAAAGCTGCTTCGTGTTTTATTTGAATTTCAATCTTTCTGTTTCTTTTATCTTTTTTAGGCCCTGACAGATGTGGATGAGACTTACAGGAAACCAGTAATGGGCAAAGCCTTCTATGCAGAACCTCAGCTCTCACTGACCCGAGTAGGTGACATCTGCTGTTTTCTTTCTTATTAGGATCTCCTTTTTTAAAGTAATAAAAGGGGAGCATTGATTTGGAACCCATGTTTACATTTGAAATATTTTACCTCCTTTTATTACAGATGACTCTAAAATAACATGAACTGAGCAAAAAAATCCCCAAAATGTTTTCTGATCTATCTGAAAGTACTTTAGTAGTTCAGTGTTCCTAAAGCTCCACTTTAGAATCAGATCAGAATTGTTGCCACTGCTTAATGTAGCATGCTGAACTTCTAGAAGCTCACTCTGTGGGTTTTGATGTGGGATTTGTTGTGTGTTTTTTGCACCATGGACTGATCAGGTCCATGTTTGTCTTGCCAGGGAATGTGGCAGAGCATCCCTCTGCTACTGAATTCCTCATGGCACAGTCTGTGTCTGCAGCCACAGAAACAGCACAGCTCTTTGGTCACTTGAGCTTCCAGTCTGGGTACTGTGGAGCCCAAGATCTCCAAAGCTCTCCACTCTCTAGGATCCAGCTGCAAATAGAGTTGTTTACCACGATGACAACTGAAGAGATGATAGATGAACTTCTGAACAATGAAGGGAAAAAAATGTAACAGGGCAGTGCCCATTGAATGGCAACAGCTCCAGGCCTTTTGAACATCAGAGAAGCATCACAAAAACATTTAAAATGTTTCATTGTGAGGAGTTTGCTTTCAAATTCCTGCCATTTAAATCTGTTTTCTGGTAGATCCCACCCTTCCTTCTTTTAAAGATTAGTTAAAAATAATCAAGTTGTCATTGTTCCTTTAGCTCACTCTCACAGCCATTGGCTTTCTACCCTGTTGCTGGGAAGAGAGAGGCTAACCAAAAATCTCATTTTTCATTATTTCATAAAAGCTTGTCTGCTGCCAGAGCAAAAGCAATTTCTTTTCCAGTTTCAGCACCATGTGTTCTTAGATTAATGAGTTCATACAGTGCTTTGGGTCTGCTGCTGTAGCTTTTATTTTTCTGTTGTTTGTGATCTGCTCACCTCCCGGAATACCCACACGTCATCTTTTAGTTTGTTTTGGGGAACACAAAAGATCCCTCCATTTTTCAGTGTACAGATTCTGCTAATAGAGACCCCTTATCTTAGGGATTCATGATACAAGGATGGAAATCTCTCTAAAACTGTCTGACAATATTAAAAGAAAAGTGAGCTGTCGGAGCAACTTGGTATCTCTGTTTCTCCTGACCAAAGTTAAAGGCTACCACACAGCAGTGTTGCTCCTGAAATTAAATTCCTTGGTGCTCACATTAAGACAGTCATGACCATGCAAGAGGCTCATTCATCTTCTGTCACTGTTTGACTTTGGTAAGCAAACATGGCCTTTATTGCTGGTGGAGATTTGTCACCGTGTCTTGTGAGCTGCTTTGGGATTGTACATGAAAATACAATGTAGAAGTGTGGAACAAGTGGCCTGTGTTGTTTTACGAGTGTGGTCATAGACACAACTGTCCTTTTGCAGCTGTTTGACAGACTCAAGCTGCAGGAATCCTCGGGGAAGAAGGGAGCTGACTCAAAGACTGTCTCAAAGGAGCTGGCCTTGACAAATGACTCTCAGATGCTGAGTTTGAAGGCTGGATCTGGACGAGGGAGAGCAGAAGAGGAGCGTGAGAGGCAGAAACACTTGAGCAGAGCTGGAGAGAAGAAGACTCCAGGTGACAGAAGTGAAGCTGATGTGGGCAGCAGGACTGCCCACCCCGAGGGGGCCCAAGCGAGGAGCCGGTCCCGCCGGAGGCGGCGGCCCAAGGTGGATTACCAGCAGGTGTTCACCCGCCACATAAACCAGATCTTTATTCGAGGAGAGAATGTCTTGCTTGTCCATTTAGCACATTGACTTGGCTGAGCCTTTGGCAGAGTATTTATTTGATAGCATGACTTGCTGCTGCAGCTCCCATTGCTATTTAGAGTTGTCATTGAGTAGGATGGTACCGTGGCTGGTTTCCCATTGCCACCTCAAGGCAGGGGAATGAATTGTAACTTGAGCATCCTGGGCTTGATGCCAAAGCAGCCTCCTTAGATCACTGTTGGGGGTCTTAGGAGAAGGTCAGCAACACAGTTGTTTCTGTGATATGAGGGAGTTAAGCACAGATCCCACTGTTTCTTAAAAAGAAGATAAAGGGAGAGGGTTGTAAGAGAATTTTGGTGTACTGTTACAGGAACTACTTGTGGCACACATTTAAGGATAAGATCTGGACCTGCAATAAATCAGAAATGCTCTTTTGCACATTCTTAGTAATATCAAGGGGAAATTGCTAATGAAACCAACAGTTTATCTGCTGCTGTTACATGGATGTCCTCTTTTCCAGATATAATTCTGACAGTCATTTTGAAATAGTTTATAAAACAGTGGAGTCACATCCTGCTGATGGCTACTGGCCTCTTTGCCATAGTTAGCTCTGTAATGCTCTGTGTGTTAAAAAAAACCTCTTAATTGTAAAGTATTCTTTTGATGTGGGTGATGGCAGGACTGTAAATTGTTTCCAGTATCAAAGCTTAGGCTCTCTTTGTAATGCTGTGCTTTGGCCCTGTGTCACCAGCAAGCAGATGATGTAGCTGACTCAGAGACCTCCCTGTTTGGAGTTTATTGTGGGTGAGGATGGAAAATTATCCTTTTATATTTTGCCCACTTGGTACTTAGTGTAAGAGTGAAGCTGGCAAAGATTGGGTTTTTCTCAGGTGTGTTTGTGCTGAGCACACCTGTCCTGTATTTAAACACCTTTCAGGCTCCCTGTATTGAAACCAGAGCTGCTGTGTCTCCAGCAGCTCTCATGGAGCAGGAATCTTCATGGGTCTTTCCTGTCCATGTGAGGGATGCATCATCTAATTCCAGTTGAGCTTTGGAGATGTGCCTGAAAAGGTTCTGAATTATAGAAGTCAAAAAAACTCAACTCATCAGTGTTTCATTTTAGCAAGGCTGTTGAATTATTGCAGCTCAGACCAGGGTTCTTCAGGTATAAACTGCTTTCCAAAAAACCTACCTGCAGCAGTTTGAGGGTAAATGAAGCTGTTCCATTATGTAGCCTGTTCCTTTTGTTGTCAAAAGAGATTTCATGCTGCTATTCTGTATTCATCCCAACTGCCTTGTGCTTTGCAGCAGCTCTGTGTGTTTAAGCTGAAGTTGGGAAATTGCTTTGTAGCAGGACTGACATTGCATATAGATGCCCTGAGTTCTCAAACTGAGTGGCTGTACTGTGGGTGACATGGATTTCTGTTGCTGCAGATGCAGCATTCTGCTTGCTTGGTCATTGGGGCTATGTCTGGTGTTTGGGTGAATCACAGAAATCATCTAGCAGGCATTCTGGACACACAAAGCAGCTGTTTGCCTCTGGGGGAGCTTGAAACTTATGTCAACATTTCATATGACATGGGGCTTGATGAGCTCAGCCACTGAGCTCAAAGCCAAGTTCAGCCTGGGACAGAATAAAAAGTACTGTCAAGGCAAAATAATTTCATCAAGGGAGAAAAAGAAAAGAAAAAAATTTAAATACTCTCTGCAGCTTCTTCTGAAACATTGCTTTACTGCTGTAATCCCATCCCTCTGTGAACTGAGACTAGGCACTGAAAAGATTCTTCTCATGGAGGTTCTTGTTTCCCCTTCCTTCTTTACTCTTCATGTTTCTGTCCATGTACTCTGTAGTTTTCCCCTTTTTTTCTTCTTTTTTTTTTTCCTCTTTCTCCTGTCAGTACTTTGTCTCCTCAGGACATTGTAAACTCTGGTTTACAAAGACTATTCTTGTTGTCCTGGCTTTCTGCACCCTTTCCTGGTTGGCTTTCTATGTACTAACCAGAACCCTCACAAATTACTAGAAACATGTGAAGCTAGAAACAAGGTGCTTATCTCTGCTCCTGACTTCCCAGCAGCTTTTATTGCAAGTGAATATTTTCTTCCTTATGGCTGTGGGGATTTTCCTCTCTGTTTTCTGGCAGCTTTGTTCTTATTTCAGCTGCTTGGGATGGCTCCTCTCTGCCTTTTCTATTAGTACCAAAGGCCACTGGTTCTGACCTCTCCTCTTTCTTTCATATTTGACCAAAGGGTGTCAGATCACACTCAAGCTGACATACAGTGACAGCTCATTGAATTCTTGCTTTTCTTCACCTCATATTTTTACATCTGTTTGTCTGCCTAGTTTATGCCTTGTGCATTAACTAAGATACAACTACCATGAATGTTTTTGTGGCTGTGCTGCCTTTCCTGTTGATTGACACTTCCCCAAGTTCTCAGTTGCTGCTGGAAGTCTCAATGTTTCCTTTCATAATGGGTTTTTCCCTGAAACCTTACAGATGTTTGTTGCTTCACATCTACAAGTTTCTTTGTTTACATTTTATGAAAAGTGCTGGTGCTTAGACTTAAGTTTGTGCCTTGATTTTTATATCATCCCTGACCTGTTCTTCCACAATCATCACCTTGGTGAGCAAACCTGGTTAAGGATTATAGTTTATCTACTTTTTTTGCACTACCTCATTCCTCATTGTTAAAACATTCCTCCTCTTATCTGTGAAGGTGGTTAAACTGCTCCCTTCCAATTTAGATTTAATGAATTATTTGTTGGTTCTTCATTTGTATCCTACTTTCCTGTCCACCTTTCTCATTATTTCCAAACTGCTTCCTAAATACTGCTGCTTCCTCTTCTACAACTTCAGATCTTCCAAAATGTCTTCCTTTTCCCACTTTTTCTGGCATTGTGTATTTTTAAAATGCATTATTCAAATGCTTTCTTATGGATTTTGTCTCTTTCAAGCATCGTGATTGTGATGAAGCAAGTGATCCTGTAGGTGTGTTGTCACTTGCTTGTTCAATACTTCAGATAACATTGCTCTTTAAATAAAATTGAATGTCATGTTCTGAAATGGGTTCTTCTACCTCACTGAAGTATTCTCCTAAATCTGTGTAAAAAAAGAAAAAGAAAACAACCTTTGGAACCAAATGAGCTTGGGTTTCAGTGTTTTTTAAAATTGCTTCTGGTTGTTTCTTTCTATGGTTTTCCAAACTCAACATAAAATTTTTTGTTCAAAAAGTGTTTTGCTCCCAGCCCTTCCTCTCTTGCTGCACTGATGCTGTGGGCATGAACACACCAAAGTCTTTGTGCTAAGGAATGAAGAGTAGGAAACAGAGCAACGTGAGGGTGAAAAAGCTTTGGGCAGATATGAAAACCTCCCCAGAAAGGATCCACAGGTGCCACCTGTCCTGTATTTCTGGGACTTTGCTCAGCCTGGTGCTCAGCAGTGGTTCTTAAAGTGTGTTTGGGGTGAGGCACCCAGTTACTGCAGGGAGCAGTTTTCTGCAATAACTTCAAAGAAGCGTTGGGATAATTTGAAGAAGTTTTAAAATATTTTCTCATTTCTGGGATTATTTCTTAGGAAATCTTTTTGCACAGGTGCTTCATTTTTATCAAACACTCCTTAGGCTGTGGTTGTAGAAAAGGTAAGGCCAAAGGGGGAAAAAAGCTTATAAAAAAGTGTGGTTTTGGTTCCTATTCTCAACTCACTGGTCCAGCTTGTTAATTGCCTGGAAGGGTTTTTTCTGACCTAGAGCAAAGTACTTAGCATGTCCTCTGCAGGTGATTACTGAATTAATCAGTGAGTGCTGTTTTCCATCTGCTTCTTCTCCTTCAGTGTTTGGATTCACTGTTTCCTCTGCAGCATTCCCTCAGCAGGGCAGTGTCTCAGCAGGAACAGGCCTCAGTGCCCACTGGTTTTTACCCTTCCCTAAGGAATGTTAGCCCATCCAGTTTTGAATTCAAAGAGCCTTTGGCTCTTCTTCATTTTCATACTGTTCTCTTTAGATTTTTCGAATTATTTGGTCAGAAGAATTATTTATCTTGGATAATATTACTGTTTGGAGTAAACTGATTTTTTGACACTTTTAAAAAATAACTTTTTTACTTATTTTCCTTCACAAAGTGCTAGGTTTTCCTAGTTTGTTGTTGCACTCACCCACTTGCACCTGTGAATCACTGGGTGAAGAGGTGTGCAGGATAAAAAGAGGCAGAGTAAAAAGGTGTGTAATTTTTATTGAATTTGACATTCTATCCAACATTCTGCCCACACTCAGCCTTCTGTTTCTTACTGGCACTGACCTAAGTGAGACAGGTGTAAATGATTTGATCCAGAATCTTGAAGGAAAATGGAGCAGGGACAGCAGACTGAAAATACTGAGTTTATGAAGATGTTTATTTCCAGGTAAACTTCCTGTCTTTGATTAAACAGATCAGAGTTATAAGCACCAACTTACACTGCAAGCTCTGCCTCTGGATAAAACTGGAAGGCAGAGTCCTGCAGCTTTTCAGAGGTGATGCAGTGATTCCCTCAGCCAGGACAGCTCTTGCCTGAGAAGCTGCTCAGGTATATGCCAGTGTCTGCCTCAGAGCCCAACTGCTAATACTGCCAATTAATACGAGGATTTTTTCTCTCCTGCCTGCACTGCCAAGTGTAAAATATGAATGCTGAGGTCTGCAGCATCTGCAGCCCAGAACTACTTCAGTTCATGCTTTTGCTTCTTGACATTGGCTTAAAAATTCAAGTTTGTGCTAATGGCAATCCTAAGACAGTCTGTTAGAACATTAGGAAAGGCTGCTGCTGACTAGAAATAATAGTGGAAAAGTAAGTTTTTACAGAATTTGTGACATTGTGATTGTAATTAGTATTGCAAACCAGGAAAGGCTGAGAGAGTTGGGATTGCTCAGTCTGGAGAAGAGAAGCTTTGGGGTGACCTAATTGCAGCCTTTGAGTACCTGAAGGGAGCTTACAAGAAGGATGGAGAGAGGCTCTTGACAAGGGCCTGGAGTGCCAGGACAAGGGGGAATGGCTTCACACTGACAGAGAGTAGTGATAGGTGGGATACTGGGCAAAGACAAAGGAGGGGACAGGAATTACTCAGGTGGTGGTAACTCCTTGGCATGGGAAGGGGCTTTCTAACCTGTGCCTTGGGCACAATCCTGCCAGCACTGGGCAGCTGAGCTCTGTAGATGAAGGGGAGGATGCCGAGCCAGCTTTGAGTGCAGTGTCCCTTGTGCTGTGAGCCTTTCACAGCACCTGAACTGCTCCTGGAATCGCTGCCAGGCTCCAGCCCTAATGACTGACATGTTTGATCCTGCTCTTAACATTTTGCAGAGGAAACCCAGTGGGAGAAGAACAAACTAAGCAAATTTGCCCTTTTGAGATGGGGATGGAGAAGGCTTGGTTTTCCTTGGCTTCCTGGGGTGCAGGAGAAAGGACTATTTTAATGGGGAAATAGCAGAGATGCTTGTCTCATGATGTTTACAAGTCCTTTCAGATGTCACTGTAAGTGCTCTTGCTCTTAGCTGGTGGAAGTGAAGGCCTGTCAGGGAAGGAAAATGCCTCCTGATGTTCCTGGATAACTGAAGCTTTCTGGTGTACACCTGGATGACTTTGTTGAAAAAAATTAGTACACCTGAGACTTCCATTCAGTCTTGTATTCGTTTAGAATGAAAAGTAGTTTGATCAGTTTGTGTGAAAACATATCCATCCTTTTTTCCTCTCAAAAGATCAGTGCTCTCCCTCAGGAAAGAAATGAAAGCTGCTCCTATAGTGATTGCTTCTGATTTCCACTGCTTCAGAGCAAAGTGCAGCTGTGCCAAGGTGTCTTATTATTCTGAGAGGACGAGATGAGAGAAATGTTTGGTTTCTCTAAAACTAAAATGGGCATTACAAGGGGAACAGATGGGTTGAGTTCTTTCCAAAGGTGCCCACACCCACTGTAGTTGCACGGTTTGGGACTTGTTAACCAATGAGTCTCCTGTAAAACTTCCTTAGGGAGCCACAGAGGAGCAGCATGAGCCACCAGACTGATGTGGAATTGAAATCAGGGGCTGACAAATTCCACTCTCTTCACTGCCTCTTGCTCACCGAATGGCCTTGGCAAGTGGCTTCCATCCCTCTCCCTGATGCTCCACAGCTGTAGCACATCCAAGAGCTCTCCTTGCCTGTCTTTCGAGGAGCTGGGGAAGTGGTAAATGCTGTACCAGTGCCAAGTGTTGTTATCAAAACTCCCTCTGTCAGGTAATGCAGATACATCAACCCTCTGCCCTCTCCAGGCTCGTGACTGTTAGTTAACCTCACCTTGGCACATGAAAACCATGTGAGGAATCAGGTACAAAAACTCTTCAGTCTTGAAGTCACTGACGTCTTCAAGGTCACATTTGGTGACTTCAATATCTGTTTCACAGCTGCAGTTCCATGTTTGGGTCAGATGGTGATAAATGAGGGTGTAACTTGTTTGTAATTCCTTCTCTGTCTTCCTAAACATTTTGTTTCTTAGGAAGCTGATGCTGCTATGAACATATTGGATAACACTGAATTTGCAATATTCTGCTTTCCAGATATAAATGTTTATATCTAAAATTGCTAAGACTGCGATGCAATAAATATATCCATGTAACAGTTTGTCTCAAAGCATGAATTTTTTGTGCTCTACCAATACAGTGATGTGTATTGCATCAGTGAAGGAGCTGGGACTGCCCTGGTTAGGACAGATGCTGGAGGTGGACACCCCCAGGTGTGAATACAGCGCTGCTCTCTAGTCACATAACTGGGGCCAAACCCGTCATTTGTGTGTTCAAAAGGGTATGAATCTACAGAGTAACAATACCATGATACTTGTTTTTTAGAGATGCAGAAGGGAAGTTAACTTCATGTTGATAAATGTAACCACCAGTGGCCCGATCACTCAAAGGTCTGTTACCTTAGTGTGTGATCTTCAACAATGCCAGCCAGAGATGGTTTTCTGGGAACTGGAGAGGTCCAGAGCCAGCATCCAAGCATCTGCTTCAGAGTGTGCATAGCCAGTGACTTCCAGGAACCTTTCTAATCCCATGGTAAGTGATGCTAATACATTTGGATCAGAAATGTCTTTTTAGGGAGAAATTCTTTCTTCTGAGGGTGGTAAGGTCCTGTCACAGGTTGTCCAGAGAAGCTGTGGCTGCCCCATCCCTGGGAGTGTCCAAGGCCAGGTTGGATGGGGCTTCTCCAACCTGGGATGTGGAAGGTGTCCATGCCCTTGGCTAGAAGGAGTAATTCCCATTGCAAACCCTGGAAACTGTGGGATCAACAGGTGCTCCCTTGCTGTGCAGGGACCTGCTCCCGGGAACCCCATCCCAGGCAGGAGGCGGAGGCAGGAGGGATGCTCCCACTGTGGAGGGGCCCCTTCTCTGGAAAATGATAGGGGAGATTTTCAGGGCTCTGGATTTCTCCCTTCCATGGGCGCTAAATGCTCCAGAAAGGTTGTCCAAACACTCCCCTGTGTGCTACAGCCCTTCAGGCTTCTCTTTATTCCACTGGGAATCTCAGCCAGAGCCTCTCCCTAGGTCTGGGCAGCGCAGCCACGGAAAGCGCCAGGTGTGTTCTACCGAGCAGGAATCCGCTGATGCTCCCGCCAGGAAAAACGGGAGATTCGGGCTCACCGGAGGTACCCCCAGCCGTGCGGTGTGGGGGCTGCGGGGACGAGCCGGGCCCTTCCCGGTCACTCTCCCGGTCCCGCTCCCGCTCCCGGCCTGGGAGCGCCGCGGCGCCGCCGGGCCCGCGCCCCGCCAGGGGGCAGCAGCGGGCAGGGAAACCCCGCGGCGCCCGTGAGGGGACTGAGGGGAGAGCTCGGGGCAGCGGGGCCGCAAACACCGCCCGGGGAGCCGCTGCTGGGGGAACCGAGTGTGTCTGTGTGTGCCTGAGTGTGTCTGTGTGTGTCCGTGTGTGTCCATGTGTGCCTGAGCGTTTCTGTGTGTGTCCATGTGTGCCTGAGTGTGTCTGTGTGTGCCTGAGTGTGTCTGTGTGTATCCGTGTGTGCCTGAGTGTGTCCATGTGTGCCTGAGTATGTCTGTCTGTGTCTGTGCTCCCCATGCTTCACACGGCCCAGGTCAGGCCCCGGCTGCTGAGTCTCCCTGCCTTGTGAGCAGTGTTTGCATATCCATCATTCCTTGAACACTTCCAGGGACAGTGGCACCTCCCTGGGCAGCCCTCACCTCCAGCTTAGGGCTGACAACACGGGGTAATGGCATGCATTGGTCAAAACTTAGTCCCTGTGCATTGGCTTAGGTGCATCTCTGCAAGTTAACTTCTGGTCAAAGGGAACTCCATGACAGGCAAAACATCACAGGGAATGTGCAGATACAAACCTGAAGACCTTCAGGGAGGCAGCACTTGGTGGAGGAAACCAAAACCACGGCCAGGCCAGGCAGGAGTGACAGCACAGCTCTGCCAGGGAACTCCTGTGGGTGCTCTGTGTATAGGGGCATAGTCCTGCAGCTGTCCAGCAGGGGTGAGGCCGTGGCTGGAGGGAACACTGGCTGTGGGAGGAGTGCAGGAGCTGGTGCTGGGTCTGCTGGAACACATCGGGAAACAGTGACTGCTGGCACTGCTGCCCAGACCGTAAAGCAGCACTCTGTGGGTATCCTTACCTTGTCACATACTTACAGGCAGAAATCACAAATCATTTCTACACAATCATGCAGTGAAGTAAATCCTATAAAGTACTGTTGTTTGAGAATGTGGGTGCTGTGTAGAGTAATGTGTAAATGCAGCAGAGCAGGCTGGAAGAAGGAAGCCAGCCCCTTGCTGTCCTGCCCTCCGGGGGACGAGGCCCAAGCTCAGTACGTTTTTTCCATCAGAGCGTGGTCAATGGAACAATTGTACAACGTGTTGATCAGGAAAAGGATGTGGGAGCTTAAGTGGAAAACCTGATGCTATCATGCTAATGGCAGAGAGCAGCAGGAAGGATGGCAAACAGGATACTCACCACGCTCAGAGGAAAGAGCTCAAAGTGATGCTGGGGCTGCAGGGCTGGAGTCAGCCAGGGTCTGTTCTGTGAGCTGGGACAAGCTGGACCAGAAAGCAGAACCTTCCTGATCTTGCTCTCCTCTGCTGGGAACAAAGGCTCCTTGCTGATTCTTTTGGGGAAAAGTAAGCAACTGTTAGGCAACATACCAAAGCTGGTAAAAAAAACATCAGGAGAAAAACTTATTACAGTTGCCTTGGAGGCTTGGAAATGAGAGCAGTGGGAAGCTGAACAAAAGGGTGGGGGATACTCTTGGCAGGACCTCCTTGCATCCAGAGCATAAATGTGGGAGCAGGGAAATGGCTTTTAGTTGCTTCTTTTGGAAGAGTGTCTCACAGGGAAGGGATCCCATATGGAATAAGGAGCCGTTAGTGTACGTGGGACAGTTACTGACTGTGTGTTTGGGTGAGGGGAACCAGCTGTGTTTGCTTCTGAAATTGCCTGTTTTTGTAGTGTTTTGAAAACCAGGTGTTTAAAAAGTCTGTATCTCAACTGGGCAGAGTATGCTGGTCCAAAGCTAGATGTGGCACCCTGGGTTCCCTTCCTATGTCATGAAGGCTGGCAGGTGATGTTACAACATTGAAGTGATACTGGTGCTGGAGTTAAGGTGCACTGAAACAGATCATTGATGTAACTTTCCCTAAAATCAGCCCAGAGGTGTGAATTGGATTCAGCCCCAGACCCCTCCTGTTTGCCTCTGGAGCTGGATATTTCAAAGTGTGTTCCTTGGTGTGTTGCTGGTGCTGCAGTAACATTTGTGTGTGTGTAGCCTCATTTACAAATGCTTTGCATCTGGGTTTGCCCACCCTACTCATGGCTGACAGTTTTATACTGATAAGATAGTGACTATTAATTAGTTTATTTTAAAAGCAGCCACGTGCTTGTCATTCCTTGTTGGGTCAAAATGCTCTGAAGTCACCCATTGCTCAGCTTGGTGTTTTAATTAAAAAGACCCTTAAAAGAGGGTGGTTCTGTCTCCCTCTATTGCAGTCATGGCAAGCATTAGTGCAGCAGGGTGCATCACTGCCGAGAGCATCCTCCACCCTGGCCTCACATCTATTAGCAAGAGTAAACTAATGAGCAGAGAGCTGCTGGTGGTCACAATATCCAGTGTAAGGGGTTCCCAAAACTGCTGTAGGCTGACATGGAGAGATTACAAAAGGCTGCAGCCCCTGACCTCAATAAAGGCCTCAAAGGCAACTCCTGAAAAGTTTTTGCTGCCCAGAAAGGAAATTCTTCTGGTAGTGCAGCACTTTAATAGCCAAAACTACGCCAAGGCTTCTGCTGACTGGGTGAAACAGTGTCTTTGTTTCACATGTGAATGCTGTTCTGTAAAGTGGTTTTTTTCTCCATTTATTAAAAAAAAAAAAAAAAAAAAAAGACTTGAGGCTTACAAGATGAAGGTACAGCTTACTCAGGCAGCCACCTGCAGCGACCCAGCTGGGCAGGGTGTGAGGGCAGGAGCAGGGAGCAAGAGCCACACAGGCACCAGTCCCTGTGATGGGCTGGGATGATGAAATCCCAGCTCCCAAAGAGAGAGAGGACAAGGGCATGTAGTGACAGGACAAGGGGGGAATGGCTCCATGCTGAAAGAGTAAATTGAGGTTAGATATTAGAGAGAAATTCTTGGCTGTGAGGGTGTTGAAGCCTTGGCACAGGTTGCCCAGAGAAGTTGTGGCTGCCCCATCCCTGGAAGGGTTCAAGGCCAGGCTGGATGGGACTCTGAAGAAAGTTGGTTGGTTGGCAAGAGGGTTGGAATTAGGTGATATTTAAGGTCCCTTCCAACCCAAAACATTCCATGATCCTGTGATTCTATGAAGACCTTGGGGAAATCAGCAACTGCTCAGGCACCCACATTTGCTGTGGGTCTGGCCCTGGAACAGGAGCAGAGAAACCGTTCCGGGGAGCCCGGGTAGGAGGTGACAAGGACAGGAGTGCGATCCAATCCCCGGGACTGCGCCGGGGGAGAGGCTGCGGAGCTGGCGCCGCTGGAGCTCCGGCCGTTCCCCTCTCGGCAGCTGCCGCCGGGGCGGGCTGTGCTCCATCACACACCGGGTCATTCCCTTTGCCCGGCACCGTTTGCCCCTTGTCAGGCTGCGAGCGCTGAAGGCAGAGACAGAGCCGCGCTCTGCCTGCGCGCTGGACCGTGCTCTGCCGGCCGTCATTGCCGGGGCCGGGAGCCGCCGCTGCGGAGATGCTGAGTGCTGGGGAGAGCGGGGCAGCTCATCCGGCCAGGACCGTTTGTGTCTAATTAAGTTGAAAACTGTCATCCTGTCTCTCCTCCTGCCTGCAGCCAGCCCGAGGCCCCGGCCAGGGGCCGTGGGCAGCTGACCCTCATCGCCCGGGCTGCCCCGCGGTGCAGAGCACAAAGCTCCCTTCATTTTTCCAACTCTTTTTTTGTTTGCAGGTATTCGAGGTTTCCCATGAGCTGCAAGCCCCAGCCCAGAGAATGGAAGGTGACGGGCACCTGGTGTGGTTCTCCCACATCCCAAAGGCAATGCCCGTGGGACACAGCTCAGGTATGACTGCTGGCAGGCAGCAACCCCCTTTGTTTGCCCAGTGTCTCCCCTTTCCTTCCCAGGAACGGGGCTCTGTGACTGTTGCGTGTTTATGAGGGAAAGATGGAAAATGGCCCAGCACCAGGTAGGGGAATTTATGCACATCAGACTGGGCTGGAAAACCACTTGGAGGCCGGCTCAGGAAGCCCAGGGTGGGAGCAGACACTTCCTCAACTCCTTTACACACCTCGGGGGGACCTGGGAGGATGTGCTGTCCTGTCTAGAAGGTGGAGGGACAAGAGGTAAACAGAGGCAGGTAGAGAGAAAACTGAAAGAACCAAATTTCCTGGCTTTTAGGAATTTAACCCTTAGTGCTCTCCAATCCTGGATTTTGTTTCCAAATCAAAAATGGGGAAAGATTTTGGTAACCTTATAGTATCACCAACAGTTTGTTAAAAGACTAATTGCCAAGTAGCTTATGCATGTGGGACCATTAGTAATTCTGTAGCTATGCAAATTAAAACAGTGATGTATGATTTATAGCTTTAATAATGTTCTGAAGGCTCTTAAATTTTAATCACTTGCAACATCCTTTTTAATATTCAATTACTTTATTAACTAATTAGGTCACTTGCTGAAAAAGCACATAAGGCTGGTGCTATTTTAAAATCAGCTGAACATCACAAAATACCTTTGAAATGGTGTAAATGGTTTATTTATTTTAAATAGATCATTAAGATGCTGTAATTAATAAATCAATTACAGGAAAAAAGACAAGAAATTGATAGTTGCCAAATCACAATGGTAGTGGCTTCTCTGCTTACTTTATAAATGTTCACAGAGATGCTGAACTTCGTGAACGTGGCCACCGAAGCACCTTCCTGGATAATTCGTATTCAGCTGCAGGGATAAGGTTTGAGATATGCTTGCTTCATTATAGATGCTTTTTGTATGGATTTAGCTTTCTGATTGATAAAAGCTCCACAAATGACCTTGAAAAGTGAAAGCACTTAAAAGGACAGCCCTCCTTTGCCTCGTGCTCTTTTGTCTGCCTCAAAAAAGATAAACCCGTGGCAATCTGAGAGCGCTGGGCTGAAAGGGAGAGCTCGGGAGGGCAGTGGGCGGCTCCCCCTGACCAAGCTGCTCCCCTCACCGTGCACGGCCCTTGCTGCTGCCCAGGGGCTGTGGCAGTGCAGCAGCCAAGCGAGGGAAAATTCCAGGCCGGCTGTAGTGCAGAGTTCACTCCTCCCCTGTACACCAAGCCTTGAAGTAAAACTTCAAGTCTCAGAAGTTAAACTTGTCACCAGGGCGGTTGCAGCTCTGAAGGGGACTTCTAGTAATCTACTGTCTTAAAACTAAGGGTAAGACAAACACTGTTCTAGGAATTAAGTCAATCTTATTAACAGATTTTGGTTTAAATTATATTGATGTGATGATACAAAGTGCAAATTTTCTCTCTTGAGAAGCTGCTAGTAAGATCTGCAGTAATTATAGAGCACTCATCTTCCCATTTTAACTTCTCTTGCTTCCATTTTCTTGTAACAAAAACCTGTAAATCTGTGAGCAAAAAACTTTGTGTTAGAATTTCTGCTAAACTGAAGTCTGCTCTTTATAACTGAGCTGCACAGAAAACGACTCCAAATCTCAATTTTTAGAGTTTCCAGGGAACTGAAACATACATGGTGTAAGTCTGGCTCTAAAGCAGAGTCCAGGGGAGGTACCACAATGTTACTCCAGGTCCCCAAAACCAAAAAGAAATGCTGCCCCTATCCCAGGGTGCCTGCAGCCCAGATCTGCTGCAGCTGACAGTGCCCTGTTCCAGTAGTGGGGCTTGAGCTGAAATAATGGATTTTCTCTCAGGAAAATACCACCTAGGTACCATTCCTCAACTGCTGTGAGCAGCCACTGCCTGGGGGACCATCCCAGGAAAGGAAGGACCCACTGCACTAACACAGGCTGTGCAGGAAGGATAGAGAACCCTAAAATAAATCCAATTCACATTTTATGGGAGCTGCCACAGGAAACAAAGGTGCAGAACAACTGTAAAGTACCAAATGCTGGTACAGCTTGGGACAACATATGAGCTTCCCACCTTGGAACAAGCACAGATACAACTCTTGAGGGGTCAGAGATACCTGTACAGTCACATGAGGTCACTGTCACTGTTTTGAGGGGATTTATTTCACCCTACAACAATCCTGTTGTACAACACGGCTCAGGGGCTGTTCTGAGCCTCTTTACAAAGCCCCAGGTCTCAGTCAAATAGGTGCATTTTTATCACATTCCTGTAACGTCTCCCCAGTCGTTCATTCACGTGAGCAATTCCTGCGTCGCTCCAATCATTTGTGTGGGAAACCCCACATCCTCCTGTGTCAGCCCCAAACAGACACAACCGCAAACAAAAGGCCACCGGTGCCTCAAACCCAGCTGGTACCAGGAGAAATGAGGGAAAAGGCTGCAGCAGCCCCCGCAGAGCTCGGCGGGCCCGGCCCTGGCCCTGTCCCTGCCCGGTGCTGGAGCTGCTTTTCCGCCTTCTCCGGCGCAGAGCCGCCGTTAACCTCCCCGGCTCGATTCAATGTGACAGTGACACTTCACAGCACATTGCATCCAATCTCATTTGAAGCTGACAAAGATTGTTTCTGTTTTATATCTATTGGTTTATTAATGGCCTACAGCCTCTTAAGCAGATGCATATTCATTAGATAGCCAGCTGTTAGGAGGTTCCCAGATGTCGAAAGTAGCTCTGTCTTGGTATACATTCTTTTTTTTCCCTTCTCATGAAACAAAGTAATTGTAGCTCGATTAAAGAACCAGTTAATTACTGAGCCAGTACCTTATGGCACGATTTAAAAAAAAATCTGGAAATCTGTGAGGAGTAAAGACATTTTTAAAAACACACATGAGCTGAGCCTTTGCTGTGTTGTACAAATGCAGGATTTACGTAGAAATAGAGACTGGATTACTCCATGTAAAGAACCCTCAGCTGCAGAATCCAGGGATACACTGAGTTTTGCAAAGGCATCTTTATTCATTTTCCCCATTCTGCAGATTTTCTCTTACCTCTTATCATTCCTTAGGTGAATAGTGGATGCAGAAGCACATAAGAAATGAAAATTAGACACATCTCACTTTTTAAAAGGTCATTTTACATGGAGAAGAAAAATTCCATGGCATCCCAGCTAGATAAAACTGTGACCAGATCATTGAACAAGCTGTAGAGATTGACCTACAAATTCCAGGGACCATCCTTCTGAGTCTCACAACATTAACCCAGCTCACCGAGATGTCTTTGCAACTTCTTTGCTCCAAGCTCTAAAAGCAGCTCCCAGGAGCAGGGCTATCACCACCACCCTCAGGAAGCCCTTTGCCCATGGAAATGTTTAAAACATTGAAGTCAGTTCCAAGTCCATGGGATCTGGGCAAAAAAGGTTCCTGGGGACTGTGGTTTCTGGCTAACTGCACACAGCAACAGCCCCACTCCATCCCAAGAAGGAGCTGCACTTCCATCACCAGGAGAGAAAGAAGAGGTTGAAACTCTGAAACAACTGAAAACCTGAAAAAATTCTAAATTTTTGTCAGTGACACCTTGGAATAAAACTTGTGAGGAAGGAAAAAAATGAAAACCAAAAGTGCCCTCAGCATTAAAAGCCTTAACCAGAAGGCAGCGATGGCAGTATAAAATGTCATCTGCTGTGAGCGCGTTTACAGGCGAGCACAGAGGAACATGGAGGCAATTTTGTAGAGTGACTCCTGGAGCAAAGGCCTTTGAGAATAAAAGTGTCTTTAGATATTTGTTATCCTGTTATAGCTGGTATCACCTTGAGTATACAATGCCTGCCTGCATTATGTAAACACTTCATTGATAAATCCCTCCCCCACCTCCCCTAAGCTGTGTCAGACTGTTCTTAGCTGACAGATAGAGCTGAAACAGATGCTGCTATAAATACCCTTGTTTAGCTGTTTTGAATATAATTTCTTTTGTAGAACATGGTGGATGCTCTAGTTATCATTGAACTTGCACCTGTGCTGGAATTTACAACTCCTTTTTACACATCAAGATGCATTTTTTAATGATTCTATAAAAAAACCAAACACAGAGTTGGATTCTGCTGCCCTTTTCTCCCCTTCTGAAGTAGAGACAAACTTTACTAAGGATTGCACTCATTTTAATTGAACTCTTTTTAAGTTTAAAAGTTACAGAATCCAGAGGTGGTAAAAGTTTAACTCTCAGGACCAAACACACACAGTTAATTTACAGAATCATGTAATTCTATATATTGAATTCTATGTTTCTGTATTTAGATATACAACACCCAGCCAGCCAAACTCTTCTGGAGAGATCACAGGTACAGCTGGACCTGGCTTCAAAAATGAAGAAAGCAGTTGTACTAAGACAGCAGCATGATTTTGAATTCTACAATGCAGCAGTTGATAACTGGTAGATCTGTCCCCATCACACAGTAGCTCATTTGTATTTTCACCAGGAAAGGTAATTTCTAGCTTAAAGATATTTGGTTCATACCTGAAATATCAGAGATGGAAACATTTTATGGTATTTATCTTATACAAGTTCAATATTGTTTTAAGCAAATACCCATTTTATATTCAGTCTTTAAATAAACATGTAAACTACATTCTACCAAGCACTGCTACCTGTGATCCATGTGCTTGAGCTGGGGAGAGAACTTGCAGGCTCTCATCCATGCAGAAAAGATGCACAGGGATGCACCTGGCCCAGGTTCTCAAGGAACCTTCCCAGGGTTTCTTTTCTGATGTTTGTTTTGGTTTGAAGGCCTTTGTTCTCACCCACCTGCAGAGGACCTGGCTGGGCTGGCTGACAAAGCTGCTTCTCACACTCCACACACTCCCTGCTTCATAGGGAGGATATTGACCCATGGGATGAACAGAGATCAGGTCACCCCTAGGGCTGTTCCCTGAGCCAGGGCACCTTGACTGAGGTGGAATTGGCACAGCCACAAAGACCCACCCAAAGGCACCACATTTTCTGCTGGAGTTACTCCAACCCCTGACAAATCTGCTTTGTTACCACCAACGTCAATTAGAAGCAAAACCAAGGGTTCATCTGAAGAGATGTGAACAACCTGAACAGGAACATGGGTCCTTCAATTCAGAGCTATTTCACTGGCCAAACCCACCTCAGAAGGACAACATGAGGAACAGACTCATCCTATTCATGCCAAAACCTTCCAAGGAGGATTGAGAGGCACTGCACCCTCCAGCACGACAGGATAACAACACTGACTCCAGGTTTAGCTTTCCCCAGTCCCATCTCCCAGCCCTGGAAGGAGCTTCCTTCCCACCACAATTCTGCATACATTGAACCAGTCTGAGCCTTCCCATCTGTTCCAACGAGAGGGTTTGAAGATGATTATTCCAAATAAGTGTAAAGGTTTCAGAACAGGAACCAGAGCCATCTCTCCTACTCAGCCGTTGAAGGCTGCCTTGATTACTTTGATGTAACAACACTTGAAAGCTCCTATTCTTTGAAACTAATTTAAACACATTGAATTGTTGAAAGATTAAAAACCGCAGTCAGCTAATTACACTCACTCTCATCTCTTATTCAGCAAATGAATCACTTTTCATTACCACTTAGCTGAAGTACATGAATTTCTGCCTAATTAGAAATGTTGTAGATGGAGCATTAGCAAGGCTGGAGCGGGTCAGGATATCTTGCCTGCTTCATTTTTAATTCCTAACGGTAGAGCCAGATAGGAAAGGCTTCAGATAAGAAGTCATTAAACAATTTTAAATTATTTATAAAAATTACTTTGCCCAAATTATAATTATTTTTTTTTCCCAAATGCTCTCATAAACGTCAAATGGAATGAAAGGAAAAGCAGCCCAACATTGATTTTAATGAACATTTTAATGTTATGTATAACAGAACATTATGAATACAATGGAAACAAAGTTTTATCAATTTAATAATAAAAAAGAAATCCAACATAAGAAAAGGGAGGCAATAAATTTCATACCTATAGTATAGTGCTTATTCTTAACAATATTCCCAGCTTGTGAATATAACAATGTCTTTGTGTTCCAGATTCTAAAATCTTGATTCATGTGAACTTAAATGCAGAATTACAGAAGGAAAAACAAAACCCCCCAAAACCTTAATTCACTCTTTTGCTTTCAGTAAATCAGTAAAATCTTTGACTGCTACAGGTCTCCTTTATTAATATATATATTTTTTTACTCCTCTATTGGATTCCACAGCTGCTAATGCCATATTTACACAAAAGAATCACCAAGTGTTGTATAAAAGTCAGGATCCAATGCCATTGGATTAAGTTAGATTCTAAATTTACATCACTGAAGTGTGATTCACCTGCTGCTGATGCCCTAAACCAGTGGCTCCTCAGGGACATTGGTGCTACAAAGGATGCCAAGTGCCACTGGAAAAGAACTCCAAGAGTGCATTTTCTGGAGTTTTCTGAAAGGAAACCTTCCAGCTGTCTTGGATAAAGCTTCTCCCAGACTTGCACGGGATATCAGTTGTAACATTAGAAGCAGGTTAAGACCCCAAAAATCTGTTGATCACCAAATTGCTGAGAGAGAATTTTTACAATAAAAATTTGGGTAATACAGCAGTGTGGCTGGAACATTAGCAAAAGTATATATACATTCCAGGTCCCTTTGAACTAGCCACAGTCACATATGTAAGCCATTTTTGGACAAAAATATATATTCTTATAAAAAACTGATCATAGTACTTGAGTGACTTCACAATTGTGGACTCAGTGGTAGTAAAAGGAATGATCCAATTATGACAAAGCGATCAGGGAGAGGGGGAAAAGAAAGTCAAAGCTCTTCAAGAAAAAGAAAAGTATAAAATTAGATTCAAACATTTTTACCCAGTCCCCAATCCAGTCTTCCATCAAGTCTCAAAGTTAAAATTGGTTCTTCTACGTAGGAAAGGTTTTTTGATGGTCTTAATACAAATTATTTTGCAAAATCATCCAACACATTCCTTAGAAGAATCTCTGACCTCTCCAGAATTTGAACACTAGTTATTTCAACACTTAGAAAATAGCTTTTGGTTCTTTATGTAGACACTTTAACTGATAAAGAAAAAAAAATTGATCAGTGTTTCCCATCCCTTCCCCAGCTATATTTGTGCAGCTAAAAATCCTTCATTCGGTCTGCCCATTTATTTTATTTTAATCTCATCTTATTTATTTATTTTACAATCTTTATTTGCTAAAATTGGCAAAATTTGCAAAGGCATCTTGCTTGGGTTGTACAGTCCCAGGAGTCAGAGAGGCCATAGCCATGTTGGGTACCCCCATTCCTATTGTGCCCATTCCTGTGGCCGGCACTCCCATGTTCATGCCCATCATTCCCTGGTTCATCAAGGGCGCAGGGGCCATGGAGGCCATGCCCATGGTGCCTGACATCACCCCGGGCACTGCCAGCCCCACGGGCCCTCCCAGCAGGGCACTGCTCTGCGCCCTCACGGGCATCATGCTGGGCTGGGGGCTGAGGTTCACAGCTGCAAAGTTCTGCGTTATCACATTCATCGGTTGTTGCATATCTGCAGCAAAGAGAAAGAGCACAAAAATCATTGAGTGGAACCTGCTCATAGCAAAGGAGCTCATGTGATTTAAGGAACGCATGTGGTCACTTCTGTGAACATGGATATGATGGCCAGGCCTGCAGCTATTTCCTGTTTGGACACCAGGAGGAATTTCTTCAATGAAATGGTGGTCAGGCATGGGAAGGGGCTGCCCAGGGATGTCTGGAGTCCCCATCCCTGGAGGTGTCCCAGGAAGGCCACTGGACGTGGCACTCAGGGCTCTGGGCTGGGTGACAAGGCGGGGATGGGTCACAGGTTGGACTCAGCAAACCCTGAGGCCTTTTCTAACCTTAATGATTTTATGATTCTGTTCTAACCTAAATGATTTTATGATTCTGTTCTAACCTTAATGATTTTATGATTCTGTTGCACTTGTTTCCCTATTTTCTGCATGAAGACTCAGAAAGCTTCCACAGAAGGTATGAAAGTCATTGTATACCGATAAATATTCTAGAGAAGTTCTCAAGATTAGGAAGCCCAAAGTCAAGATAAAGCCATGGTGCAAGCTCTACAGCAGAACCTGCACACACACAGCCTCCTGACACACCAATCTCCATTTAAAGAACACTTGTGTCACAATGTCACTGTGGTTTAGGAAACAAGTGTGACTAAAGGAAGGAAAACAGTAAATGGACAGAAGACTTGGATCTCAGGGACAGCCTATGGAACACAGACAGGGCTCAGTGTGCACAAGAGTGCGATGATCACTTACTCTGTTGCTGCATCATGGTATTAAGCGATGGCTGTTGGGGTTTGGAAGGCTGCATCCCAGGTACTAAATTGTCCAAACTGATATTTACACTGGGATCTGACCAAGTTGAGGGTAGAGTTTTGCTTGCATTTTTCTGGACCATCTCTGTCCTTGCATTATAAAGGGAGTTAGGCTTCGGCATCATCGGGTTCACGCTTTGCAGAGGCTAAAAAAGAAAAGTTTGTTGGGATTCACTTGAAACAATCTATTGGTAAGAAATAGGACTGAACAACAAGTATTTAGTTTTCCACAGAAGACAATAAAACCCATGAACTTTATCTCTTCCAAAGCAGGGCTGCCAGGTGCCGTTCCAGTTAGATTAGAAGAGTATTTGTAAGCAGAGGTTAAGTCCCACATCAATGTGGAGTGACAGTGACCAGCAGCAGCCAAGTTTTGAACTCAAACATGCTGATTCTTTCCTCCTAATACCAAGCTGATCCCTTACAGTTTCCAAACCACTCCCCACTGCAGCAGGCACTTCTGTATTTTGGAGAACAGACCAGTCCTCACCTCCACCTACTTGAGGCTGGAAACCTGTAACATTCTGTGGAGAATGGCCTTACACTACCAAACTCAACTGCTCCAAAAAAGCAGTTACATTTCCTAGAGGAATGAAGCCCATCTTCAAGAAGAGACTTTTCTGTTTAGGATGCAATTGAAACATTTTTGACAAAATGCTGATCCCATCTGAGTGACCAGGCCTAATGCAGTCCAGGGGAGGAATGCATTCACTTTTAAAGATGTGATTAAGGAGAAGGTCATTAGCAAACTGTAGCAATAGCAGCATACCTGTGACCTGGACATGGGTAAACTGACACCCATGGAATTGGAACTCATCATGGAGAAATTCATGCTTTGTGAGGAAGTCATGGTTGTCTGAGAGGGTCCCATCAAATCAAACAGATCCATAGAATTGGAAGCAGCTGAAGGCTGGCCCGGAGCTGGCTGTGAGCCACTGAAGAGCTCTAGAGCTGGCTGCTGTGCTGTGCTGCTGAAGAACTCTCCAGATGAAGCACTGGCACAAGGAGAAGCTTGGTTGAAGGCACTCCAGTCACCAAAGTCTCCATTTCCACTTGTTGCTGTACCTGAAGAAAAGGCAACAGTGTGGGAGGAAGGAAGACAGAGAAGAAAGACAAGACTTAGAGAAAGGCACTGAGCAAATGCCATATTCCATGAACTGAAACAAATGAGAGCTGATCTGTGTCCGTCCAGATTAACATCTGCAGGTAGAACCTCCATCTGGACATCACTCCCTCTCATGAATATTCCAACAATTTTAACAAGGTATGAAAGGAAACATGAGACACTCGTACACAGAAAGTAGAAGATGTTTGGTAAGATGTCACCTGTGGATGCCAGGCAAGCAGGGACAGGTTTGTTTCAGCTGAAGTACAACTGGAAGATAACTTGGGGTAGACTAGAGACTACAGTCAGAACAACACTGAGAACTTGGATAATATTGATCAACCTTTTATCTTGGCATTCTGGTATTTGCAGAGAGAGAAGTTGTAAGGAACAAGCTACTGGATAAAGCAAATTCCATCATAATAAAGACAACTACATCCAAATTTGGTTGTATATAACGGTATCTTTTCATATAAAACTACACTGAGGGGAATAAAACTCAGAACTTTGAGAGCAGGTTGCCAGGAAAAGCTTATTTGAGGTGATAAGGAATAAGCTTTTCCCATCCATGGAGTGCTCACATAAAACACATTAGGTTTTTAAAATTTGATTCCTGAACTAAATGCCTTGATTTGAAGCAGAAATTCAGTCTTGGATCAATCATTTCTCTCAGCAGCAGCTTTGCTGAACTCTTGTAGTTCATCACTTAAACACTGTTCCATTTCAATAGTTCGAGTTTTTGGAGACAATCTTTAAATCAGAACACAGAACTCTGAGCTCTCTCTCTGTATTTCTCTGTGAAGGCAGAGCCAACAGCACGAGCTGTTTGTAGACACCTGCAAGGGCACCTCAGCATCACCACAGATGTTGTGACACAAACCAGTGAACTGAGAGCGTGTCAAACCTTGGAGTCAAACAGGAGGAGATGTTCCTCCCTCAAAACACCTGTTTCCCCATTAACAAGGAAACTGTTGATTCACAGCACTGACGGGGCAGAAAAGCTTCAAACAGCATTTGGAGAAGATGCTGAATATAAAGCAACACCATTTAAACAGCTCACAGGCTACACAGTGAATCACACTCTGAGCTTGGGCCACTGGCCAGCTCAGCTTTTTGATTCTCCTACTGATTCACTTCTGGTACTTCAGCTACATCACAAACAACAGCACTGCCATAGGAAATGAGCTTTGAGTGCTGGTGAACATTTAAATAATCTCTTGGATTTCTTTAGCTGACTGAACAAAGACTCAAACACATAGAGCTGGGGCAGATGAATCCAGTGCCAGTTTCTATTTCCTGCCCTATGCAATGGCTGCTTCCATAATGTATTCCACCCACTCATGGGTAACTGCAGCAGTCTTTAACACTTCCTGTAAATATTTATCAACATACACCTTCAACCTTTAGTCATGTTTGTTTACCAATACATTACAATTTAAAGAAAAGCAGAAGAGTAAATTTGTTCACAAAATCCAAGTATTGCCAACAACTTCAGTGCATGAAGTGGGCTAATATTCATTAGCTCAGGGCCTTACTAGAACATTTGCTTTGATCTTCCTCACAAAGAGGCACTATATTAGAATGTTTCAATTAGTATTACATATTAAAAATTAAAACCTACTTTAAATATTCCTGATAGATAAGTAAATGCTGAGTGTGCTCCTTCTGTGTTCAGACCTGTGCATTGAGCACCAATAATGGAAGAGGGGGTAAAAGGGAGGAGGTTTTGCCCCTTCAGTAGGACTTCAAAGATGATTAATCAAGAAGGCAAAGATTTCTAGAGGGGCTTACACTGTTCAGGAATGATTAATAATTTCACAGGACTCCTTGTCCCTTGCATAATGGTGATTGGAATAGATTAATCATGTTAATGCAGATAAAGGATTATATCAATTTAGACTGTATTAACACAGGAGTTATTTGCATAGTGGGCAGCTTTGTGTTTGCAAAACATCTTGGGTTTGACTGTGGAAGCTCGTAAAAAACCAGAGCAGTTCTTTCCTACCAAGTACACTGAAGGTCTATTAACTAACCCAGGCCCAGCAGAGCCTTCCCAGCACAGCAAAATAAAGGAGGAGTTGGAAACATGCTGACTAAAAGCTCCCTCCAGGTCGATTTGCTGTTCTTTCCTCATTTTGTCCCTGATCCTGCACCCTGGCTGAGAACCCCTCATCACAAACATCACTATTGCTCAAATTAACTTCACAAAGGACAGCCAGCTCTCCCCACTCCAGGGTTTTCTGCAACCCTGTAGATCCCACAAAGATTCCACCAAAGGAAAATGGATCACTTTAGGAGGTTTCCAAGCATATTTTATTGATTTCTAGTCCAATTTTAAGGGAAACCTTTTCAGATGGTGGCCATGTCTCCTGATAAGCTTGTCTGTCTGCAGGTAAAATGTCTGCACATGCACTGAGCCAGGCTGCATCTTCCTTCCTCCCAGAGCACTTGTGGTCCAGCTACACACACACTTTACCCTGGAAAGGGAAGGGACTTTCAATAATGCCACATGGCATCTCTTGCCCTCCTTCCACCCTTCAGCAGCACTGCAATCCCTACATCAATCCTACCTTGTGATGATGGGAAACTCGCTGAAGCAGCAGGTGAACTAAAATCAGCAAATCCTCCAAATGGGTCACTTGATCCACCTAGGAACAGAGAAGCCAAAAGCTGTTACAGGACTGTGCAAAGATCCATTGCAACAACTGCATGTGGGATTTATGAAGAAAAGCTGTTCTGCACTTGACATGATGCATTTATTGATTCTGCTCCCCAAGTCAGCTCTGTTTTCCTGTTCATCCCCACACTGTGTTTATACAAGCCTGAGCAACAATAAACTGGATTATTTCCAACTGCCTTGCAGATCTTGCAGTTTTGTTTTCCATGGGAAGAACTAAAACATGCAAGTTTTTGTCACCTCTAAAAATAAATTCAGAGATATTAAAAAGATTAACAAGTTTTTAACTGGGGAGTGATGCTACCAGCTTGGCACTTTGTAAAATTAAAAATCTGGAAGCATAATATAAAAAGGCCAACCATTTCTATTGTATAAAAGTTAATTTATTATGCTTCCTTATGAAAAATTACATGTCACCTTATATTTAGTTTTTGTGTTACTTAAAGCATGAATGATTCTGCAGTGATCTTGAATTAGGATTTCAGGGACAGAGCTTCCATGTGTGTTCATTTTTTTATAAGTTTGCTTCCTTTCTACAGCAAGAACATTAAGTTTTCCAACCAGACACTTGTATACAGCATATAAATTATTGACTTCTGAATATAGCATAGTAACAAATTTTCACTAAAAAGATTTGGCCAAGGTATAAAAGCAGAAGACTTAAGAACCATATTGAAAAGCTGATTCTTAAAATAAACTCAGAAAAGTTATAAAAATCACTAGTTATGGTTGGTACTGTTTTCAAGCAGGTATTCCACTGACCAGAGGAAGCCAAGAAGTTGACCTTATTTGTTTGTCCTTAAAGATTTCACCTCCAAGCAGTCCCACCCTCAGAAGAAGCTGCAGCAGTTCAATTATTTTGCTTTTAGTGTTCTGCATACATTATATAGGTTACATCACAGCTGCTTAGCCTGCAGTGCTTAGGAGGCAGCCAGGTGGGACTGGAACATCTGTGCTGCACTCAAACACCACCAGGGACAGCTTCCAACATCTGGTGCCATTTCGGAATTGTCTTATCGCTGCAAGACATTCTGCCCCATCTGCTGCTCTCAACTGGGTTAATTAAACCAGAACCATCTCTTTTTTAATAAATGGCCAGCAGTAATAAAAGGAACCATTCACTTCCTAATACATGTGTACTTGTATTTCTTTTTAATGTTATTTTACTGTAGACATTGCCAGGAAGGCGACAGTTCTTCCAAGGGGAAATGTCTTCTTGCTGAGCGTGTAGTGCAGGACATAAAACATGAGCAGAGAATGCAAGGATGCTCTCTGAATTTTCAGATACAGCACTACAGAAACTCTTTCAACACCTTTTCAAGAGGGAAACAACTTCACACAAAGTTAAGGAATTTCTTCAAATTCCCTAACACAAATTCTGAAGTGATCTAATAAACATCTCCTGTGTGTTCATACACGTTTTATTCTAACACCCAAGAATGAAAAAGGAACAGTGAAATATCAAATTAAAAATCTGATCTGATCCTATTTATCCTGTCTCCTGCAATGAACACTTTCAAGTGTTTTTTTCCCCACATATGTGCCTGCAGAGTTCAGAACAGGTTAATGGTTTGAGAGTTTATATGCTGAATGAGAAACACAGATGACACACTCCTGACCACTTGCTTGGAGGAAAAAATAAAAATCAATGCTCCCTGCTACACCCATTATCCTTGGGCTGCCTGACAGTGCCTAGGGATTAATTTAATTTTAAAAACAGAACTGAGTTCAAACCCAAAATAACCCCTTAACATCTTTGGTCAAATTTAACTTTTCTTCCCCATCTCTTGCCTGTTTTCAAGTGAAACTGAGTTTCAGAGAGAGGTGACAGAGATTAAGCTGGATGCAGCAATTCTCTAAAGAAAGGTTAAAGAACCTCAGCTCAGTAACACCAAAAAATCCTCCCAGCAGGTCTAACCAGGGATTTTACATCTCTTTTATGGCAAACAAGCACCTCCTCACATACAAACTGTGTTGCTCCAATAAAGAGTAACACTGAGCCCAATCAACCCTTTCACATCTCTGCACCTGAAAATACACAGATAAGCAAACCCCAAGTTCCCTGAATTGACATCACTTCCCTGCCAGCTCCTTCACAGGACACATCAAAGGCTGCATTTGACCCTTTCCCTCTGCCTTGCCTGACACTGGGAATGCTCCCGCAGGCTGTGCTGCAAGGAGCAGTGGTCAGAACAAGTGACCTGCATGTGAAGGACAGTGCTAATCCTCTCAACATGAGCAAGCTCAAAGGTTCCCATACGAGATCTGTCACTACAAATGAACCCTTTCCATCTGCCTGCTCAGGTCAGCAGAGGTTATTTAGCAGGACAGCTGGTAATGTGCCTCTTCTCAGCACCATTTCTAAATGCTGCTTTGGAAAAAGGAGAAAAAAGAGTAATAAAAAAACAAGAAAAAAGGCTGACTACAACAATGAGCCAAACTGATGAAAGTTTAAATACACTGTAATACAGAAGCTGCCATAGTTCTGTTTGAAATATGAGCAGGTTCATTTTGAAGTGGAAACATCTATCCTCAACGAGATCTTATTTTTATAAAAATAAAAACATACACACTGTATATAAAACAAAAAGGTTCCAAACCTTTCAGCCATAAGAATTAGGTAGAAAAAAAAATCAGTATTGACTTGGGATAGTGGTTCTGATCCAGGATCTTAACTTTCATGGAACTGTGGTAACTCTGCTGTAAAAAATCCTTTGTACTCTTACCAATCCCATAGGAAAGCACTGAAATTTAACACACTCCTAAAAAGCATCTGCATTTTGGGAGCACAAGGGTAAGTCCACTGAAGACTAACAGGTTTGTTACACATTTAGAGAGTGAAGGATGTGTTTTAAATGAGTAATTTCATTTTTAGATAGCAATTTCTTTTTGGTTCTAGGGTTTGGATCAACCAAGTGCCAAGAGAAAATAAGACAAAGAAACAAGTTTGCCATATACCTCAGATGAAAGCTTCCATGAAGATTATCCATCTCCACCTGCCCAGCCTTTGAACTGTGCTATGAGAAATGCTTGAATATGAATGGATTGCACTTGCTTTTAGAGTTAATTATAAATAACTGCATTACATACACAGTTTCTGACAGACTGATCTAGCAGTTAATCTTTGTGTTCTTAACATTTATCAGTCCCATGCAATAGCACACACAGTACCTTGCTACAAAGGGTTCTTTCTAGGCAGTTTTACATTTTTTCAAGTATTCATTTCTCTATTTATCCACTTCAATTTTATTCCAGCAACAAACAAATTTCTCCTCAGAACTGGACCAGACCCCAAACCTACCTGTGGAAGCTGGCTGGCTGGCTCCATCAAACAACAGGTCCACCAGGTCGTTAGAGGACTTGCTGCCAGAGGGGACAGCAGCCTGGAAAAGAAATGACACCAGATCTCAACTCATGATGCTGTTAATCCATCAAATGACACTAAGAAGTTTTCTGGGGTTTCGAAGGATTTTGTTTGCTTTTGCTTTGAAGATTTGGCTTTAAAGCCAACAACCATGTGGCTAAAATGTGAAATCAAATACTGAAAAACTAAAGCTCATATGTTTTTATAACTGAAGAATTTGGTAAGTTTTCAGTAAATGTGCAGCTTCATAGAATCTTTAACACATCATGCCAAAATTCTCTTCGTGTCCTGAAGAGAGCAAAACATGCTAATGACTATATTTAAAAAATTCTACACCTTAAAGCAATCACAATTAATTACAGTTATACTGTTCCACAGTGATAAACTAAACATTTCACATAAAACAGCTCCCTTGAAGGCTGCATCACAAAACCTACCCTAAATCAGAAATTGTCTTAGAGGCTAGAAGAAAACAGCTTCCCAAATGATGTGCTGTCCTGCTGTCTCACCTTTGTCGTAGGCTGTGCAGGATGAGCAGCAGAGTTCTGCTCTGGACTTGCTTTGTCTCCTGTGTAATGAGCTGCTGCTCCCAAGTCAATGGTTTTTGAAGGATTTGCTGAGCGTTTCTGTCTGATGGTGGTAATTTCTGTAGCTTGTGCAATATGAATGTGTTTTGTTGTCACAGTCTCCTCTTCATCTTTAAATTCAGCTTTGGGAGATTTGCCTCTTCTAGATTTTTCCTCATCACTGTCACTAGAAAAACAAAAGTGATAGCACAGCATTTGTGATGGACATCTCAGCTCCTTGAGAAGACATTTGGCTTAAGCTACAAGAATTTTGGTCACTGCAGTTTCTTGTGGGAACAGTTCATGATAAAAATGCTGCTTTTTCCTACATTTGAGAGAGGAACTGTTCCACCCTTACATAACACATCACACCACACAGCATTGCACCTGTTGTACAGAAGCAGGGGAGAAAAGCAGGTCATTTTGTTAAGCATGAACTGCAAGTCCACGACAGAGGATAATAGGAAATCAGTGTTTAAACCCAGTACATGGAATCACCTTTTGACAAGAACTCTCCCACACATTATGTAACACTTCAGCAACAGAAAGTTAAGTTGGCAGGTGTGCTCAGTACTTACACCACGAGACAGAAAGCAGTGAACCATATTCTGTACTGTCTTTTGGGTTTGCACAACTCCATTTGTATTTCAGCTCATTTCCTTTTCCAGGGAAACAGGCTTTCATATTCTTTGAGATGTTTGTGGGAACAGACTGCTTACAGAATTATGCAATGCAATGTTACCATTACCAGGGCACGCACGGTTGTTCTCAAAATGTAAAAGAATAAAAATATCACCCTTTTAGGCAAAAACTTTCTAGATGTTGTTGCACACTGTTTGATTCATTTGTTATATTTTCTACTTTTGTATTTTAAGTCTTTCACAAAGAAAGCAATTGGCCTCCACCACCAGTCATGTTGCCTGTTACCATCAGGATTTGTACATAACACCGAGAATTGCTGTAGAGAAAGCTTAAATACATTGGAATGTATTTTGAAATTGTAATTCCCTTAGCAACAGAGTTGAAAGTGGAAGGGTTTTATATTTTAATAATGCATTAGAATACTAAAACTGAAAAATTTAAGAAAGGCTGTCCCTTTGTCAGAGGGAATGTGACAGTAACTGCAATATACTCTGGGGGGGAGCCTTTGTTCTCTGCTAACAATGGTGGCTTTTTGGGAACATGCTGCATGTACCATTTCCTCTGTGCATGTTACCTGCTCACCACTGGGGATGGCTCAGTTCAGTAACATCACTCAAAACAAATGCTCACTCCCTTTTGCAATTCTTTTACTGTTAAAAAGATAAATTTCACAGCTGCTGACCACCCAGCAGCTCCTGGCATTGGTTTGAGCCAGCCTTTCACAGATAAGGGAGCTCAAACATCATTTAACTTGATTTTCCAAAGCACTTCAACCCTGCTGCCCACCTGTGTGCACAGAGGGGACCCCAGCCACCTCCATTTGTGACATCATTTTAACAGGAGCCCCCAGAGCAAAGGGATCTATCTGCACATGATCATGGTGTACACAGGGCATCCACCCCAAGGGCCCTGGAGGAGGGTGGAGGATGCTGGAAACATCCAAGACCAGACAACACAACTAAGGCTCAGTCTCTCCATGTGCTGTATTTAATACCTGCAATACATGTCCACACTACAGAGTCCAACACTGTTCTGTGGGCTAAGGAAACAAGTGACAAACAAAGTCTGATTGACACAGAACTGCTACAGATCAATCTCACTAATGCAAGAATGAAGAAAGTCAGTCTTTGGTGATATACAGCAAAATAAATGACTAAAGGCTCCGAGGAAAGAAATTAAACATATATGCCAGAAAGGAGAATAAATATTACAAGATTCAATTTTCTATGGCAACCTGTACTTCTTCCAAAGTCTCTCAGGAGATCCACTTTTTATTTTTCTTTAATGGTCACATTAACAAAAAAAAAAAAATTACAGATTAATGTTTGCTCTAAGTATGTTTACTGTGCTCAGTAAAATTGCAGTGCTACATCTGAGAATTGCACAGAGAACTTAAAAATAAAATTACAGCAATGTACTAAATAATGTAAAAACTTCTGCAAAGAAAGTATAGAATTACAACTTTGAGAAATCAAAGTATGGACACATATTCTTTTCCTTTGCCTTAGGTTTTTGTAGTAAGGGTTTTTTCTTAACAACCTTTAAGAAAACAAAACCAGTTTACTGAGACTTTAGGTATATCCAAATTACACCCCAATATAAAAGTTATCCTTTACATACAAGTTGCCCTTAAACATGGCTGTTGCCTCCTTTCAGAAGAGTACTGGAATTTTAGCTTCTTTCCATTCTGTTACATCAACCTTCCTGAGTACTGGAGAAACAAGGATTAACAGAGTTTTAAGAATTCTTAGGAAAAAAAATGCAGTGTTTCAGAAGCACCTCTGTGTGTCTGCAGGTAATTCAGAAACAAGTTTTCAGTGTGCAGTGCTGGACTCAGAACAGCAGCTGGTTTATCCACCTAAGAACTAACAAGCTCTAAGAAAGAAAACCAGAGGCTTTCCCACCCCATGGGGTATTGCCTGAGGTTTTCACTACTTGCACAGGGATATATTACTGGAAAAAAGAATTCATTTCCTCTATAACACTGTTAGAATTTTTCATCTAAATTTAAAAAACAAAAAAAAAAAAGGCAGCAGACTTGGCTTCTCCAAATCTCACTGTGTAAAGCAGTTGCACTGAAATCTACTGTACACTCATTATTTTGTATCATTTAGCTCTCTGGTAAAGTGATTTCCTTCAAGCATTTTCTTCCATCTATGCAAACCACTGGCTTTGCAAGTAAAGTCAGAAATCCACAAGTTTGGCCAAGTTCTTCTGGTGTGTAAAGACCATGGCTTCCAAGTTTTCTTGGCCACAGGTAAGATGTGTAAGACACATTTATTCTTTGTGCTTCAAGGCTTTTATTGGCTTTACAGTACTCAAGCAATAATGGTTTATAAAGTTATTAAGACTGCAACAATAGAACATAACAGCACGTTTGCCAGCTGAGTGAGTATCACATTTAGTCACTTTTCCAAGTGAAATGGCAACTTAATTGTTATTGTATGGCAGCAGGCTACAAATTAGTCAGTACATTTTTGGCACTTTTTTCTACAAAAAATTGCTGAAGTGTGAAAACACAAATGCAGAGATTTCACGAGGCATTTAAAAAGAATGTTATTTTGAGCCTAACTTATAGATGATAATTAAAATTTTATGCCACCTTCAGTTTTAATATTTAAATATAGTATTTTGCTAATAGAGCATGCACTAAGCCATGTATTTACAGTATTCTTAAGGATAAATACAGACATTCTATAACCATCTGTTCAATCTTCTTCTGATGGCTTCTGTAGAAACAAACCTCTTCACTCAAACCCTTGGATAAAATCCTTTCCATGGTATTTGATCCCCACGCCAGGAGAAGAGAAAAAGAAATTCCAGGCTGGGATTTGAAGCAAGGTTAGAGGAGCTGAAATGCTGCAGCCTGAATTCCTTCTTACAGCAGAATAACCTGCAAGCACCAAACTGCCTTTGCTCATGGATGTCCCAAAAATTCCTCCTTTTAATCCAAGTCTCAAGTTTATCACTTTTATAAATTTTGAGACAAACAAAACCTGACATAGACCAAAAAAAATAGGAGAAAAATCAAACAGAAGAAACAAGGGTTACAAGAGCAAAGCAAAAATGTAAAATGTAGTAGTAGTCAGAGAAAAAGAGCAGTGTTACTTGGGGCAGAGATGTACAATGGAGAAGTTATCAAAATACACTGCTTTTGCTAAAGATTAGACTTCAGAAAGGACTGTCTAAGCCACTGAAAAATACAAGACTTTATCCAGCACAAGTAAGAGACAGTTTTTATTCAGAAATAAAACAAAGGAAGTAAGACTAAAAAAAAAAAGAAGTTTACTGTACATCCCCTACATGAAACATGGCTGGTGAGGTCTGCAGACATCATGGGACAAGTTGCTTTTGAAAGGTAAGTACAGAAATGCACACAGAAATGCACCATTGGTACATGTGAAATTGTTTACTTTTCTTCTGATCCCTTCTCTTTGTAGTCCATTGATATTAGGTTCTAAGAGGGAACCCTGATGTGTGCAAAGAATACCAGTTTTATGATTTATTAATGCCCCAGCAAGAGGACCACAAGGGCTTTCCCCCAGAAATGCTGCCATTATTATTATTTTTTGTTTCCATGCAAAATTGCTTTAGTTTTGCATCACACAGATGTGTGCATGTGGATTTTTATGTTCATATACATGTGAGACTATCTAAAGATATTCTTGTAAAAAATATTAACCAAATCTCAGTGCAAATTTGATTTTTCAGTTGTTTCCCAAAAGGGAATTATTTCAATATACTTGAGCACTTTCTCTACAGCGATTTCAAATTCTATTAAGTACAAACTTGATCTCCAGATAATTAAATTCAATGCACCTGTTGAAGTGTGACAGATGTTAAGTTCTTTCTGTAGCCAAAGCAGGGTAGACTTTCTCCCTTACTGAAGAAATTTAATGACCAGATGTAAAATACAAGTATTTTCCTGAAAAGCCTCAACTGAAATTGACTTTTTCTTTTTTTTTTTTTAAAGAAATCACCTGCAGGCTGTTCTTCCTGAGATCAGCTCAGGGAAGCAGCACTGTGTCAAAGCAATTTCAATTTTCTTCCTTGGCACTCCAGCATTCAGAGTGTGTGCAGCATTAAGTGGCAGCCTTCAGTACACTGGCACATGAGCACTGAATTGCTGAGACAAGGAAAAACTCAGGATATTTCAGCCAAATTCCCTGCTTTGCCAGCAGCTGGGGCAGTAATGGAAGGCAGCCAAGAGCAGTTAACTACTGCCAGAGCCACACTGCTCCCCAAGGCCAGGGGAGCTGCAGAGGCCCAGGAAGCAGGTACTGAACCCACATCTGCTTCCCCCTACAGACAAAAAGAATGGCAGGGGATGTAGCTTATATCCAGCAATGTCAAACTGCTTCCTAAGAGCAATCTCACAGATAAATTCAGGGTACAACAGCCCCAGTACCTGCACCTCTCTGGAGAGTCCTCTCTATCTTTCCTTCGGAACTTGCTGATGGTGTCATCGATGGTGCTGCCGATCTTGTCACTGAGCTCCCCTAACTTGTCACTGAAAGGAAAAGTTGACTTTTTATCCCATTCTTCATCCCATTTGGACTTGGGCTCAGGATCATATCTTTCACCTGGTAAGACAAAGATAAGAACTATTAAAGGCACCAATAAAAAGCCTGTGGCTTTTCTGGAATCCCTCTCAAGCCCCCCCTGCCCCACACACCTGAGCTGCACAAGTTCACAGAGCAAAAAAAGCTCCCCCAGCTGAATCAACTCTACTACAGCAAGGCACAGCATGGAATGCCCATCACAAAGTGGCAGGAATGGAGGCTCAAAGACTTCTGCTTATGGCAATGACACAAGCTCAATGCCCAGCACATCAGGAGGCTGCTGGGCTCTGCTGGAGAAGCAGCAGAGGCAGGAGCAGCCCTGGCTGCAGGAGCAGCTGAGCAGGAAGGGCCCAGGGCACTTCTGGAACAGCCCCTTAGTGCAGGATATTCCACTCCTGGCTGAGCTGAGTGATCACTGGGGGTTTTACACACTGACATTAATACACAAAAACACAGTACCAAAATACTGAAAGAATGTGCATAAAACTTTTCATTTTCCACACTCAGCAATTTAGAAAAGGTTTAAAATTTTTTAAGAGAGATGAAAAAAGAAAAGGCAGTAAACTCACCTTTTCAGGGGCCACTGGATACCCTGAACATCTTTCCTGAACACTATTATCAAGAAATCAAAAACTTTTTTTTCTAATTTAGTATTCCAGAACTCCATACTGGTATTTTAGATTACAAACAGCTGCCAGTTTTACTTGAAATTAGCACATTTGTTGTACAATCCCATCAAGGAATTCTAAACCACTGAAGAGTCTTGTTTGTACACACACAGCCAACTTGAGTTTAATTCAAATTAAAAAACCAACATTTTAACAAAGACTTGACTATCAGAAGCACTGCATACTTCAACTTGTATTGTGATCTTGTATCAGATCTTCTGCACAAAATATAGGTGTATAAAGGAAACCAAACCAGCTCAGTTTCTACACAACATTTGTAGGCAAACATTTATATTCTGGGCTATCATACACATGAAACAAGCCATTTCTTGTGCATCTTTTAAAAATGTGAAACAATAGTGATTTTTTTTTTGTTTACTTAGGCTGAGTAAAATTGAGCAGCAGAAAGGAAGGACAGTGAAATAATCCCTACTTCAAGTTACATACAAATGACATTGCAGCTCATGTGATGTTCAAGGTATATTCAATTAAAGCCATTTTAATAAAAAGAAAATGATTCCAGCACTACAAGGTGCAAAATTTGAATTATACCTATCTGGTAACCTCATATCATATAGGGTGTATTTTCTTAGTAAAGACATAGGTGCAAGTCTCCAATGACATTTGTTTAGATCCATAAAACTTTTCCATTTGAGAACCTGCTACAAATCCATGAGATACTCAGTGAGATCTTTATCATTGGAAAAGAAGACACTGCTCAGAAATGTACTGCTGTAAATTTTGCAGGAGAATAAAATGGCCTTATTTCAGTTTATGTCAGGCTCTCAAGCATTTTAATGCAGATTCCTTTAGATGGGTTTTCCTGTGCAATACAGATTTTTAAATTAAAATAGACACCAACTAGAAGCTCAGTATTTTCAGGACAAAATAAACTAACAAAAAAATCTTAATAAAAGCATTTTTGTTTAAATAACTTGAATCTTTTTGATTAGAAATCTCACCTGGGAAAGGGTTTGCTTAGTGCTGCTAGAAAGACTTTTTAAAAACCTTTACTCGACAAATGAAGGAATAATTCAAAACCCTTTACCACAAAAATTAAATACAAGACAGAAACTAGTCCCTTAAATTTAAAAACCTGAATGATACCTAAAGAGCACATGGAGAAATGATCCTACCCAGCCTAAAAGGATGGATCACGACTCTGCACAGAGAAGTCAAAAGATAAGCTCAGTGAAAGAACAAAGGGACATGTACAAAAAGTACAAATACAGTGACTCATACGTATTTCCTAAAAAGAGAATCACCACAATTCCAAGCAAGTAGCAAAGGCTAAAGGAATGTAATAAAACAAGAATTATCCTGCCTTGGAAATTTTTTAACTACTTTGCATATAAGGAAAAGGGAGAATGGAGAAGCAACCTGTCAAAAACAGGAGGGATCAAATCTAAGTGGAAGGCTCACAGATAAGAAAAGTAAAAAAGCCAGAAAGCATCAGGCAAACAGGTGAAGTTTAAGCCCTGCACAGCTACTACTGAGCTCTTACAGCAAACCCTTCTCTCAAAGAAATCACCAAACCAGAGCCTTGTGCCGTTGGGACTTTGGTACTCATCCCTTAGTAAAAGCAGCCAAGGATTTACTCAGGCCAAAGAAAACACAGACTGGCAGCTGGATCATGGATGGCATGCTGGGATACATCAGATGGAAACCCCAACAAAAGCTCAGACCCCTGCTACACACTATGAGAGGGACTGGGAGCAAGGAGTAACGTACTTGGTGCCTGTAAAGTCAGCTCTGACAGACCCCAGGAAACTCACACAAAATCCACAGCTGCATTTCAAGGCTCCAAACAGTGCTATTTGGGACAGCAGAAGTGGATTGCAATCCTTGCCAAGGCAGCCCAGTACTCACTGTATCTGAACCCTCCGACACTGTCCGAGGACACCCCAATGTATTTGTCTTTGTTCTTCTTTGCTTTCTTCCTCTCCTCCCGGAGCCGATCATCGTCTTGAGCAAACTCAACCATTTCTTTCACCTTCTGGCGGATGTTTATCCCCTGGTCCTTGCCATTCTCATCTGTCAGTAATGCAGGACAGAGATGATGGATGGTAGATGGGAGGGAAAAAGGAAAACAGTAAGTAAGAGGCAGCAATACTGAACACCAAATTGATACAAAAATTTGAATCGTAAACACAACGGTTTATGAGTCAAAGATTTCGGGACTACTGCATGAGGTCCACTGCATCTCTTTAAAAGGGACTAATTAACATAAAATTTAGATAAATGAGTTTGCACTTAAACACAGAAGAGATTAACAAAGACTGAGACAGAACTTGTATTCTCCACTTGAACAATTTTAACCCCTCAAAACATCACCCTTTTTAGCACAGTTTTTGCAAGTTTCATTGCAAGAACTCAGTCTCATGGCAGAACTGATTTTGTGAAAAATTGCTTTCAGTTGGGAAGTACTATAAGCTAAATGTGCTCCTTTCCAGCCTTTTTCACATTCAAAACACACACTGGCCTCGCTGCCTTTGCACTGTAAATATTATTTGGTGGGAGGAAAAAACCCCAGCTTCAAACAGATGTGTGTGTTTTGGAGCTCTAACCTTTTCTTCCCATATGATTAAAGCTATTCCTTTACGGACACCACAGGGGACCAGTCTCTAGTGCATATTTTAATATAAACCCCAACACTCATGTTGTGTTGGTTCTGTTGTTATTAGCCAGTCTTTTCTGCAAGTTCTTGTCTTCACTAATTAATACTCTAGGGCCCCACGTCTTGGATTCTGCACTCTTCACACAACTGGCAACAGTCACATTTTAATTAGACTGGGGAAGCTTCTAAGCTGGTTCAGGTGACTGACAACTCCAACTACTGTTTTAATTTGCTTATAAGATTTTTCTATTGCTCACCTACAAAGTGGTAATTTTCCAGGGATCGCAAATCATAAATGTGTTCTCTGGCACTTGTAACAACGCGCTCTGATCCATTCCTTATGAGGTAAGCTAGGAGCAGCAAAGACTATAAAAATACAAAGCACCTTATGATTGCATGAACAAAAACTCTACCTTTCTTTTTTTTGTAAAAACCCCAAACCTACCCCCCTCCCCAAATTAGTAAATGCTAACCTTCCCTTTTTAAATACATGTTTATTATACAAGTCCCATGGAAAAATTTCTTTCCTTACATGAATCTTTTGCTCTTTAGACTATCAAAACTGTATTTTTAAAACTTCAGCTTGTTATTACAAAATCACAAGTAGTTACCTTTATCAGCCACTGCTTGTCTTAAGATAAAGCAGTAGCAATTAAGGAGAAAAAGTTAACCTGTGAAATGAGGCATTTTCTTTTGCATCTTTTGTTCACAATTTTCCAGTGGCTTTCACTGAAAGGTAACTCCTACAGGAATTTAAGAAGCCTTCTGCAGGATTCAATGGATATACAAAACTGCATTTCAGGACTACTTCAGAGAAGTGACAAAACAAATGAAGTTTAAATAATACTTTCACATTTCAGTTCTCTACGTTGAGGATTTATATCTAGAAAAAAGTAAGGCTCTTTCTCTCACGTAGTGCCTTTATCAGCTAAAACTATAATTTTATTTCACCCAATCTAAACCTGATAAGCAATTTCAAGAAGTCTTTATAATATTAAGTAGTTATGTGTGATAGCATTAAATATTAATTTCTATTGTACTTCAGGGAAAACAATTACTATGACTACAAAACATCAAGCACCTGTGAAAAACACAAACCATGCTTTAGAATTAATTGTGTCTTGCTACAATCCTGGCATCAAGAAAAACAAAATATAACCTAGTCTAATACATCAGTTCTAAAAAAGGAGGTTATATTTGCATAATTCAGTGAACATTGAACACCACTTAAAGTGCAGCACAACACAATCTCAAGCAAAAAGTTTCTGTATGAAAGACAAGAAAAATGCAAATGACTCTGATCTTTTCCAAAACACAATTAGGACATAAAACTGTCATGTAAGATCTGCAAGAAAATTTGGCCCACTCAAAGGTAAACTACAACTTTTAAAGCATTACAAATTGACAGAAAATTAAGATTAGTTTGCATTTTATTTCAGGTATTCCTGAATTCTGTCAAAAAATGTTTTCCTGATAGCACAGTAACTTAACATCTTCTCATGGAGCTCACAGCAATTCCTTTGGGTAAATTGAAATTGTGAGCACTAGTTTAATACCTGAATAGCAGCAAAATGGAATTGCTCTGTTGTGTTCATTAGGTAACGTGTTAACGTGCTTCTAAACCCAGAAATTCTGTGGGTTTTTTAATATACATCATTTGAAAAACACCTTTGACTTCACCAACAGAATTATAAAACATTCAGGGAAGAAATTCTATGTTGCTAGAGGAGAAAGTGCTGTAGGATTATCTAAGCAAGAACTCCACCAGGACACTGCATGAGCACCCTGATCCTTACACACCTTATAAACTCTCCTCCAGTTCTTTTTGTTGTCTTTCAGCATCCGAGTCCACAGCATGTTCATGAGCTCTGGAAACTGCTCGTACATGAACGTAGCCCTAAGGAATGGAACAAAAGCAGCACAGAAATGTCGTTTGCTGGGCTGGCCACAGGAGCCTGCTCACACTCGGGGCTGGCAGTAGATGGCAGGAGTGATCTAAGCCCAGCCACATCGGGTGACATTAAAGGGAAAAAGCTGTCCCTGTTTTAACTCCTAGATCAGTCATTTACATCCCAGGACTACAAAAGAAAAGAGTAATTCTAAATATCTGAGGTACTCACCCCTTCACTAATTTGTAACGAAAATAATGCTGAATATGAATACCCTAATAACCACTGCAACTGATCAAACACACAACTTCCAAACTGATTTTAACAGGAAAAAAAAAGCTCAAGGAAGAATTCAACATGTTTTGCTGTTTTTGTAGAAGTTACAAGAAAGTGCTTTGAAAAGAAATACTGCAAAAAAATCAGTTATATTGAAAGAATTCTGAGGATACATAAATGAAAAAATCAATTTAAGAAAAGAATTTTAAAAATACCTGGGCTTGATTTTTCATTTGACAGTTTTCAATACATTCTATGATTATGCATTAAAAAACTTAAGACTTTATTTACAGCAACTTTTGGGCATTATCAGTCTGAATACCACAGAGTTGATTTAGCATCAAATTTCACATTCTTATATAAAATGTACCTTTCTTTTCTTCATCACTGAGTCAAATTATCACTTACTTGGCAATCTCTCCCATGAGTTGCCCTGAAGGTCCCCATGGATCATCATTGGTTGCTTCTCGAACCTTAGACTCTATTTCTGAATAATTCATAACCACATTGGTGCTGCAAAGGAAAAAAAATTCACACACATGAAGATTAGCATCAAAACTGAGAAACACATGAAAACTTAATAATGACACTAGTGCAGATCTCACTTAATGAGATACCTCTACAGAGTGGGAAAGAAAACAGCTTTAGTGCACAAGTTACCCTGAGGACACTATACACCACATTTAAGTTATCTTTAAGAAGGTTTTACTATTCTATTAGTCTTCAAGAATACAGATGAGAAACTGGGGATTACATTACAGCTGGATTCAGTCCAGTAAAAATGGCTTTGGGTCAAATTAAAATGCAAACCAAACCACAAGAGTCAAAGCTGATGGCTTCTGCAGTTAGGTATGGTTTGCTTACAGGTTTGTAATGGTACAGAGTTATTTGCAAGAGGCTTTATAACTCAATCAGAGGCAATTTTTTTTGGAATGATGTTACAAGAGAAAAATCAAGAACATCAGTACCAAACAGGTGTTAGTGAAAAAGTAACAAATAAAAAAATCACATGGAAGACTAAAGTAAAGGAGATGAGACTCACTGGAAAGTCTGTTTCCTAGCTTGAATTTAATTAATTAAGGGAAAACAGCCAAAGAAGCTGCAGAGCACTCAGTTACAATTACAGCAATGCAAATACTGCAAGGAGCTCAGGCTGCCTCTTCAAGAGGTCACAGAAAAACCTTACTTGGAAAAGATTTTTTTCTGTGATGTTAACATTAAAATAGTAAATATGTGATTTCTTCTTAATTAATCCTTAAAACAGGTAACATCTGAGCCCAGCAACCTCCTTTGTGCCCCTAAAAGCATTCAGATGTGTTTGGTAACACAATCATTTCCCTCATCTTTTAAGGTGAGTGAGCAGCCCTAAAACCTCATCCATATCCATAGTGAGAATGTTTGGAAACTGCTCTCAGCTTCTGGAGCACCAGGACTCACCCCAGCAATGAGATCAGCAGTGACAGGAGAGCTGCTGGTCTCTGCTCCCCCTTCATACCTGGACTGTACTGAAACAACACATGTACACCTAGCATGTCACAAGTTTGAAAGTTTACTTCAAAGGACATCATAACTGATTCAGAAGCTAACAAAAACCCCTCTGAGTTTCAACACGAAGCAACCCACAATGACAAATTAAGTAAACTGTAGGAAAGATCTAATGAATTATAATGCAGTGTGGAGAAAGCATTTGCTGCTTAAGAACTTCTTCTGAACCTGAATGACTTAAAAGGAGAAAAAAAAAAATCAGAATGCTCAACAGTCATCCCAACAGTTATCCTTCTATCCATGTAGGAGTTTGCACAGTGCAGCATTCAAGCAACTCCTGCTCAATTTTATTTGGCATAAGGATAGCAAAGATCTTGGAACTGGGAGATATAAACAGCAGAAACAAGAATGAAATCCCCTCAAGTCTGAAAGGGGACACAGAAGGTAATTGTTAAAACAGAATAAAATTTCTGGACTTAATCTTGGATTCTCAGCATGAGAATTCCTGCTGTCAGATCCTGATGTATGATTTTATTCAACTTTGTGTCTAAAGAGAGCATAAGCTACATGACTGAATAAATAATCAGCAAGCTCCCAGAACCTATCTATATTACAACAAGCATGTAAGAACACAGCAGCAGTTTGGAACAACAGCAATTAATGTTTTACAAATTCATTTATGCTGAATACACCTCAAGCTTCTGTTTCTGGTATTTTCTTTACTGTACATACAAATGTAAACCAAGCCCATCTTTATTTCCCACATATATGGAAAAAACACAACCCTAAAGCTCCAGGATTTGCAGCTTCCAGCACACTGGGTCCCTTGTCCAAAGCAAGGAAAGGCAGGGAACTGAATGGAAAGGTTCTGCTTGTTTTTATAACCCCTCCTTCTGCACTTGTTTGAGAGACTTGATGGAGACTTGGGAGGGGGAAGCATAAAATGAAGCATTTCCTTAATTTCTTAGAGCAAAAAATTTAAGAATATAAAATGCTTGAAGAGATGCAAACTTAGTGTACAAAAACAAATGGCAGCATTGGCTATGCAAGAGCTCAGGGCACGTGGCTAAAGCAGCAGCAGGGCTGGAAGGGGGAAACGGAAGGAAAACAAGGGAAATTAAGTAATGCCAAGGGAAAAAAGGTGCAGTTAAGCCTCTCTAAGTACAGAAACATGCTTGACTTCTAAACCCCTCTGCAGAAAAGTTATTGTTCTCAGCAACCAGGAGAAAGCTCTTTTCTAAATGCCAAGCTGAGATCTAATGGAATGAACCATTCCAAAGCAAAGCATCTTAGAGCCACATTTAATTCAGGAACAAATGTAAACTTCAAGGAGAAAAAAAAAACCCTCACTGTTGTATAGTTTGGCATCATTCCAGGTCACTTAAAAATAACCATTTCTAAAAAGGTGGAAATACAGTTTTATTCTTCCTTTCCCATGTTTTCTATGGCCCTCATTCCCTGCCCTACCCATGATTCCTGTGACCTTTGCAGCAAAAAAATAATTTATGTCCAGATGTGAAGGGAAAAAGTGACTAGCTTGATTGCCAAGACTTCCTGTGATTGATATAAATTTAATATCCGAGGACACTTTCCGACACCAGGGGGGGCTCTCTGATTAGTTTATCCTGGGCAGCTTCCAGAGAATCGTGCTGGATCGCATGGGGAGGCTGCTCTGCAAACAAACGGCCCTGAAACGGCCGGGGCTGACAGAAAGGAACTTCTCAGGCAGGGCTGAGAACCCCCTTATCTGCCAGACTGCATCTGATTCACCCCAAATCCTTCACTGAGACCCTGCACCACTGCCATCTCGTCACAAGAATATTTACAGAAACTTCTGACACGGACAAAGATACTAAGCAGGAAAGTGTATTTTGAAAGGTACATCCAAAATAAGGGTACAGCAATAAAGGGGTTGACATGGACATCACAAACTGTTACATTCTTCTGTGTCTTACATTCAGATCTATTAAAACAGATTGATGACAACAGATTCTTTTTACTCTTTATTGTATCACTCCCAAGTGATTTCAGTATAATTTTATTTTTTAAAATATAAAATTGTTTCCAAAAGCCAAGAAAGGGAACTATCACATCTCTATGGAACAAGCAACACTGTGACAGTGAGCAAAATGCTTTTAATTTTCTTGCAACTTTAAATGTTTGCAAGAACATTTAAAGGAATTTACAGCAACACTGAACAGGTAGCTCAAGTCTGAGACTAAATTCCTCTTAAGAGAATAAATGGACATTTCTAATAAAGTCAGTGGGTAATAGCTGTAAATACCTGACCATCTCTAGCTGCAGCAGAAAAAAAATCCATTTCCCCTTAAATATTTTACATGCATTTTATTAACTATCATATGACATATACTGAAAATTAATTGTTGTACCATGTACCCTGAAATCCTACTTTGTCCACAATTTTGTCTGCATTTTTCAAATAATTCAATCAAGTGTAGATAGCTTCAAATTTTGTTCTAAATCACATTTTGAGATTTGTACATTTGAGGTAAAGATATCATCTGGGTCCAGGTGGATTACTGTACAGTTTTTTCTAAAAAAAACAAAAAATAAGCAAGAGGGGGAGAGGAGAGGGATGTGAAAGGGGAGAGCAATATTGAACACATCTCAATTGTGTAATCTGAGGTAAGAATGATGTTTAGCTGGTATTAGGGATAATAGGCAGCAAGAGGGGACAAGAAGTTCTGCAGCTCCTCATCTAAAACTCAGATCAGAGGATCTGTGAAGGTACAAAACGTCCATCAGTGTCTGCCACTTCAACATTTACAGTTGCAATAGTCTGAGAGCATTTGAACTTCCAGGCATGAAGAGGATAAAAATCTTATGGATCTGAGATTGTCCTCAGCACTTTTCTTTGAAACAGGGAAATGAAAGGCAGCTTGTGGATGGCCTGCATGAAAATAAAACCTTACAGACTGCAGGAACCCTGCACAGATGACACACAAAGCAGGCAGACTAAGAGCAGCCCTGTCTTCCTCCTCCTTATCAGAGGATACTGAATGTAACCCACAACGTGGAATGCCCACTACTAAGTGATAAATGTATCTGCAGAAAACTTCTATTTGTGTTTCATTTCAACAGACTCCAACAGATATATCTGCCTACTCTGCTCAGGCTTCTGATTTTACACATGAATCAAGCTGTAATGCTCAGGACAATATTGATGGGCATGAGGTATATTCTGCTCTCAGCAACACATTAGTGCTTCATCACCATTAGTTTTTCTTTTTCCCCCTATAAAATAGCCACAAAATAATTACTGAAAAAGAGTTTTCTTTCTATTCCAGACTAAGAAATTCTTTTTAAAATTACTTCTGTGCTGGCAAAGTAAAATCATTGTACTTCCACCCAAGATGCTAATAAAAAATTAAATAAACACTACATCCTGAATTGAAATGTTTGTTTCAGAGTGAAGATTTTTCATTGCTCAGGACTACAAGATTCTCTACAGATTCATATGCTCTAACTGAAGTCAATTATCTGTTAGGAGATTACAATCACTTATACACAACTATAACTGTACTGCTTCCAGTAATAGCTTCCAATTGGTAACACTACAATTAGTTTTGTTGTGCCTGAACTAATTATCCACATCAATCATTGCTGGTTCCAAACTGAAAAAGAATCCCACCCTAATTCTCTCTCCACCATACACCTTGAATTAGAAACTCTCTGGAAACATGGATGTGGGGATACAAAACTCTGTATACAGTCAGCAGCATACATAGAAGAGTATTTTCTCAGCTAATGTCTACTCTAAAATTAACCCTCAAACAACATTTCATGGCAACAATTTAAATACACTGCCAGCAAACCTGCTAAAGGACAAGATGCAACCATTTTTGTTTATGTGATTGAACATTTTGGTGAGAACTCAGGATTCAGCATAAAGCACTAAAAAGAGTAAATACTCCACTGCCCATGGTCTTTCCTGAAGAACATCACACAGATATTTCCACTTCATGCTCCCTCCCAGCATCTCCTCTATCTTCCACATTTTTTCCATGGTCAGTGGTGCTCTGTTCCCTCACCACCCTGACAATACATTCAAGTGCATGAAATCACAACTCATGAAGAAAGCTTGCAGTTCATGGCCAGATTTTGGGAGCAATGTTCTTTGGAAGAACTACTCCTAAGAAAATCATTCATTAGGAAAGAAATAGTGTTATACATCAAATTTTCAGATCTTCAAATATCAAATAAACTCAGCACTTTGTATGAATGCTCAAATACCAGCAGTTTCTTAAACATGCAGAAACCTTTGAACAGCACATGCACAGCTAACCTGCACTTGGAAAAACAGGCACCATGAGAAAAGAAGGTATTTATAGACTAAAGGTAATGAAAGAATAATAAATATCTATCCATCCATTCAGAATGGAACTTGAAAACATATTAAGGAATCAGAAAGTCTAACAGATCTTTGCCAATGTTTCTTGAACAAATGTAAGAAAAGCCTTGAATATGCCCTGGGGTGAGAGTCAGAGCACTCCATAAAGGCACGGGCAGGATTAGAGCTGCCATTGATATGGGTGGTGTCACCCAGGGCACAGGCACAACTCTGGGCATCACATCCACTAAAGATTTGTGAAATGCCAGGTCTAATCTTATGACAACTAAAATAACCAGAAGCCACAGAGAAGGGACATGACAACAGTTTCTTTATAGTGATGATAAAGGTATTGGATTGGACAGGGTGAGCCTAATTAGAAACACTTCTCAAGCCTCTGGGAAGCTGCCCACTGTGCTGAGGGACTCGGCTGCAGGAACAAGAAACCTGGCTACACACTTATGTTTTTTTCAATGTATATTTCAAACCAATTACAATATCATGTATACATGGGACTCCTATGTGCATAATATTCTGCCTTTAACTATTACTCCAAGGACACCTCTGGATTATGCACCTTCTGTTTTCCTTTTTTTTTAATTTTACAACTGGGAACAGTAAAATACTAAAAGCTGAGATGAGAAACTTTGTACATTTTACCACCGTTAACAGTTTCCAATGAGACACCATTCTGCAAATATCTGCTTAAGGACTAAGCACAGAATAAAAATTCAAGCTTTACTCATGTGTATGTACCATACATCCAGTAGGAACATTAATGCTATTCAAACAAACAGCAACACTAAAGAACTTTTTTTTTATTAGAGCAGGCAGGGTGTGCATAAACAGAGGACAAGAGAAGCTCTGTTACTGTACAGCACTATAAGGTGTGGTGCCAAAGTCTTACAAGAAGCAACTATTTTAACCTTTTGTTATTTAATGTGCCAAAACAGACACAACATGATTTTATCTTTTGAATAACATGTTTAACATTATCCCTTCAATAGTGAGTCTCACATACTAATAGTTTAATCTCATTCTTTTAGTAATTTTGTTAGTTTCCTTATTTTTAGAAAGTCTTCCCTGTGTTTCCTGTGACTTTCACAGTGAATAAAGGCAAAGCACACTGTAAATTTGGCCATGACAGAGCAGATGTTACTGACTCTGAATCAAATCTCATCACCTCAGTGGTGACACGACAAAGGAGACCATCACAGTAACATTCCACATGGACAAACCCCAGTAAGGAAACTATTCCACAGCTCTGTGCTGGTGCTTTTTGGATCTAAAACTGAGTGGGGACTGCATTATTCAACCAGAAAGGTTCATAAAAAGCATAAAACAGTTGAGAAAACATTAAGTTACAGCACCAGGAAGTTTGCTTGAACTGAATAGAGAAGAACACATGCACATGGTTCATTTGTTCACCTCTCCTATCTCCACCTAAACATCCCACCACTTCTATGGAAAGGCACCCAGGTGACAACTGCAGGTAAAGCTCTGAACAAAGGCAGCAGTAACTCACACCTGAGGCTGAGCCAGCTCCCTGCCCCTGCAGTTTGAGAACTACCTTTGTGTCCCAGCAGTCTCCTCTCACTGAGGAGCCACAGTCACCCACTGAGACAAGAAAGGGACCACGAGTGACTGCTCACATGACTCCCATGTTTTAGGAGTATTATCCAAATGCAACAGCAGCAATCTGTGCTCAGATTTCCCAAAAACCATTAGAGGGGCTGACAACTTAAGGCAAAATGACACTAACATAACATAGAGCTGCTTCTAGACATTTGAGATTATAGCTGTATTTGTTTTTTAAAAATGTGAAGTGATTGAATGCAGTATATAATGAGCCAAGTGAACATTCACCATCTGGAGAAGAGACAAGGCAGGCCCTGGCAATATTTTCACAATACAGTTATCTAGAAGACCCCCACCCACAGACACACATGCAATTAAGATGAAGCCCTCAGAGAGGAGTGAACACAACCTCATCTCACCATTTAACTCCTGTGAGTCATGCATCTAAACTATTTTTAGTATCTAGATTAAAAGGTTTCTGTGAAGGAGGGGTAGAAATAGAGGGAAAGCTTTCTGAGAACACAAAGCAGTTGCTTTAATGTTAAATGATCTTTTTTTAAGTTGCGTGCACAAGTTAGTTTCAACTACTGAGAACACACAGTAAATAAAAAAGCTACACAACTTGCCTGAGTACAGGATACATCTCCCCCACTCCCAGGTGTAGGAATCTTGGCATCTATTAAACTGTTAATTAGTTTCCAGAAACACTTTTGCCAATTAAAAAAATCATTTAATACTTATCCATCTGGGCATGAAATACTTTCAAGAGAGCATTTGAATTGGTGAGCTAAAAAAGAACTGATCCTAACCCACACAGTGCTGCCTCCCAAAACACCAGAGGCCAGGACACGAGTAAGCAGCACCCCATAAGCAGGGGCAGCACCCCATAAGCAGGGGCAGCACCTATCAACTCCACTTGTTTCTGTGAGCATCCCTTCCTTCAGGCTCTGAGGGATTCCAGATGATCAGTGGTCCAAACCTGTGTTCCAACAAACTGAAAGGACTTAATACAAAGTAAAACAGAAAAATGCATTTCAGGATCAGATTTAAAAATGTGTTTTAGGGTAAGATTTCAGTACCCTATGACACTGTCACTTGTTATCTTAGAGAGCTCAGTGTGCAGACTGGTTCACAGATAGAGGACATCATTTATCCACCTGTTATCCCAAACAATACAATGGATATTCAGGAATCTATGCACCTCATGCTATTCACAATTATTCAGAGAAGGCATTCCAAATAAAGATGGGGCTGCTCCTCCCTTCAGTGAACTCATGTATTCCATCTCAGCCAGCCTCTCTCCCCTTGCTGGGTGAGGACAAACTAACTAAAAAACATGTAACAAACTTAATGCATTTTCATTTTGCTCCTGTCAGTAATGTCACTTTTGTTATAAAACATGCAGCTTAGATTTAGAGCCTTACAGATAAAACATATGGATACCAAATAGGAAGCCAGCAGTCCACATTCAACAAAGAAACAGATGGGGACCCATCTGCCAAAATGTCTGGTGAAATACCTCAGGTTACAGAGAGGTAACAGCACAGCATTAGTGCTGTTGACCGTTTGAAGTTCTTTATTTTTCAGCCACTCCTCAGAACCATTACAAATATGACTCCAGCCAGTTTAGTCCATGAATGCCAGGTATTATTGCAGACCTTCTATGCAAGGAGCAGTCATACTCCTTCTGGCCAATGATACAATCTTCATTATATACAGTAGGATCTGAAATACATTTTCAGCTTTTCAAGTTCAGTTTCATAATTTATGTGGCAGATGTGCAAGGCAAACTGCACAGAAAGAGATAAGCCAAGAAAAACATCCTGATGGCCACGAATGAATTACAACTTGTGGGAGGAAGGAACTATAAAGCTATTTCCTGTGCCTTACAACTTCTCATCACAAAAGACTACCAAGTAAACAAAGTAGCCCCAAATCCACCACACACACTGTCAAAAAGAACTTTAAAAATTAAATTGCAGCCTGTTAGAGAACTCAGACCTCTCACTTACAGAAACCAACACTGCACCTTACTGAAGTCTTTGCTTTCAATGTTTCCCCCCTCAGAAGTTCCCAATTGCAGAATGCCATACCCTGAAAGGTTTTGTAATCTCTTGCTACAGCTGAATTATTTTTTGCAGATGTTGGGAACATGAAGCATGGGAACATGGCAGTTTTAAAGTGTAATTGTGCAAGGAACAAACACTTCCTCCCCCACTTGATTTAAGACTGATTTCACCTCTCCTACTGCAGATTCCCTGCAGTATGTCAGTGTTAATACTTTCATACTCTTACATAAAACAATCTCTTGTGGTTCACCAACAGATACATGGCTGCTTTGTGTATCTTATTATGTGGTAGTAAATAACTTCTCAAACTCATCAAGAATTTGCCATGTTGATAATACTGATTGTGGGTTTGTACTACTATACAAAGTGTACTTTCATTTAAAGTTCAGACCCATTTCTTTATTTCCCCATTTTTAATGGGAAATTTTCATTCCAAACGTCCACCCTCATATTCTTCAGTTACCATGCCCTAAACTTCACCCATTATAAACTATCTTCCCTTCAAATGCATATTTCTGCAGCTCCATTTTTGAAGGCTTAATAGTGTTGTCATTTTATTGTATTTAATTCAAAATCATTCTTTAAAAGGTAACTTACAAATATAAATGCTACGCTCCAACAAGTAGAATGAATCAAAATATTTCCTTTTAATTTACATAGTAAGAGCACCATAATAGCATTTCCACTGGTTTACAGTATTAGTTTTTAGGTCACATTTTTAGTTGAAATTGGAGGACAATTACACACAAAGCATTCTTGTGACAAATCCGATTAAACTTAAGCATGAAAAGCAATTTCACAAACAAGTGGAAAGAAAGCTGCCATTGAGGCCACACTTGACACTTTGGTGGGCCAGTGACACACTGAACAGTAACTCTGGTTTTCATCCAGACACAAAAACGATGCTGCTACTGCCCTGTGCAGGTTTTCAGTCTCCGTGCCTCTTGTGAGCTTCCATCTGGCACATCAGATTAGAGTCACTGCTTTGCAGCTCCTATTCCTGTGGATTTAATCCCTTCCAAAGTTCAACATGCTATGGTCACACAACAGCAGCTGTGTAGTCCAAAAAGAAGTGGACATATGAAATTTGTGTAACCTTTTGTAACTGCAGAACTAAAGAGACTTCCAGATGCATGCTGTGACTCAATTTGCTATTGCTCAATCCTCACACTTATTTTGCCACTCTGCTCCTTACACTGCAGGTTTTTTTCTTCTGTAACAAACAAGCTGCAACAATTTAAACTTTTTTTTTAGACTTAGAAAAGTCTACCTCTCCTTACCTTATAGAATTCAGACTTCACTTCAAGAGTCAGGAAATGCCATCATAAATTTTCCACCACATGATTTACCTTTAATTTTTCCCTATTTGTGATCCAGTCAGGTAACATGACTCCTACTGGAAACAAAGGTTTAATCAAATAGGACAGAGTGTAAGTGAAATCTAATAGAAAAACAGCTTCTGTAGAAGGCTTTTTATATGAATAAAATACCAGCACAAAAATGTCAATCCCAATAAACCCTGGTAGACCATTACAACATAAAACTAGAATTTAAATACATTATTTTGGGGGAAGAGAGACTGAGAAACTTCTACACATAGTTTACACTCTCCAGCCAACTGTGTTTCTTAGGGCTCTGTAGCATTCATGTAATTTTGAGTGTAACTTTCCCTGAAGATAAAATGCTGGTTTCAGATATAAAGCAAGTTCATAAGGTGTGGCTTAAGTCCTCCCCAAAATTAGTATCAAGTGCTACTTCCTTCCTTGTAGGCACACAGAATTGAGAGACCACATTCAAGCCCACAGCTCAAATATTTTAAGAAATCTTCAACAGATAAAGAGACTCACAAGTGCTCCCAGTCTGAAAAAAGTTTAAACAATGCAGGCATTGAGTTTTCAGGGTTAGGGCACAACATTTTGATGCTGAGAGAAAAATATTTACAAGAAGGATAAGGTCCTCTCCTTCTTTCAAAACAACAAACAAAAGGGGTAGAAGTTTTCAGAAGACAAGGAAGTTGTAGCTACGCTCAGCATGAGGCACCAGTGAGCTTTGAAGCTGTACAACTCCAGCTCACTTGCGTACCTCAGACTTCCTATCCTGACCACAAAAAATTTTGAGAGTGACCTTGAATGGAGGCAAAAGATAGGGAGGAGAAAGAAAGAAACCAAACCACCAACTTCACAGTAAAAATAATACACAGTATTATGTAGGTATGACACTCCACACCTTCCCAAGTGTTCTGCAGTGACTTCTTGAGGAAGTACCTCAAGTTTTCAGAATTTCAGATGTGGCATTAGTGCTTTAAGATGACCCCAAAATTACCAGTGCTTTGATAAGCCCCACTCTCCCTCTACACCTCCTGCAGTTCTATGCTCTTTGTAAACCATTCACTCACTACTCATTTAAAATGGGATCACCAACACCTTCATACCAGTATTCTGACACCATGAAGAGCTTGTACAAGTTCTAAGCCCACAGTACTGCACCAAATGGCCAAGAAAACCTCCTGATGCCATACATGCTTGAAGTGTATTAGCTGAATAGTTACAGGTAAGAGATTTTACTTGGAAAAGCAGAAACATTGTACACGAGTCAGTGCACCTGTGAACAGCACAGATCCATTCAGTGACACTAATCACAATGAATTCTAAATAATCCAAACTTTCCCTACTCAAAGAACTGCTTCAGTTATTTGTCAGTTGACAGTCTTTGGTGAGGACAGAAGAATGAACAGGCAGTTATATGGAGTTTAATATTGCCAAAAACCAACACCCCAACATTAATGGGCCATGCTTAATGATCCTTGTAGTTTCAGCTATCCATTCATTGCAGGCTGAGTACCATTAAAACATGGCCCTAATTCCAGATTCATTACAAATTAAGCATTGCTCTAAACACATGCTTGCTGTTCCACCAGGGAGGGCTGAAAAAAGTTTAAACAATGCAGGCACTGAAGCTTTTAACACACAAACTGATAATTCTCTGCTGCCATATCACCACTTTGGCACTGTGACATCCCAGGCACCCCTGTACTTTGCAGTATCTGTTTCTTTCTGTGATCATTTCTGAGACATAAACCTGAGTACAGGTAACTCCTCTAAGCCAACAGCAAGCACCTGATACAAGCTCTTTGATCAGATTCAGGGGCACAGTACAGCAACATGAACAGGTCAGTCTGGAGTCCCACTCTGGGAGTGCTACCCTTGTTACCTCCAGAGCTCCAACTCCCACCAGCTCCTCTCCCTGGCCTTTCAGGCTGCAGGCAGCCAGGGTCACACAACAGCAACCCAACTGCACATAAATCACACACACTGAACATACCAAACCTTCTACAACACAAGCTGCTCTCTATCCCCAACACCCAGGCTGTTGTGAAGGGCTTGCAGCTTCCTCCTGCCTTTAACTACACAGCCATGACTCTGTACAGCTCCCCATTGCACCTGTGTGGTAGCAAAGTATTGCAACACATCACCCAGGAAAGCCTGGGACATGTGTCTCATCAGCACAAGCATGGTCCAAGTAGCAGGTGAAGCAACTAAACCAGAAAGCCTTCAACTGCACTTTTAACATGGCCTTGTGCCCTGGAAAATGTCCTAAGGCTGAGGCAGGAACTGAACTGCACTTCTGAGGAGAAAGGAAGAGGAAACAACAGTTCATACCAAATAATCCAACCACAGGTTCATAAGCAGTTGTTTCCTTCATTTATGCAAATGTCCTGCAGTGGAATTGCTAAGCAGGAGGCATTCAGGAGGAGTGAGATCACTGCCTTTATCCTGGCTATTATAAAGTGAAGTGCATTATCATTTACTATGCTTACTTCTAAGCTTACATGAATTAATTCTACAGTTGCTATTGCTTGCAAAAAGACCCAAAATGTGCCACCTCAACATCAGATTTCAGACCTTTTATTTCTGGAAAATAATCAAAATAAAACCAGAAAATGAATACCAATGTCACTACAGAGAAGCTGATCAGCTTCTCTTCTCAAAATTGTTTCCTTTCAGTCTGCTTGTTTGCTATTTGAAGCTGAAAGCAAGAATTATTCTATTATTCCATGAAGAGCTACAATAGCTGTTACACTCAATAGCTCTAATGCACCTGCAGAATTTCCTTTCATACCCAATACTGAAATCCAATCCAGAAGACCATTACATGTCAGCCAACACAAGGAAGATGCTGTCTTTATGTAAGATTACATGGAATATGTCTGGGTGCCAGGAACTTATTTCTTGACTCCACTGCACACAGACAGAGAAGAACACACAATCAAGGTCCTTCAGTTTCTGTTTCAGTGTCTCCAAAACTACCCCCTCCCTCTTCCCAAGAAGGAAGCTATTCACAACACCAAACCTTCCCCTGCATCCCACCTTGCTAACAAGAAAACAAGAAATTCAACATTTTATAATTAAATTGCAATTAAGACTTTGCAGTCTCACAGCAAGTACTTTGGACACCTCTAGCATAAGCAGAGCTGTGCAAGGGGAAACCTCAGCATCCTAATCTGACAATTTCAAAAGATGCCCATTATATTGTGGAAAGACTAAAGGCAAGTATGCAGTGATAATTCTGCTGAATAAGCTGGGAGCATCCAAGATTTTACAGGTAGAGACAAAACACAGTCCTCTTCTGAACTTGCTCTGCCCTCAGAATCCTGAACTGCCAGCTCCTAGGAATAGCACAATTATGTAGTTTTCCAACAGTAAGTTAAAATAAAAAAACAAACAACCAAACAAAAAACCCCAAATACTTTCCTACTTCAGATCCTTTATCTGTTAATAAACTTGAATTACTACATTTCTTCTCTGCTACAAGTTTACCCAAGAATAAAAAATAGTCACCATAATCCTAAATAGACTAAACTTGCTTAATACCACTTGTCTTTAGTGATTCTATTTTCCATGAAGGTAGGTTACAACCTTGCAGTCAGTCCTTCTGTTGCTGCATTACACAGCTGGACAAACAAATTTTGGTTAATAGTTAATGACAGTGTCCTTCCAGAGCAATTCAGGGTTGAGTATCTAAAAATGGGCACGAGCAGTAAGAATACAGCATTCAGAATAAGTATTACAAAAGCAACGTCATATTAATGTTATTTCATTAAATTTTTTAGGTTGGTGTCTCACATTAACTAAAAAGCTGGGCAAACAAAACCCCATAAGTTCACAAACGTGCACTTTGACTGAAAGCAAGTCTTCTTTTGTGAAATGAATCTGGTCAATTACAGACAAATTAACATTCACATTTCCAAGCCATGTTTATTTGTGGAGGATAATGATGTTTCCTCTGTTTTCATAGGTATCCCTTTGTTAAACTGGTTCCTCCAGGAGATCAAGTAACTCATGTCCTAAAAAGGTAACAGGAGCTGCTCCATTTGCCTCAGAGACCCAGTTTCTGGTTCCTGACCACACAGAGATGGTAATTTCTAATGGCACTGTGTATTTGCAACAAACAAATTTCACAATGGCTCAACATGGGCACTATTTATTTATTTACCCATTAATGGTAAGATCACTGGATTTTTCTGAGCTAATGTCTGCAGCTACAGGAGTTACAGTTACTGTGTAATTAACAAAAAAACAACACTGGCAGGCTGAAGGCTGAGACTGCACTTGCCAATTAGGAGTTTATTAGCACTATGTTTTCAAGCTGTCTCAAGAAATGCAATCAACTGTTTGGTAGCAAGGAGAGCTAGAACCCTGTGATAGAAGTTAACTCATATAGACAATAAATACCTCAGAACAGAGAGTTTCCTCCCACACTTCACATAGTCATATAGAGAAACACTTTAAATAATTCAGTAATTGTCAAAACAAGGAATAATTAAAAGTGACAGCAATCTTTAAGATATCAGCTCTATTAGTAAATGTAAGTTACCAAGACTAATTTATTTTTCAGAAGATGCATTCACCTACTGCAAGTCCAATAAAATGATCTAAGGTTATCAAAAGCCTTCTCTTCACACCCCAAATAGTCTTAGAGACCCTTTCAACTGAGTAGTCTTGGAGAATGCAAAACAAAACACACCTCCAAAAATCACACAGGGAGCTATCTGTTTACTAAGTATAAAGTAATGTCTTGAGAGGAAACACTGAGCACAGTCTGCAACCTACATTAGGATGACTCTCAACAGCTTGACAGGATGGGGAGAGTAACCACCAAGAAACACATTTGTTGTTCTGACTCAGAATGGAGTAGAGGAAAAAAACCCTCCCTAACTCCCAACAGATCTCATTATTATTACAACAGATTAAAAAAAAAATGCAGGCTAGTCTCATTAAATAAGTTGAATATACACTAATATTTCTAATTGTATCCCAAATGAACCAGTTAATATCTATTAAGCATGCAGTAAATATTGAACTGGTCAGGATAGGACACACCCTTTGGATGAGGAGAGGAAAAAGTTCAACAACTTTGAGGTGGTTTCCTTATAACCCATGAACAGACCCTGATAACATTGGTGTCATGGTAGTTTCATTCTTAGTGGCAAACCAAACACCTCTAGAAAGATTTAATCTATTTAAACTAACAGTCTACACAGAACACCCACTTCTCCACTCTGATATAACCCAAATATATATCACCAGTATTCCTATTGCAATAAGCTGCAGAAATTGAATTGAAAGCTTCTCATATGAAGATCTGTTTGAGCCAGAATGATTCAAAGTAGCCCCACACAAGTCACAAAACTGTATTTCAGTTTATATCCTTTCTCAGAAGTTTGTGATCCAAGAGTGGAAGTAGAATATTGATGCTTACCCTTCCCATCAAAACAGTGATACAACAGAAAGGTTGGCTTGGGACCTTCAAGTTGTGATATATGATAGGAGAACAACCTTAAATAAATTCAAACTTACAGCTAACAAACCACCAACAGTACAGTTTTAAATAACAAAAATATGTAGAAATGTCTTATCATGGAAAAAGGCTCCCACAGTTGACCTTCCTGTCCTTTCCCCATCACCACAAGTGTTTGTGGTGCCATGAGCAGCTGTTTGCAAAACAGGTGCCCAAATCAGTTATGAACCCTAAAACCATTATGGGGGCTCTTTTAGCTGTTATCAGCCAGAGAGCACAAGCAAATACTGAACCACACACCAGTAGCACAAGAAAGGCAAAGACAGGGAATGGCCAGGTATAAAAATAAGTTCTGTATTAGTAGAAAAATAATCTTAGAGCTCTTCAACCTGCTTGTGAAATCACATGCTAAGGGTGTATTGCTCTCAACCTGTACTTTGCCCCCAGCCACTTATTCTTGCCCAAACACCATTCCTTCCTTTCTGCCAGTACAAATATTTGTGTGAGGATGGAGTTAACTACACCAGGGACCTAATCCAGTGGAGAATGAAACTGGCAAAAACAACTGGTTAGTCAGAGATTCTCTCATCAGGCAGAAAGTCTGCAAGTGCCAGCAAAGGGAGAGAAGTGTGCAGGCTGTGGCAGACAGGAGGCTGTGAAACCTCTTTCACCATCAGCCTACGCTCACACCGAGTGTGAAACTACAAACTCTGATTTCATGGCTTGGGCTGTGTTTTCTTGTTGGTGAAAATGCTGACTGTGTTTGAGATTTCAGGGCAACTGCAAGGGGAGATTTAACTCTGGGTCCAATGTCCTCCACTTACTCGAGAACTTTAAGGGTCCTTCTCTCCTTTCCCATCTCAACACTGCGTCCTCAAATGTGCAACACAATTGTATGGCAAATAAATTTAGGGAACTACTCTAACTCCAATCCAGATAATCGAAAAAGCCCTTTTGGGAGAGACAGAGCTTCCAGTTGGGTCTGTTCTTCTTTCCAATTCCTCACACAGGAACCCAAACACCATCATTACACAGCACACAATGCAAGAATAAGTAATGTATACCCTTTCTAACTGGTACTGAAAAAATAAGAGTACTCAGAGCAGCACAGCCTACAGAGCTTTCTGAAAAGAAGTAAGGTACCAACTTATAACAATTTCTCATGACCTTGCCTTGGAATACCTTAAGAAAAATGAATTCACCCCAGTTAGAATCAGATCTTGTTTAGCAGAGAGGCAGAATAGGAGGATCATTTTGTTCTGGAGAGTTCTGCTCTTCTACACAACTGCTCTTTCTAAAGAGGCCACCGAGCATCATTCAAGTTTTAGCTGTGTAACAGCTCTTCATTCCAAATGGAACAGGTAAATAAGCTCCTACTCCAAACCAAAACATGACAGCAGCTGTCAATCCTTGTGTCTAACTGGGTCCATTTTTGACCAGTGTCAATAGGATCCAGATCACTACAAGGAGCTGGAAAAAGACCAACTGCAAATCTGACTATTCACTTGGTCCATGTGCTACTAATTCTGCTTTTCATTCTCTTGCCCTTCACTAGTTCTGCCTTATAAATAAAAAAATTGAAATCAGCATTTAAACAAAGTCTGTGAAACAGCCAACTTTTAACAAAATGTTATGCCATTGTACAGCTGTGTATCAGTAAAAAAAAACTATTAAAGGGAAGAGTTCTTCTCAAGAAGTTTCAATTTCCTGCCCCTCTTCTCTAAATACCATCTCAGTTTAAGTTCAGAGCACACAGTGGTAATTTGGAAGCTGAAGTTCCTCATAAAACACACACCAGAAAAGTATTTGAAACATACTTGAAGCAACAGGTCAACAGGCCAGTCACACTCTGTATGTTGGATATGAGCTCAAATTGGAATTCTTGCATTATGACTTTGGACAAGCTGTACTCACACTTCAGAATAAATCAATGAAAGATATTCCAAAAGTACCAGAATGAAGCACACAACTTTCAATCATTACATTTTTGTGTTCTTCATCCTGTGAAGCAATGCTTCACTCATTCTCCAATGGCTCATCTTTGTTTTTAGAAATAAACATCATTTTCATATAAATAGAGAAATTCATTTAACACTTGAACTGAATGGAGACAAATATAAAAGAATCAGATCAGCAAAATTGTATTTTAGGACAACTGCAACACAGTTGCACACTGAAATAGCAAAGCCTGAGGAGAGAAAGCAGTAGTGTGTCCAATGCTTTGGAAGTAATTATACCTTGTATATGAAATAATTATGCAAATCAGCTAATATTCTGTAATACACTAACTGGCAACACAACCAAGAGAATTAGCATAGAAGTGAGTTAAGCACCTTGATCCTTTTGACCAGAGCTGCACACAGTGATGTAGGTAAGGCTCTTATCCTTCACCAGTTCCATGCAGGAGCCCAGACCTGCTTGGCAAGGGCACACAAAACTCTGCTTTAGAGACATTTCAAGAACACACAAGTTGTCACACATACATCACTTAGATTCCTTGAAAATACAAAAAGCCAACACCTGAGCTAGCCTTACACAACATAATACAGACTATTGTCAGCTACCACAGGGTGTAAAATGGCAATAACACATTTGAAAGAGCAGTAACAAAAGCACCACTAGGAGTGTGCTGATGAAACTGTGCTTGGCCACAACCACCTTATGCCAACTCTTAATAAATCCATCAGCTTGTCATATTTGCCTGTTTGATGGATTACTCCACCAGCTGGATATTCAAACAAGAGAACACTGTACCTATGTGAGATAACAGAGCATAATACTTTCAGAGATGCTTATCTCCCATACTCAATTACATGGCCCAAAGACTAGAACCCTTTTTCTTCCTAATTAATACCAGCAACTTTCTGCAAGTTTTTTAAGGGAAGGAGGAAAGCCTGAAGAGGTAACTTGCTGTTACAAGTACTGGGCAGACACAGCCATGCCTGGCTGCAGAGCCAAATGCCACGTTCAAATCCAGTCCTCCTCTGTATTGCCAAGACTTTCTCAGCTCTCTGGTAACCAGTCAGAGGACAAACCCTTCCAGGGCTGAAGATCATCATCATCATCTGGCTTGTAATAGTAATACAAAATGCTGTTCTTAAAGCAGTTATCAGCAGGGCACCTCTTTAGCAGCAATAGGAGAATAACTCATGCAGTGAGGGTTAACCAACTGTCCCTTACATAAAACTGTGGAAGTGTTCACTGCCCTGAAGATCTTGCTTATGCAAATCAAAATAAATCTTAAATATAGAGAAAACTAAATGATCCTGGGACTGAAGCAAAGGAGTTTACAAGAGATTCAGATAGCAATGGACAAATGTTAAGACAGTCATTTACCCTTCTGCTGGATATATTATTTTATGATGGACCATTTACAATAATCCTGCTATTACTGAATGAGCAAACAGCATTTCATTAAAGAGCTCAGTAGTCTGGGTGGACAAATCCATGAACCACAAGAAAATCACCTGTAAATAAGAACAATTACAGGCACATTAAAAAGACAAAGCAGTTAGGCTGGAGGATTGAAAGCCCCCAGCTAAGGCTACATGGGATACTGCCTATTTCTGGCCAAACATGAGCATTCCAAAGGCAGAGAGCAATCAAAAGTCAATGGAAGGTCTGTAATTGTAGGGTAAATGACTGAGGTGCATTTATCAGATTAGTATCCTGCAGACATAGCATGAGGTAGCAGACAGCAACAGGAGACTGGAAGCCAACAAATGCAGATTTTTAACTGTTACCAGCACAATGAGAAGTGGTTTACTTGACAGAATTATCTTACTAGCTTCCCTCATCTGTGACCTGGGAGTGAAGTGCAGGGCCTCATTATGTGCTTTAGGTTACAACAGCAAGAAATTGCAACAACAATAGAAACAGTAATTCATGCTATTTTACCAATAATTTACCCTCCTCTTTACAGATTGTACAATTAGAAGCACTAAAGAAAACATGCTGTTTATCAACCAGAACTTCTCCCCTGCCTAGTTCTATTGGAGCTCATGACAACAGCTCCTTTAATCCTTCCTTTTCCCCAAACACTAAAAATCCTTTCTCTTTGCATAGATGTAGCATCAGAATAAATAACAGAGGACCCAAGTGGCTACATCTAAAATACACTTTAAAGTGTTATAATGCTTCCTTATTACAATCAATTCTAAACAAGACTATTTGCTCTCCATTTAAAAAGAAATTAAACTATTATATTCTGGGCAATTCATCAAGTTTGTGAAGCACATGGAAACAGCTCTGCAACACTTCACCTCCCACTCTGCAACACAAGGGAGTGCAAACACATTCCTGCTGGGCCACCAGAAAGGTGTGGCTAAGAGCAGTCATAGCAAAGCAGGGCTCAGGTGGACAAAACTGAGCTGGAAGGAGCACAGAACAAAACAGGAGTATGGCAATTGTCATATCCCTATTACTAGCAAGATATTCACAGGCCCTTTCCTTCAACTTTTACGTAAGTGACAATACCTCACCTGAATTAAAGAACAGCCGGATAATACTGTCCTAACTACATTCAGATCTGTCACCTTCATCCCTCTTTTATGAGACTGTTTCTGATCCTTTGATGTGTGGAAAGGTGCTTAAAAGGAGCCCTCTCACATTAAGGTCATGCACGCAGAAAATCCCAAAAGCTAAGAATGGCAATGGAATTTTAAAGAAAGTGGCTGTAAGGTCTCACCACGCTGCTGCATAGGCAGCAACCTGATCTCAATGGGTTCAAAGGTTTTCCAGCCTGCCTGCTGCATGTCCTACATGTCTGTGACAGAAACCAGGCAGCAAAAACGTTAACATGACATGTTAAGAGAGAAGTTATTGCCATGAGCAGTCCAGCTGGCCTTGCTACCTATATACATACAAAGACTGTGTTCTGCTTTGAGCTGAACCCCTCATGCAGGTTAACAACATAAGGGAACCTTTCAGTACAATCAGAATCAGCAGTTTCTGCTTCAAGGAGAGGAAATTCGACAGAACTAAAAAGAGATGAAGGCCTGGCTTTTGAACTTGGCCACTAGGCCAAGCTGATATCTCCAAGTTCCTGACAAGTTAAAATGTGCTTTAGCAGGAATTCTTAATATTCCTTGGGTTTGGTTTTTTTGTTGTTTTTTTGTTTGTTTGGTTGGTTTTTTTTTAAGCCATGGGGTTTTCTTTGTAGCCCTCTCCTAGAAATCTCACAGGGAACACAAAGCACAACCTGTACTTGTCCAGTAAGACTTAAAAGTGAAGTTACCAAGTTGCATAACACTCTGTATTTCCACAGTCCACAGTCAGAACTCTTGAACTCACTCTCAATGACCACAACAGCTTTTGCCAGTTCTGTTATCATACAGTGAGGAGAAACTTGGTTAAAGCCCTTGGTGATTGGATTATCAAAGTACTGATACACCTATACCAATAAAAATATGACTTTCCTGGTGTAAGCTGCTTCTACACAGTACCAGGCAGGCTGCAGATCCTTAGTCTCCTGCAGCTCACAAGCAGTAAATGCAACACTTGGCCTCAAGTTTCATCACAAGTGCAGGATTGTTTCAGAGCAGGCACGGGGTAACCTGAACTCTGCCACGGGTGCCACAATACCTGGGACTGCTCTCACCAGAGCATCCAGAGACAAAGCTGCAGATCCCCTGAGGCTGCAGAGCAGGGGAGGGAGGGACACCAGACTCCTTCCCAGCGGCAGCTCCAGCGTGTGACATGTGTCCCTGTGCTCTGTCACAGCCACTGGCCACCTCCTGCCTGCAATGCCGAGGAACACAGCCACACTGCAGCCCTCAGCTGAGCCTGTGACAAAAGAGAATCGAACAAGAAATCTCTGCCATTGCCTGAGGAGTGACTCAGAACTGCCACCTGACTCACCAACCTTGCACCAAGCACCACCCTGGCCCTGAGCCATCAGAAACCTCTGCCATTTAAACAGTGCTCACTGTCCTGGAGCCAACGAGCTGAGCACAGAGGGCTGCATTTATTTTCCAACTGTTTCGTTTACTTTACAAATTCAGTTTTGAATTACTGGGGAAAAAGAAGCCATACAAGTGACCACAAAAGTGAAAAGCTGCCTTCTTAAGTTAATTTATTCACATAATAATATGAAATAGAATTTACTCCAGAAGAAATAAGAGTACAGAGACCTGCACCTTCTAAACTATAAACTAACCAGAAATTCAATATAATTTCACACACTTTAAGAACTCTTGAATACACTGCAGTACCCATTAAGAAATTGCAGGGTGGAAGAATTTTGACAGTTATTTTGACATTGCAAGATTAAACCTCATGACAAGCAGACTTTACTAGGTACATACAGGTTTTATTATAATTGATTTAAACTGCAACCTTATTTACAATGCCCAGCCAGAAACAAGGTATTACTGTTCAAACCTAATCAAGGTACTTAATATTTAAAGGAGGGAGCTGCATTGGCATTGAAAAGCAGTGAAGTTAACAAAGGGCAGAACAAGACACAGAACAAAAGGATTCCACCACATCCTAGAACAGTAAATCCAATACTCTACCACAGAGTCTTCCTCCTAAACTTCAAATACAATAGGACTACCACTCAATATCTAAATAAGTGTCTCAAGCACAACAGGATGCAGATCCATACTTTGCAGCTACTAGAAAATGCTACCATAAAAATAAGGTGATTGTGAAGAGAATTACAAAGCAGAATTTACCTGATGAACTTCACTGCCCAATTCCAACCACATCAAAGAATAAACAGAGACCAAATACTTCAAAAATACTAAATATAAATTTGAATTTCTCACATGTATTTTGCAGTTGCTAACTTATTTTTTGGTTCTAAGACTGATGAATGGTAACAGGTTACCATTTTAACCTGGGTTTTAGCATTTAAAGTAACCCACAGCTGTTTATCATCACTTACAGAACCTTCACACACCAAAGTACCTGAGAATTGTGTAAGAAAAGTCCTTCATGTTGAAATAGCTGACCTAACTGAGCTCTCAGTCACTGAAGCACAAATAAGGATAAAAAAATAAACCTCAGATGAGTAAACTGAAACTCTAAGATAAGTATCAGCTGAATATGGAACCAAGAGGCAGAACTCAAAACCACTATCAAAGCTATCAAGGAAAATTTCAAGCTATTTGAACATTTTCAAAATCCCCATATAATCACATTCCCTTTTTAAGGGAAGAAGGGCAGTTTCTTGCTGAAGTTCAGTATGCTGCTGCCACAGCACCAGCTGTTATTTATGAGGCAGATTATATCATTTAGCTTCCTCTGCAGAGAATTTTCTAAGTCATGGCCTTAAGACAGAAGACATTATGACAAATCTGCACCACACACAATGGGACTATTGATCCTGATGTCTCTAAATACTATTTACTCTGCAGGCTCCACCTTCCCCCTGCCCCTCCTCCCCTTTTTTTTTAATAAACAATCTGCTTTATTTGGATACTGTTATTCCCAGAAAACTGAGGTTTATTCAAAAAAATGTTTTTTATTATTGGAAATGTTGCACCTGTTCTGGAAATAGAATGTCTTTTACAATTCAGATTTTGATGTAGTGTTGGACTTACTTATATCCTTAGAAGTAAACATTTTAAAACCAGTGACAATATTATAATGCTACAGTGATCATTAGTCCTACAGACAAAAAAAGTACACAAGTAAAACTTAGGAAAAACTTTATTTCCCTGCAAGGTCCTGGAACTCAAGTCAGGGTTGTATTCCTAAATACCTCATCTGTCACATTATTAAAACTACTTTACCCAGGGCTGACTTTGTATACAAGAAGCTGTAAAAAGTAAATAACTTCCTCAGGACAAGACTTAATCACAGTGGTTTTTGAATGTCATCCAAATCTTGGCCTAGAAAAGTCCCAGTCTAGTACAAAGCACCTTGAACAAAACAGTTGATTATCATGAATAAGCTGACACTTCTCTTCAGTTTGCCTTTATCTTTAAGCCTATACATCACACAGGCCCTCTTAAAAGCTGTTTGGAGAAACAAAAATTTTTTAAAAAGTTTAAAACAGAGGCTCAGTTTTGAAAGACTTTTGACTTGTAAAGGCAGGTACAACTGTTTGTCATTAATATCATCTGGTATGTACCAATCTACAGACTTTCAGACAGTTATTCCTCCTAGCATTCCACAGTTCATAAAACACAGATTGGTTTGGATTGGAAAGTAACTTTAGGGAGCATCTAGGACAACCCCCTGCCATGAGCAGGGACATCTTCAACCCACAGAGTTACAGGGGTTGGAAGGGAGCTCTGGAGACCATCCAGTCCCACCCCCTGCTAAAGCAGGTACACCTGGAGCAGATTGCACAGGATCACATCCAGCCAGCTTTGGAAGAGCTCCAGAGAAGGAGACTCCACAACCTCTCTGGACAGGCTGTTCCAGTGCTCTGTCACCCTGAAAGTAAAGCAGCTTTTCCTCATATTCACACAGAACTGTGTTTCAGTTTGTGCCCACTGTCCCTTGTCCCATCACTGGCACCACTGAAAAGAGTGATGGAGAAGTGCTCCAAGCTTTCCCTATGGGCGTTTTGTTTGAGGAGGCAAAACAATCTTTGCTAAGTTCTCCACCATACCAAATTTTTCTCATGCCAAAAATGAAGGAGGGGCTGACACACGCAGTAATAACATCACACTCTCCATCTGCAACACAATGATCACGCTAAGCAAGTCCATAGACAAGTATTCAGCGGGAGGAGGCTCTATTCAAGGAAACAAACTTGTAAATATCTGAACTATTTAAATGTGTAAGGGGTGTGAACGGGCATCTCAGCCCAATACCACTCTGAACAGCCCGGGGTTGTGAGTCAATGGCAATGGCAGGCCAATCTGTCCTTAGGAAGGAGAGAAACACTTTAAAGAGCATGTGGCGACTTGGGAAGCTCTCTCAAAACCTGCAGGTGATTCTTTCCCCCTCTCCTGCTTTGAGAGACTTCTCTGTTCCCCCTCAGGGGCCTAAGGGCCACGCTGGGAGCCAATCCAGCAGAGCCAGACTCCAAGGGCTCGCACACCGAACCGGGCACACACAGACGGGGACCCTGGCACAGGAGGGGGCACACGAAGCTGAAGCGCTGATCGCCAACTGCTGGAAGGGCCCAGATGCGCCCGAAAGGGGCGGGAAAGTAGCCAGCCATAATGGAAAGGCCACAGACTACCTGAACAGCAACCCCTGGCTGCCTGCAGCCCCAGAGGGACCACAAGGCCACGCCGGGAGGACGCTCAGGGGCGACCCCGGGCAGTCAGCGGGGAACAGGGAGGGGAGCAGGGAGAGACAACGGGGCCGGGGTCAGCCGGGCACAGAGGGGGTGTGAGGCCGCCACCTCAGCAGGGGAGGGGCCGCGGCCATGTTGGGGGGGGCGGGGGGAACGCGGGCCCGGCTGAGGGGCCACGGCCGAGCCGCCCCCGGCCCCCCGCGCGCGCCCCGCCGTACTCACGCCTTGTCCACCAGCTCCCGCACTTTCCACATGTTCAACATGGAGCCGACCTCCCGGAGACCCGCCCGGTCTCGCTCCCTCCGCCGCCGGCCCCAGGAGGCCCCGCTCGCCGCGCTCCGGCCGCCGCCGCCTCCGCCAAGCAGGGGACGCGGCGCCGCTCCCGGAAATGAAGGGTCGGGCAGGCCTACGGGGTGCTGGGAATTGAAGTCTCGGGGAAGGAGGGGCCGGGCGCGGAGCCTGCTGGGCGCCGCGAGGGCTGCCGGGAGTGGTAGTTCGGGGCTGTCCGCGCGGTGCCTGCCGGGAGCGGGCGTGAGGGGCGTGAGGGGGGCCGGGCCCGGATGAAACTGACCGGGATAAAACTGACGGGGATGAAAGTGTGAAAGTGACCGGACTGGTATGAGGCTTCACCGGCCGTGTCCTGAGGGCTGAATCGCCGATCTCACATGGCGGGGACACCGAGCGGTTGTGCCCGTCTGGGGGGCACGGACAGCCTGGCTTAAAGCTGGTCTCAAAGTTCCCTCACGCCCATCCGCAGCCCGGCGAGGTACAGGATGGAAATAGGCTGTGAAATAGTTGGTTAAAAGTCAAAACACTGGTGTAAAACCCATTATTTTGGACCAGAATGTGGTTTTATACTCGGCTTTCAGCGCGAGGAACTCGTTTCAGAGCGGCATTCTGCCCTTATGGCTGTCCGTCTGCTGATCGTGGTGTGCGGCCTGGAGCAAATTGCTGCTGGAATTTCCGGATCCCCCAGAGCCAGAGTTTAGAAAGAAACTTCTGGAAAAGCAGAGGGAAGGGTGCAGCATGAGGGCTGCCCCACCGAGGCACTGCACAGGCAAGAACCTTGTCTGCACTTCTGGAGAAAGACCAAGCTGATTGACAAAACCCAGGGAACAGTCACCCACATAAAAACTGCCTCGGGAGAATATTGCCTATTTTAACACAGTTGCCAACAGGCAAGACCATCTTCAAATATTGTCCATGCAGGCACTGAGCAGGAATCAGTTACAATGAAAACAGTGAAGTCATCAAAGTGAGTTTGCAATCAGGATTGTCATTTTCATTACATACATTTATTTTCTTACAAATTGTGTTTAATATGGGTTTTAAATGGCCCAGTTTCATTCTTGATGTATGTTTTTTGTTTGTGTGTTTGTATCATATATTTTGCCAAAAGACAATATACATCTGCAAACTTTTATCAAAATACAAATGCAAAATATTTTCATTTTAGTTATTATGTCAGAACGGGCAAAACAAGGCACAAGAAAGACCAGTTGCAGTGGCACTTGCTGCTTTAATAAGTCACTTCTTTTAAAAGTTAGTGGTTCTAAAAAGGAAAGCTAAACAGCTCAACTCTTGCCCATTTTCTGACATCCCACTGTATCTTTTCACACAGACACTTTCATGGCTTCCATCTCCTGAACATGTCCATGAAATCTATTTGAATAATAAGAACTTCCTGAACAGATCATCAAATCCAGCATCCTCTTCCTAACAGCAGTATTAGAGGTTCATTAAGGTGAAGGATGTGGATGGATCAGTCCTCAGGTACATCTTTCAAATGTTCATTTTCCTGTAGCTTAGGAACTCAGTTCTGAAGTATTCATGCTAAAACTTTCCCTTTAGGAGCACCAGATGGACTTTCATTTTATGGACTTAACTGATTGCTTTTTGAGCCTTTTTAGATGAACCTACACTACACCTCGTGGCAATGAATTCAGTGTTCTAACTGTCACATGACAAAAAGGTTCCTTTTGTGTGTTTTAAATTGCCTGCTTCATGGCATTACCAGTTCAAGTAGTGTGACAATTAGTGCATAACAATTCCCTAGCACTCTTTTCCTTGTCAGTTGCAAATTTAGAAATCTGTTGATTTCTTACTGCACTGTTTATTACTGCCTAAGACTTGCAATGTACTTAATTTCTGCAGAAGGCTATGACCAGCCTAGAGATGTTTTATTGTGGGGGGATAGAATGTAAGAAATTAAAGATAGTGCAGAAGGTAGTCTCACACCTGAGGAGGTGCAGCTGTACTAATCACCAAAATTAGGAACAGGCCTGCTCTTAATGGGTCACAGCTGTGTCCAGTAAGGATGAGTGCTACAAAAGAATGGGTTAGGTGACTTAGGGGAGAGTTGGATTTTGTTGACTGAGTTGTGAAGAAGAAGGGGTCAGTGCTGTGAGGAGATGCCCATGAGAAATCACTGAGAATGTATGGGAGTTTTGCAATAAGATGATAACAGTTTATGGCTTTTTGGTTTTTTTTTCCTCTTCATAAGAGTTCTTAACAGTGTTTTCATTTTTGAATGCTACTGAACCCTGAGGTGATATTTTCACCTGCAGCACAATACCTGTGGTGGCTGTGGCTGGTGTGTAACTGAAGTCAGCACCACTTTTGCTGCCCCACAGATGAGAGGCACGTGGCCATTGAGCACTGGGAGGAGGGAGTTGCTAAATTTCATCCTGTAACACCTGGCAAAGCAAGCTGGGTGAGGAGTCTTGCTGTTTAATATCAGTCTTTTGGTTTTTTCTGTAAGTACACTGACATTTGTCTTCAGGAGCAGATGATCTTTATAACCTCTGTTTAACAAAGAAATAACAGGGAGTACAATAATTGGAGCTTGCAGAATCACACCTTTCCTGATTGGCTGGAAATGTTGTTATTTTTAAGTGTGGCTTCAGTCCATATTGGATCAAGATCAGATTTCTAAATGCAGTTCCAATGAACTGCAAATTCCCCAGATTCTGCTGTGGTGCAATGAAATTGATGTTCTTGTTAGAGCTGGTTTCCTTGAGCAGCTGCAGAGTTCTGAGTGCTGGGGCAGAGCTGCCAGCTCATGGGGGGCTGCCAGGGGCAGATTCCAGGGCCCAGACTCAGCCACACCTCAAAGTGCACCTATCCCCAAAATCAAATGCACCCACTCCTCACTGTTTTCCCATCAGGGATAACATTTGAATTGAAACAGTTCAGGGTTAAAAACCATCAGGATTTGGCTGATTTGTTTGTTTTATACAAATTGTTGTTTCCACGTGAAAAAAAACATTACAGCCCACTGTAATCTCACACTTCAGAAAAAAAAGAGAATGGTAAAGAGTATTTTAGGTGCAGGCATTGGAGAATAACAAGATGCAGAAGAAAGAAAGGCTGAAGCAGGGATTTAAAAGATGAAGGTGAGTTTCTTCTCAGCATTGCTTGCTATGTCTGGATGCAGTAATGGGGCAAGGAGAGATGACTGGCATTTATTGTCAATTTTAAGGTATAGTAAAAAGCAGGTCTTTATGTGACATTGAATGCAACATGAGTGACAGTAATTTTGCCATCCCCATTCTGTCAGCTGCTGATAAAGTGCATGAGCATATGTATAATTTCTGAATGATGTGAAGACACTTTCTGGTTCATAAGTAATTCCTTTAAAAAAAAAAGATCTGATCGGTGAAGGGAGAGGGTAATGCAGTTTCAAAGCAATGCAATATTCAGCATAACAGGTAGTACTTGTAACATATATCATGTAGAGGAACTGTACTTTATTATAATTTGAGCCATCAATTACAGGAGAAGCAGTTAGAGAAATTGAACTAATTTGAGCACTGCAATAGAGTTTGCACCTGGCTATTCCAGAAGTTAATATGGGCCATTTGGTGCACAAAAAGTCTTGCACATTCCAAATGCCTGGAGAGCAATATTGTTGTTAATATCAACCATATTAATGCACAGTAGAGACATATCCAAGTCAGTGATTAATTTACAATTAAAATTCAAGGGGGGGAAAGAGGAATGTCAAGGAAAATCACATTGTGGCAGCTTAGGGAGGCTATGGCACAGACTGAGAAACTTTTCATTTAAAGCAGTATTTCTTTCTATGATTTCATAAAACTCTACTTTTTACCCACTTACACAGCTGAAATCTGAATTCCATAAAGTTTGTTTGTTCTAAGAATTAGTCAGTAGGGCAGAAGCAACACTGGGATAATGTTTCCCGTTTGTAGGCTGGTTACCATCCAGGCTTTTCTGAAAAATTGCAGCTTCTCTGAGTCCAAATGTGTCTTTCTGTAACACATCCCAGCCACACAAACATCATATTCCAACCAGAGAGTCCCTATGTGGGCTGTTTCAGAACCTGCATTCCTGCTCTACCACAGAATGGTTTTGCCTCTGGTAAAATCCTCCAGTCCCTTCCATGGGTGCAGAACTGCTTGTGAAGCTTCCACTACTTGAGCCCACACCACACTCATTTCAGGAGAAAATCTTGAGGGGCAGGCAGTAACAGGGAATATTGGCAGGGAATGGTGGAAAGTGTGGGGAGAGTGAAAAAAAATACTGTGAGTGATGTTCCAATGTTATCCCTCCTCACACTGCCCTGCTGAGAAGATCCACCCATTTACCAACAGCCTTTGCATGGCCTGGACCTGTCTCACTGTGAAGGAATATAGGTAGCAAGCTTCAAAGTTTTTTAAGAAGTGAAGATGATTCTATTTTAAGCTTTAGAACCAAGACTACAACTGCCTGTGTTGTGCTTGTGGAAGACTGGGAGTGCCAGGCAGAGGTGATGATTTATCTCAGGAGCTGGGAGGACAACCCTGCCCTTCAGACAGCTTCTTCTGCCAGCAGAGCATGGGCAGAAGTCCCTGCAGGGAGGCTGTGCTGAATGTTAACATCAGGCTGCATCCTACCCAGAGCTGCTTTTTTTTCTAGCCTGAAGAAATGAAGGTTGATTCTATAGTGTGGGTTTTCACTCTCTCCTCAGTCTTTTGAAATGCTTGAACCAGTTCACTGAGATGAGGCAGAGGTGGTTTGCTCTGAGAGTTACAAATTTATGCAGAGTTCTTACAAGTTGTCTCAAAATAAATGACTGAACAGGAGAGACTTGATTGCTACTGCTCCTGAAAAGATGTGCTCAGCCAATAATGAAAAGCATTTAAGGTCAGAGTTCTCAGGGTTCTCCATTGTCCAGTAAGCAGTAAATTCTGGCTTTTCCTGTGCCTGGGGCATTCACAACATTGCTTTTTTGTTGTGGATTCCCTGATGTCTGGAAAGGGGTGAATTCCCACTGCCAAAATATTACCATTTAATTATCAAACCAATCAACTGTGAGACAAATGTCCCCAGGGAAGCAATCTTCATTAGTTCCAATTTTTACAGAGCTACTTGGGGTTTTTTTGGTTTCTCATTTTCTCCCACATTAGTAACTGGCTGTGTATGCATGTCTCCAAATTAGGATGGAAATGTGGAGTTTGGGGATTGCCAGTTAATGGATAATATTCGATGTTCTGAGCTTTCCTTCAGGCTGATGATGTGATCTGATCTGACATTGTTCTTGGGGAGGCTTTGGAGATACAGGCTTTAAAATGTTACCACTGTTAGAAGTTTAAAATACAGGGAAACCCCGTGTGAATTATGTCCTGATGTCACCACAGCTGTCTCTGTCACACCCTTAGACACCTCCTTTAAGTGGATATGGTACTTTCCATGGAAAGTTTAGGAGCTTGTATTTGAGAACTGATCCTCAGTAGAATTCTCTCATATGAGCCACACATGATCTTTATTCTTCCAGAAATTCATGTCCAGGTTCCTCAGTCTTTTGTTCCAGCTTTGGTACATTCTAAGACTCTAGAGCCTGGATTGTTACCGATTGCTGTTGTGCAGCTGTTCCAGTAAGTTCTTTTCTCTACTGACAACAATTCACCTCTCTGGCACTGAAACTGTACAGGAGGAGGAGAAAAGGACAGGTCACTGTCTGCTTTTTGTAACAGTCAGCTGCTGACAGATTTCTCTTGGTTAGCAGGCTGGGTTTCAAGTTCCAAAATGCCTGTGACAGTGGCCAGAGTTAGAAAACTGGTAGCAGAACAGGGCTGAACCAGAAGCACATGCCAGACTAGTGAGGTCAGAATTCTTGGGGATGGTTGCAGCCTGTAAGTGTTCCCATTTATTACATTGTCAGTTTGATTGTGGTCCAAGTCACTCAGCTTTGTGCCAGATCCCCGAGCCAGAAAGGTCTTGTTTGCCTGATTTCCTAAGAATACAAATCTTATGAGATCTCCCTGTCTCTGTATTTGTGTCTTTCAGTCCCCTTGCAATTACTGTTGGGCCAATTTCAATCAGATGAGATACAGGGGTGGCTGGCTAAAGGATTTGAAGTTGTGTTTTGTGAAAATGCACAGCTGTGTGGAGAGAGATACCTCAGTAAAGCTCTGTGAGGATGTAGTAGGAGTGGAAAGGCTGTAGTAGGAGTTCAGTTGGATACTGAGGATCCCCTTGGAGAGCATTCTTACCCATGTTCCTCAGGGAGTTGTCTTACACACAGGAGAATCCAACCACAAGACACAAAAAGGAAGACAGGTCTCCTTTACTGCTCTCTGAAGACCTCATTTCACTTTGCCAAACTGATTAACTGGTGCCATAAATGTCTTACATAACCCAGCAGATAAAGCCCTACTATGGCTTCCTGTCAGCTGTGAACAGGAGAGAACAGAGTTGTAGTCTTCCTTCTTGGTGCATCCAATAACCTCAAAACAGCCAAAAGAAATGGCAATTCAAAGTCATCTTCCAGCTGTGGTCAAGGGCAGCTGCTCTTTGGTGAGGCAGAGAAACATGGTCCAAGAAATCACTGCAGCTTTTTCTCTTAAAGGTCATGGTGCATATTTTCATGGATGCAAGCTAACAAAAAACCCAGGGAGAACTGAAAGCAGTGCTTGAGCAGACAAAAATTAGTCTCATTTTCATTTTGGCTGGAAATTAAAACTGGCACGGTAACACTACACAGGATGGTCTTCAAAATCCTCTTTTCAGAATATTTAGCTGGACTTGGATTAAAACACAGTAGATGGAGACATTTTCACAGACTGGCAGACTGGGACTCTCCAGGCTGGAATTATCCAGCCAGTTTTAGTCAGAGGAACTGGCTTTCTATCTCAAAGTGGGAGACAATGCCTTAAAGTGCTGCTTTTTTTGTTTTTTTTTCCACCCACCACAGTTTTTCATTAGGTCATGTTTCAAAGAAAAGAATGGAAAAAAGTGCTGCTGATTTTTCTACCTTCAAATAATAATCAAGAAAGTGCTGTTTAATGAGTTTCTTTTCTCTGTATTAGTTCACACAATAATTTATATGCATCAACAGGAAAACAGTGCAAATGCAAGTCCTGTCATGAAGAGTTCCCACCTGAGTAACTTCTGTTAGGGGGAAGAAATGGTGTTTTAGCAATTTTGACTTCCATGTTTCCCTCATTCCTTCTTCCCTATTTCCATTGCTTGCATGGAATGTGGTTGTTTTGGTTCAGATTTTTTTACAAAAATAAGTCTTTAAAAGCTGTTGTTGGCTATTAGTATTTTACAAAAGCAAAGTGCAAATACCATCACCAGCATCAAAGCTACTGAGGTTTTAATGAAATAAAAGGAAAGTTGAAAGAGCAAACTCAGTTTCAAAGGTGAAATTGATAGGGTTTATTGTTAAGTTGGGAGGAATGTCAGATGGAAGAATGTCATAAATAAATAGCATGTAGTTCTTGTCTTAAAGAACCAGATCTGTTCCACTGGCATTCAAGTGGACATTTTTTGCAGCACTGAGTAACCTTACCCATAATTATTTACTACAGCTTCTTTCTTAGGATTATTTGGCCACCATCAGGTGAAAGACAGTGAATTGAACGTATGAATCACCTCCAGTTCCAAAGCTCTTCTGTGAGGTTCTTGGCAATTCATTCAGCTTCATTCAGCATTGAATTTACTGTGTCTGGACCTTCAATTCTTGGATCCCATCAAAGCAAGAGAGAGCCACCATCTATTCTTTCTCTGATGTTGAGGATCACTTTGGGAACAAAGTGATGCTCATTTCCAGCTGCCTGTGTCCTCCTCCTGGAATAATTGCTAGACAGATCTAAAATTGTGCCTTGCATGCAGTACCAGCCAGTTAAACAAACATGTTGCACAAGACCAGAATGCAGTGGCTGGGTTAATTTTGTGCTTCTTTCTTGATTTCCAATATTTTCAATTCTTCTGGTTCCCATTGGTGTGGAACTGTCTCCCACTGTGTCATGAACTAAATGTTTACCTTTGGATGGAGGCTGAGGGCTGAGTTGAGAGAGGAGATGTTGGCAGCCCTTAGGCTTTGAGGTGCTTGTTCATTAGAGTTCATTAGCTTGGTGACTCCTTGCTGTTTTGGAAGAGAGGAACAGGAAAAAAGAGACCATAAATGCTGCTGAACTGAATAAAAGGTTCTGTTATTGGGAAAAGGAAAAAAAACCCCAACCAACCTACCACAGAAACAAAGAGGTAAGAGCTCTAGAGAGGCAGGAGTTGTCAAAAAGCCTTCCCCATCAAACAGACTTCAGAGAACCACAGCAGACGGATTTTCAGTAGCAGTCAAATGTAAGAGTGTAGGAAGTTGACATGCTGTCCCTTGGAGAGCCGAGGTATTGACAAAAGACATGCAAACTTGAAAAATGTACATTTGTGGAAAAATCCATCCTGACAAGTGACTGCACTTAAGTCGCCAAATGGACTTCACCCCTGGGATGAAACTCAATTATTGTTGCACATCCAATGAATCCATCCATGGAGAAAGCACATGGCCAATAAAAGGGAACCGTTCAGTAATCAGATCTTTCAAAAACTATTTAGCTCTTTGCCACTGAGTCCCTGCTCTAAGTGACGTGTGCTTCCCTGCAAACCTGCTTGGCTCCTCCACTGGCTGGTGAGGAGTGCTGAGCCACTGGGAGCTCTTCTGCAGCACTAACACATCCTGCACGAGCCGCTCAAAATCATTCCTCTAACCCCTCTGAGCTGTTTGACATCAAAGCTTTTTAAATTGCAGCTTGTATTTAGTGCTCATGAAGGATGCTTTTGGTTTGGAGATATTTTTACAATCCTGTGAGTAAAAGCTATTTATTGCCTGAAGGATTGTGTTAAATGGTTTAACCCAGTCAAGGCTCCATTAAGTAAGGAGCTTGCAAGCTGCAGTCATTAAGACAGTCTTCCATTTTGAGTGAGGAAGTGTCTTGTGTGCATCTGCTGCTCAGAGTTCATCTTTCCATACCAATATTTAACAGGTACCATCTCTCTTCTTTTGAGATTACATTATACTTTGCACTATCTGTGTACTTTTTATCTGCCATCTTCTTGATTTCAGCAGTCCACAGTTATTATCATGAGTAAATCCCTCTTAGCAAGAAGTCTATTTTGGGTAATTTTTATTTTCTGATTCACAAATGAAAGCCAGCCCCACTACTGGCCTCGAAGCCATTTGTTTTAGGATGCACCTGCACACAAATTGTTTCATAACAAAAACATCTTTGTGAAACTGAAACACTGCATCTGTTGTTTGGGAAAACAGGCAACAGTGGCTGACAACAGCCGCTTTTAAGAACATGTATATTATGTGCAAGTGTTTCATAAGTTTACTTAGTTGCCATGGCCAGATTTGAAACCTTTGCCTCTTTTACCAGCCATCTAGTTTACTGCTGTGTCTGTCTGTTCTCATAGATCTGTCATGCTGATTTTTAGATATTGTTCTCTAGAATAAATTGAATATCCAGTTTTTCATGACAATTCAGAATGCAGTTTCCCTCAGATATGTGAAATTCCAGTACCAACACTGTGTGCCCACATATATGTGACATGAACACAGACATCTGCCCTTCCACCCATCAATAAGAGGAAAAATGTCCCGGTGACAAAGCTACACAATTTTTTGTCTTCATTTATTTTTTACTCCCATTGTTTCAACCGTTTCATTATCTGTCTGTCTTTCTCTTTACAAGCTGGCAGTTTGGTCTTGGAACATTCTCTGGGCTGCCAAGCAACAAGCTTCTCCTTATTCAGATTTTCAGGGAAAAATGTAGCACATCTGTTTACACTGTCACCCTGACATAAGTTTGAGCCCACTTGCCAGAGTTATCAGGCATTATTATGTCAAGCACCAATGTTGAAGGAGCATCAGCCATCAAGTCTTGCATCATCCCAGCCTCAGAGAAAACTGTTTAGCACAATTTTATTCATATACTGTGAGTGGATATGAACATGGTACTGGATTTAACTCTTGTTTCAGCCAAAGACTGTTTAACTTTTCTAGCAATGACATTAGCAGTTTTATCTCAACAAGCAAAAAATCCACATTTGTCGAAGAATCTCCTTGGGGAACTGAAAAAAAACTGCCTCCAGCCCAGTAACACATTTTCATAAAAACACCCCATGTTTGCTTCATACTTATGACAAATTTTCATCACACTCAAAGTCTATCCAGCAGTGTTTTCTCTATCTAACATTCTCTTCAGCATTTGTCTTCGCTGATACAGTGACTCAGCACAACATGAGCATGGTATGCAACTCTACCATTAGGCAAATATTTGTCATTGTTTGCAGAATCCCTAGAATTCAGCAGAGGAATAGACTGGTATTTGAGCCAAGAAACATCTGAATGTCATGTAAAGTTCAGTTAATTATTTTCTAAATAGTCACCAGCACTGCTCTAGCTTAGAGTAGAGTTCAACTGGTATTGTTGTGATCACACTGGAGCCGTTCAGAGGGGGGGAATGCTTGCTTTCATTTTGGTCTGCCTGGTTCCACATTGTGACAGAGCCATTTCACTAAAGGATGCATTCACAAAAACTTAGGAAAACCATGGCTGTGGTCTTTTAAAAATTGCACCATTGTGTCTCCAGGGAATCAGCTTAGTCTGCTTTAGCCCTCTGCACATATTCCACGTGCCCCTCAGCCAGGAGCACACAACCCTGCTGTGGCACAGCAAAATTCAAGTGAATGTGCATTCAAGTCATTGTAATCTGCATCTGTGTTTATGACACCATAAAATAAAGAGAGGAAGCATTTTTGGTTGTTTAGGTTCAGCTCTACAGGGCTTGAGCTTTCTGGCTCTGCTCTGGGCTCCCTGACCTGTTCTGGCAGTGCTGAAGGGATTGGGAGCTGATGATAAAAGGGTTGCTCTAGCAGCAATGACTCAACACTAGTGAGCAACCTCTGAACACATCTCAGCAGGAGTCCTCTAACGTCACAGGTTCCAAAGGTAGCAAAAAATCACCTGATTTGCAGTTCATACTCCAAATCTTGACTTCTACAAAATAAGTTAGGAGATCTGACTTTGTTCTATTCCAAAACCCTGGAAAACAACATGAGGAGCATGGGAACACAACCTTGCTCAGGTTTACAAAGGTATTTAAACATACAGAGATGCAGACAGACACCTAATAGGATTTATAAAAGTGCCTAAGGGAGTTTGGGACCTAATTCCCATTGGCTGTCAATGGGAATTAGATGTGTAATCTACTTAGGCAATTTGAAAATCCCACTGGCTGCATCTTTTCATGGCTAAGTACCATTACAAGCCTTAGCCCTAATGAATAGAATTATTATTATACTTGGTTTCATTTCCTTAAACTATGATCTTGGTATAAAGGTTCAGTGAAAAACTGCTTGAATCCAAGTGTAGATGTGTGCTGTGGATATGAAATGTCAGGAAGGAATAACTGAGCTGGTGAAACCATCTTCATATCACCACTGCATCTGCAACAAGCCTAGAGAGCTCCCAAGGGGTCATGTATTGGTCAGCTTGGCTTTAATGTGTGTCATGTAAAAAATGCAAGTGACTGGTGAAGGAAAATTCTGCTCACTCACAGCAAAGTAATAAAGAAAATAAAATCAGAAGTGCCCAGAGGCTGTGACTAGCCAGTTGAAAGGGTTTCATTTTTCCTGCAAGGAATGGCATTGGAATCTTCTTACCACTCCATGTGGTCCCATCTGGTGCTGGAGAGAATTTACAGCTTTGGGCAGTACAAGGACTCTTTGGTTACTCTCTTTTGCTCAGACAACCCAGACACAGGCTGCAGTGCAGAGTTTAACCAAACAACACTCTATTCCTTTCCCCTTTTCTTGTCAGACTTGAACTCAAACAATAACCAGAACTCCCCTATCCATACAGCTTTACAAAATCTGTGAAAAACTTGATTTCCCTGGATTTCTACATGGTGTACTTTTCACTGAACCCAACTTGAACGTCTTGTAATTGTTTATCCACTTAACTTCACATGCTTAGAGTTGTGTTGTGCAAATCAGCCAGCATACAAAAGAGTCAGAATGACTCTTGGGATAGGAAAATGTTGGGATTTCTACACTGTCTGAAGCTGAAAAAAGTTACTAATTATTTACAGGGCTTCAATAAATGTGTATGAACAAAACGAGGTGATACAGTGACCAAAGAGGTGATACAAGCCCTTTGAGCTTGGTGAATTTGGAAATAATGTTTGTGTTCAATAAGAATAATTTGATACCGCAAACTTTAACAATCAAAACTCTTTTAAAAATATTACATGTATTGCTGGTTGAGACCTTGCTGGAAGTCAGATGACACCAAACTGGGGAGGAGTGTTGATGTGCTGGAGGGCAGGAAGGCTCTGCAGAGAGATCTCCACAGGCTGCATTGATGGGTCAAGGGTGTACCTGGGTAGGGGTTGGCCTCTTCTTCTAGAAATCTAGTGACAGGAAAAGGGGAAATCAAGCTGTGCCAAGGGAGGTTCAGAATTTCTTCATGGGGAGGTTGTCAAGCATTGAAACAGACTGTCCAGAAAAGTAGTGGAGCCACCATCCCTTGAAGTGTTGAAGGAATGCCTGGATTTGGGGCCCTGGTCTGGTTGACAAGATGGGGATTGGTCACTGGTTGGACTCAATGATCTTGGAGGTCTTTTCCAATCTTAAGGATTCTGTGATTCTTAGCAGAATGTCTTGATTCTTGATTTCTTGATTTTCTCCTAGCAAGAGTTCTTACTGTTCTGGAACATCTGCACATGCACACAGCTGAGCAGTCAATTTGCTCAGGATGGTCTCACTTGAGGTTCACTTTGGTTTTTTGAATCAGACAGAAAGGGTCACACAATGAATGTGTCTGTAATGCCCACTGACAGAGCTTAGGACGAGGGAAGAATGTCTTGTGAAAATGGGTCAGTGCTCAGGTACAGTCAGCACTGGGATCTGGGAGTGAACTGGCACCAGGAACCTGCACAAGCCTTGGCTGTAGCTGGCTGAATTCAGTTTTACTGCAGACAGCAACAGCCTGCTGAAATCTTGCCACAGCTAGAATTCCTTCCCAGCACACCCATTGCTGAGCAACAATGTGTGTCCTTTTCCAGAGAATGGGATCAGCCCAGACTGGCTCTTGAGAAACACACCAGCTGCACTTGAGAGAGCGCTGGGATGAATGTTCAAGGAGCTGTGCAGCCCAGCAGAACACTGGGATTCCATGGCTCAGGGCACTTAGGCAGTGTAATCCCCATGTGAAAGAGACACCCTCTGCCCAAGGCACTGGCATTGAGGTGCAAGGGGGATACACCATTACAGGGAGGAGAGGGGACTTCTGTGTTGAGAAGCCAATTGATCAGGAATGAGGACAGTCAGCTTAATTTTTTTTTCCTTTTTCTATTTTCTTTTTTTTTTTTTTTTGGTAAGTCGATTTGATGCTAATGAACTGGAGGCACATTAGGACTAACTGCTTCCTGGCACAGACTACACAGACATTGTGCAAGACTCCTTTCAGCTCAGCTTTGCTGACATGTTTGGTTCTGACCTCAAATATCTCAAGTTTTTCCAGTTCTCACCCTCTGCAAGTGAAAAGGCCTCTGTTAGTGAACTTGTGCCAAAATACCTGGGGAGCTGGGGCAGACTGGAAAGACTGGGTTGTTCTGCCTGTGATCTCAGGCAGGGGGTTGAGCTGCTCTGCAGCTCTGGGAGGCCAATCTGCACAAAAGGGAAGAGGCATCAGGTGGGATGTGGAGAGTTGGTTCCAGTGGGATGAGGGAGCACACTGACAGCCAGCAGGCAAATGGCTCAGTTCCTTATTTCCAGTGGAAAATATTTCAATTACAGTTTTTTCTTTCATTAACATTTTTCTTAGATCCTTTTTCATTTTCTGTATAAAAGGAAATCATCCTTGGCATAATAATGGGTGAATATTGTCATGAAAAAGCCAGTTCTCACTAAATGCCCCCTGCGCCTCCAGTAGACATTTTCCAACAAAAGGCTCTGAAATTTCAGCTGTCCCTGTATGTGCTCCAGATGAGTTTTACTTGGTTCATGTTCATTCCAGTCTCTGCATGTTCTGTTTTCAGTGTTAGTCTGATTCAGCATCCCTTGACAAGAACAGACATCATCCTGTGGCTCCATCAAGACTGAGGTGTAGGCACATCACAGAGGAGATAGAGATTCTAGTTCCACCTCATCTCTTCCCCTCCTGATAATGATCACAGCAATGATTTTCACTCTACCTGACTTTTGCCTGTCTTGACTGGCAAGCTAGAGAATCCATTCTCCTGCCTCACAAGAGGTTTATAAACCTCCCTCTGAATATATCTCTTAAATGCTGTCCTTGGGATATTTCCTAAATTATTTTATTATTTTAAAATCTACTTCCTCCTTTAATTGTTGAGAGAAAATTAGCTAACAGCTGGAGAAACCTATGTGTACAGTTTTATTTCCCTGTGTTTTCTCAGTTCTGAATTTTTCTTCATCTTTTTTTTTTGAAAATATCCTTGAAAAAGTGCATATTTGCTGACCCAGTCCCAGGGAAGGATCTGTGTCTTTGTGGGAATGTGGGCAGGCATGTGAAGAGAGTAGGATGTCCATGAAGCATCTCTCTTCCTTGGCTCTGCAGTTTGAACCAACAACTGAAACATTTGTTATTATATTTGGGGACAAATCTGGAGTTCCATTGACACAATAATTATTTTATAAACTTGCTTACCTTGACCACAGGTCTTAAATCCACTGCTGGAGAGGTTGAGGGGGAGTTTGATAGCACTGAGAGTTCTGCTTTGTCTTTGATCTCTGTGTGGCCTTCTGTAATTATCAATTTTACTCACGATTTCTTGATCATGTTTGCTGTCTTAAAGCACTGCAATGATTTTAATGCTTTTTACTCAGATTGATCTGAGAAAAAATTTAGTTCTGTTTGGAGAAGGGAGCACCGAGAAGCTTGACAAGGCCTGATGTTCAGTAGTTTTTAACTGCTGGATCTCTTCCCAGCAGCTGAAGGGCTGTGTAACATAGAGGGGACTTCACTCAAGTCAAGCTCAAGGGGCCTGGGATTCATCTGGAAGTCTATTTTTGACGAGCTGGATTTAGCTGGTCAAAATTTACACAGCTGTGAACAAATGCTGCTGGGCTGGTAGAAGATGTTGCTGTTCCCAGGAGATCATCATCATCTGCCTTGACAGGGGTTACTGCCCCAGCCCTTCTGCCAGTGAAATACCCCATGGGTGATCCTGAATTCAGGCAGTACCGGATGGGTGGAGGGATGGACGGATGGATGGATGGATGGACGGACGGACGGATGGATGGATGGATGGATGGATGGACGGACGGACGGATGGATGGATGGATGGATGCATGGATGGATGCATGGATGGATGGACGGATGGATGGACGGACTAATCCAAATGATTCTGCAGGAAGCAAACTACAGCACACCCACATGAGTCTGGTCTATCAGCATGTTTAAAGAGGGAAAGATGATTTAGCCTGGCAGGCAGGTCATTGTCACATATCTGGACTCACAGTGACACAACTACAGAGAGAAGAGGAAATCTCTCCCTGGCTTAAGTCATAACAAACCTTCCTCACTCCTCTGGCTATGTCACAGAACAGAACTGGTGGAAGTGTCTCTCAGTCTGTGCACACAAAATGTTTAGTGCTTCTTCCACCCAACAGAGTACAATGGAAGCACAAATCTGAGAGATAGAAAAAATTTGTATTTTTTGAGAAAAGTGGCAGAGTCTCACCAAAGGTCAGAGGGTGACATGGAAATCAGCCAGAATGAGAACTAATTATTTTTAGTAGGCAGCTCTATTTTGAACTGTTGCTCTATCTGGGTTGTTGTAGCCTTGGAGTCATTCCTCCTAAACACACAGTGAAGGTTGCTTTTAAAGAATGAGGGTTGAAAGGGATTAATCAGTTCTCCCAACAAATATAACATGGTACAGAAGAGAGAAAGGATTTATCAGGCTTTAAAGTACCCCAAAATTGGCAGCAGTAACAAAAAAAGCTTTAAACTGATGGGCAAATATGGAAAGCAAACATATTTGCTCTGCTGAGCAGGGACAAATAGTATCTAGATAATCTAAGAGAAAGATTTCACTTTTGCCTAATCCTCATGGCATTTCCAGCCCAAAGATTTCTGGGAATCTGGTGGAGCCCAAACCTCATGACATTTCTAGCCAGCTTTGCTGACCAAGGACTTTGGGATCAGCACTGAACTTTGGACGATTAGTCAAAATGAAATGCTTTGGGCTTAGCTATTAACAGTGTCTGTCTGGAGCTCTGTGCTGTGAGTGGAGCACCAATCATCTCCATGAAATCCCAGGAAGTCTGACTAATGCCCTTGTCTGTAGCAGACTCAACCTAGACCATCAGACCTGGGACTGAGATGTTTATTTTGTGCTTTACCCATTTTTAGGGTCAATGGGGTTAGTTTACCAATCTAAATGGTACCCTGAAACAGTGCTGCTACAGAAATACCTGCTGCCATCTGCTCTTCACCCTAGGATTTACCAACTCCTGCCTCCTCTTTTCTTACTCCACACCTTCAACATTGCTCCTTCCTCCCTTCTTCCCTCATTCCCAGCCCTGCGGCTGGGGCTTCATTTTGTCTTCTTCCAGATTTGAAATTGCAGCTCCTGCCTCCAGTTCCAGGGCCACCACTGAGGCTGGGCATGGTTTGGGCTATTGCTCTTCAGAGCTGCTCCACTGTTCCTGTGTTAGGCTTTCCAGCACCATGGGCTCTCTCACACAGCACAGAGCCCCTGCTCCGACCTGCAGGAGCTGGCTCATGCCTGGCAGGACTTTGGCTCTGTGGTGGGCAAAAGCAGCTGCAGCACTGGAGCCTGACTGTCCTTGGAGGTGCTGTAGCCAAGAGCTGCATTTTAGGGAATGCCTATGGCTCAGGTAATGTGCTGTAACCTTCCTCTGGACATCCTGGAGTGCACTGTGCTTGTCTGGGCACCTGCCACAGATCCACAGAAGGGATCTTGGTGGGAGTTGCCAGAGTGAGTTGGATTCAGGCTCTCAGCCTTCAGCAGGCTCCAGAGTACTTGGCACGGGGGCAAGGCTCTTACAACAGCTGTGCCCCTTTGCTAATGGCTTGACAAATATGAGCATTTTTGCATTTGTCACAAAATCCCCAGGCCTGTCGCTTTCAAGTTTCTCAAGGCTTTAATTCCATGCCAGTATATTGGTCTGGGGGGAGAGAGGGAGAAGCAATGCTCCACAGATGTCCAAGGCTAGAATATCCTGGGAAGCATTAATCCTCTGAAGACAAATATTCCGTGAAGAGAGAGATTTTGAATATGTGCTGTGTTTCTACAAACACTTTAAGCTGGCATAAGCCAGCTCTGCAGCAACTCCTTTCAGAGAGCAGTCCACTATTCCCATTCCTCTGCCTTCTCCTTCCTGGCCCAGCACTGCTCCTTTCCCCATGCTGGCACCATCACACACATGATTGTGAAGTGAACCAGGCTAGGGAACTCTGCCAGCTAAAAATTAAACAATTTTCTCTTCCCCAGGTTAGTTTTGACCTGGATGAGTTCCCTGATGTGGTTCATTGCTGGGCCACAAGAACACTTGTGCTGGCACAAGGTAGGGAGCAGCAGAGGAAGTGAGGAGGAATGTGGGCTGCGGGTGTGGGAAGGAAGGGCCATTTCCTTCAGCAGCAGTGCTGGTTTATGCTGGCTCGGAGACTTGGTGTATCTGTGGTGTTAATTGCTGAAAATTATGTGCTCCAAACTGTGTGTCACAGCTGAGAGATTTTCAGGGAAAGAAACCACTCTCTCTTTTAAAATGGGACCTGATTTCTTAGGTTCTTCTTAGTTAAAGTTTGGTGGGTCAGAGTCAAAACCGAGATCATAATGTTATTATGCCAAATAATTGTCAGTCTGCCTTGGCATGATAGAAAGGGAGATGGGGGCATGGGGCAGGGAAAAACTGCTTCTAAAATTATACAGCAGATTAGGAGCAGAGGCAGAATGACCTGGCATGTCTCCTTGCAGCCTGGTTCCCACCAGTGGCTTCCCTGTCTCTCTATATGGCAAGGAGGAAACCAAGGCTGCCACATGGTACTCAGTTCCCATGTGCGCTGATGGTGCACATTTATTATGTGTTTATTTAAATACCAAGGAGAATAAATCATCTGAGTGGCAGCTTGGTGAAGGATTTGTCAGAAATTGTCTCATTTATCCTAATAAAATGTGAGCTAATTCATTTATCCTAGTGGAGCTTTCTCTGGATTTACGGTGGTGTAGCTGAAAGCAGGATTGGCCCCATGACTCTGTAGCAGCATTAGTGAGTATTCTGCTTCCAAATATCACTTGTGTTCTACTGAGTTCATCTGAGGCATCCATTAAATTTTGGGGCACAAATCTGCCTTTCATTTATAGCTGTAACCAACAAGAAGATACCAAAATGTGATCCATTAATGGAATAATGGACATCAGCAGAAGTTCTCTATATTTGCTCCCCTGCAGTTCCACTGGGTGAGGGACTCATTTCAGCCCCACTGAGCAGTGCTGAGGTCATTGTGGCTGCTCTGGCTTTACAAGGAGTTTTCTAACAGGGAGATGTGAGATATGCTCCTCATGTATGTAATTCACACTGAATCAGCCCATCAGTTGAATTTTGAAGGTGAGGTTCTTGTGCATAAGAAATTCTCCTTTTTAAGAAAAAGCCCCTTAATTTTAGTTATTTTCTTCCCCTTTTCTTTGGCTCCTTAGAATGTTATTGTTTTCAGCAGAGAGGATAATTTAAAGTGAATCTTGACCATATTCCAATACCTTTTCCCACCTGAGGAGAGATGTACACGAATTGATTTGCATATTTATTGAATATATGCTCCTAGGATGGCCACACTGTGATGTCGTGTCTCATTTACAGCTTGTTCCTGCTGACTCTCCAGCTTGTTAAAGGAGAGACACTGTAAAAAGAAAACAAGTGTTATATGGGGACTACAAACATAAAAGTGACTGAAGTATGGAGGGGAAGGGATAGATTGGCAGCCTGAAAATGTAATAAACCATTAAAGCTTTATAGGGAGGCCTGCTGAGCTTGTTGTTTAATTACTTCTAGTGATGAAGAATGTCAATAATTATAATTTTCAAGCCTCTATGACATTTGCATTTGTAAAAGCTTCAGAGGTAGGCTTTAGTAAAACCTGCTGAGGCTACTCTTAAGGAGCTCAGAGGAGGCTTAGGATGCTACTTTTTACAGAAAGAATGGATTCTATCCATCTATGCTCAGCCCATTGGATGCCCACAACCTATAACCAACACATCCAGGCCAAGCCAGTCAAAGCAATGGGATGGTCTGGTCACACATTTATGACAGCGCCTGGCATGAGTGGTAGAAATAGCAATTCAAAGAGTGGGTTTTTGGAGTGCCTTTGGCATCTCTCATTGCATAGGTATATCAATAATGAGAATTGAAGTGGCCCCAGGTGTTGGCAGTGGTAGAATTTCTGTTATAAGACAAGGTTAAAGGATTAGTAAACTCTCAGTTTCTAGAGGTTTTCTGTGATAAGTTTGAGTAATTTCGCGACCCAACATTTTGATAGCCCTTTTAACTCAATGGAGATGATAAAAAATTAAGATTATAAAAATAAGAGAGAAATTAGGGTTATTCTAAAATGCCATCTGGTAACTTATCTGAAGGATCTCATAATTCCAGATTAATTTCATATGCACTGTAATAATAATGTCCTTACACTAGTCTTTGGCACTCAGATGGATTAAATTCTAGCATAAGTTATTAGAAAGCATAAATAAGATCTCGGACTGATTAAAATCCCTCAGAGAAATGTAAAATAATAATCGGGAGGAAAAAAATCACATCTTCATTACAATATCAAATAAGATTTATTTGCAACAACAGTGATACACTGTTTTGTTTTAGTGTTAGAGAAAATATGTATATTTAAAGAAAAGATGATAGCCAGGTGTTTTTTATACATAGCTATTATTCCTTATTTATGCTGGTACAGGTGAGAGTATAACCTGATCCTGAATTCTGAAAGGTTATCTGCCTATTATATCACCACACAAAAGTATTCTTGTGAAAAAATCTAGCATTTGAAAACTTTCACTTCAAGGAGTTGTAGAAGATTCTTTTTTGTTTCTTTTACACCTCTGCAAATATTCTTCAATTTTTTTACCAGAATGCTTATGAGGACATTATTCTTATTTTGGTTCCCCAACACCCAGAGAATAAGTATTGTTGTGGAGACAGGAAGAGATACTTTTTGTTTTACCAAAAAATGCTTAAAAATATTTTTAAAGGGCATGAGATGTTTTGTGTTAAATATTGCCAATGCTGAAAGATGCTGAAGGTTTCATTTGAACAGCTTGGTGCAAGGTTCCCTCTTTCAACAAGTCTGTCTCAAACTCTGTTGTGTAATAAAACCAGATGCCAACTGTTTTGAAAAATAAACTGCCTAAGTTGGATTCCTGTTAAGCAATCAGCTTTAATCCTCTGGAGAAAGGGTGAGCAGCTTTGTTCCTCTTTGTTGAAGGCTGGGTTAACCTCCTTCATTTCTTGGGCTATAATAACTTGGTTTTATAGAGAAAGCCTTCCATGTGCTTGAAGCTCTGCTTGGACACAGGGCACAGCCCAGCTCCCAGGACAGCTGGTGTGTGTGTTTGGATACCTCTTCAGCCACCCAACTCTGGCCTTTATGAGATTCTCAATACCACAGAAGAGCAGCTGCATTTGGAGAGCAGTTCCACAGTTACCCTGAGCTGACCTAAATCAGCACAATGCCCAGACCACTGGTCTTGCCCTCCTGTCTCTGTTTGAAAACAGGTCTTTTGGAAAAGTAAGGATCACTTGCAGCATGGTTTCACAACAGCCTAAGCTACTCTGTGCTGGGACTGGCACAGCTTCTGGCTGTGCATTCCCTCCACGCTCACCATTGGATCAGAGTTCACGAGTTAATGACTTTTTTCTTTTTGTAATGTTAATTTTTCTGCCACCTTCACGACCTGCACTGGGTCATGCAGGAGGGAGTCCAAAGAGTGCCTTTTCCTGTGCCAAGAACAAAATGAAATGTGCACAGGAGTTCAATATCTATTATGATAGACCTTGACAAAGAAGCTGTGAGACTGTCAGCAAGAGAAGCATGTCTGATGAAGTCACTTGGGCTAGGACATTCCTGTTTTGGTTTTCCAGTATATTTGCAAACACACTCGTATTTGGTTTTTTGTTGTTTAAACACCTCTCTTTCTTGTCTGGGACAGGTCTGCTCCCTGCTCTGGCAGCTGACAATGCATTTCCTTCTGCTGAGAGTCCTCACAGACTCCCCAGGGTTGCCAGTACACAGAGAAGAGGGTTGCTAGAGGCACTTTCACACCTACTAATGGAAGAGTCATCAAAACTGGTCTCTGAGGGAAATGATTTCTCCTTGAAAGTGAAAAGAGTTAAATCATGGTGGGTGCTTCCTGACAGGAAATTCACCCCATGAGAGGAGACTGCTGGAGGGGAGGGAGTTGTCCCTTTTTAGGACTATACCCACCTTCTGAACACTATCTCTGCTTGCTTCTTGTCTTACAAGAATATGCAAAAGATCACAAGTATCTTTTGCAGGACCTGCAGCTATTTACTACAGGATTTGTAGAGAAAAACAATACAGCCTCCCTATTTGCCCTCCAAACCCAGGACCGTGAGATTATTGCTGCAGCAAAAGAATTAAGGCTCTTGCTGGAAGAGAAAAACTTGCTTGTTTGCATGGGAGTTACAGGCAGAACTTGGGTGATGGGCTAATACCCATCAACACATTTTTGATGTCACTGTGCTGTTCCCCTCTACTTGAGCTGACAGCTGATGGCAGGACTTGGCTGCATCTCCCCTGCATCGAGAGGAGTTTGGATGTCAGATGCAGGGAGATTGAGCAAGCTTGAGCAGCCAGCCGTGAGCAGAGTGAAGCAGTGAGGAATGACTCTGTGCTCGGGGGCGTGAGGTGCCATTGCGAGCCTGACCTTTTGAATACAAAGCATTTGTCAGAAATCCAGAGAAAAACGAGCCGAACCAGTCAGGGTGGCTCTGCCTTTCTTTTAAGGGAAGCTCATGTATTTAAGCAGACACACCTACCCCCAGGCACGACCCAGACATTGTGTGCAGGGATCTCTGATGATACTGAGCGCCCTTGTTAACTCCAGTTAGCAGGAGAAATAAACTTCACACCCTTGTGTGGGCTCTTGGCTCACTCCAGATGGGAGTGCAGAGACTCCCATTCTAGCCAGGGCAAGTTGTATAAGGGTAACAAGATGTTAAAGGCACCATGTCATGGATGCAGGTAGCTCTACTAAAAGTTGTGTGAATCCTAAATGTCCTGTCCTGCACCTTGGAGTTTCAGTGCTCAGTGTCTGCCATGCAGCCAGCCTCTCTCAGAGGTTGTCACCCAACACCTCTGTGAAGAGATCCAACATCAGAGTCCCAACATCAGGGACTCTGTGAGTCCCTGAGCCACCACTCTCCAATGCAGATCTCCCAAAATCTCATGCCCAGAGCTCTGGACTCCCATGACTGAACCCCCCATGATGCTCTCCCTGTGCAGCAGAGCCTCGCAGCCTTGTATGTTCTCAGCCTCACACCTTGGTGGTCATGGTAGGAGGTTGAGGGTGTGAGTGGCAGCTCAGGGTCAGGAGAGAGCAGTGAAGTTTATGCACCCTCTAATCCCTGTCAGAGACATTTTATGCACCACAGATGAGAGTTCTGTCCATCCAGATCTGGAGAGCTGATACACACCATGCATCTTCCCCTGTGTGAGAGGTCACAGACTGCTCTGTGTGGCAGAATGAGTAGGATGGACCCTCCTTACACTCCACCATTCCAAGTATGCTTTTCCCAGGAGCATTTCTTCTCTCCTTTATGAGATCTGCTTTAAGCTGCTGCAGAGCTGCACCCCCAGTAACCTCCCAGCGACTCTTGGAAACGTCCACAGGTTGCACACCATGGAATAACACATCAGCACATTCCAGAGTCACTTTTAACTCTGCTCTCCTCCCTAAGCCATTCACGCACGCAAATCTCCTCTGTGGATTAAGGAAGGCAGAAGTCCAGCTGGGAGGGACCCCCTCCTGTTCCCTGCTCCTTTCTGCAGCAGCAGACAGAACAATTGACCGTCCGAGCGAACCTCGAGTCCCGCAGCGCTGCCTGAGCCGTGCGGGGCAAAGACCCAGCGGGGTGAGGAACCGGCGGAACGGGGAGCCGAGCCCTGGTGTGGCTCCGTGCTCGGCCCTGACATCTAGTGGAACAATTCCTCTAAAGCACCTCAAGCCGAGCGGGAAAGAGCAGGGATCGCTTTCCTGCGGGGCTCGATGGAGCAATTACTCGTCTGTATGATCGTTTCTTTTATTGCACGTAACACTGCCAAAGGATTTGTTGCTGGAGAAAGGAGGAGGTCGCTTCATGAGCAAGGAGAACGCCCTTTGGGTAGTAATTTTTACCTTTTCCTCCAAATCTGAACTTCTTTTTGCTGTCAGGTGGAAGGTCTTTTCACTGCAGCAGTGACAAACATCAGTTTCACAGTTACTTCTTGATTGACACCATTAAATGAAAACCAAGTGTGACACAATCCCAAGAGATCGTAGGGTAAAACTATCAGAGAGCTCATAATAAACCCTGTGAAAGATGCAAAATTGCTATGGGCTAAATTTTCCACCTGGCTTCTCAGAACACAGCTGTGCCACTTGTAAGTACCACTGTTTGCACACACGACCCTTGCTCTGTTTTCACAGGTGAGAAAGGAGCTCTCAGTGCATGGAAACATTTTGTCTATATAAACCAAATTTTTCAACTGCTCAGCTGGAAGTGATGCACATAATTGTCTTTCATGAGGAAATGCATAAAAACCTCACTGCAGCCAAGAGGCCAAATGTTTTTTGCTCTTGGAAAGTTGTGGAATGTTTGTGATGCACTTTGTGTAGGAGCTGGAAGCAATACAGTGACAGTGATGACAAAGATGGCCAGCTGCTGCTGAAGTACAACAGGAATCTTTATTTATAAGATATAGAGACTCTGCTTTTGTGGTGCTTGATCACCAGCACAGACAATTTGAGTTTCCCATGGCCAGACCGCCCTGCAAGGGGCTGGGTCTAAGGTTCATGCCTTCCCACATGCAAGTCAGATCTTTACAAAGGCCAAACCTTTTGGCATTCTTCAAACAGGGGCATAGAGAAAGGGGCAGAAATGCCTTAAATGGCCCCAGGACTTTCCACCCCAAGGTTGGAGTACTCTTCAGAGACGTGCTTCAGGGTGCCTGGCCAAATGACTGACTAAGCCTGGGGAAAGTTACTGCCCATCAGCTGACTCTGCTTGTGGGGCATGCCTTACTTCATCTCTAATGCCAACAGAGTTGCTTACTGGGCTGTGCTGGTTAAACTGATTAAACTGCTTTTGGTTGCATGTCTGGCCCTTAAAAGTCTGATCTGAGACAGGTGAAGTAGAATCAGAGCCAAAGCTTTTGTACTCTTTCCATCTGCTACTTGATTCTTCATCAAATTCAGGGCAGAGGCAGTGTCAGAGAGCTCCTGCAGAACAGAGGCATCTCTGCTGTTAATGTGCTGGGCAGTGCCTCTGTCTCAGGGCCAGGGCTTCTCCTGGTGGGTTTATTTAGAATTTGCACAGTTTGATCACTGCACAAGTCTTAAACAAGGAATTAATTGAGATTTTAATAAATGGTCACTGCATGCTAATTGAGTGCCCACTTGATTATTTAAAGATATTATGTGAAGTTTGTGTAATTGGTTACATTGGTATTAAATTAGCATATAAAATCTCCTGCAACTCTCATATGATTTAATGAGGCTGTTATCGTGCGTGAATAAAATGGTGATTGATGAGTGAAAACCTCTTTTCCGAGCACAGAGATTATTTAATAAAGTCAGAAATACTTCTGACATATTCTGAGTTACTCATGTTATGCAGGTCACTTTTTGACAACAGAGTGACCCATGTGTATAATGAGGACTTTGGGATTGAAATGGATTCCTAACTAACCCAGCATGTGACTGGATTTGGACCTGCAGTCTCACAGCAGCCCATGAAAAAAAGAGAAGTCACTTCTCTGTCCTGGCTGAACTCCTCTCTTTTTAATTGTCAAGCACTGAAATGAACTGAGCTGTATTTCAGGGTTCAAAAGAATAGAAAATATAAAAGACAAGCAGTAATCTGGAAAAGGAGGATTTCAAGCTTATTCTCACATTACTGTAATCCTGATGCCACTTCCATCTGACAGCTCAGAGCTGCCTCATGTGTGGTCTGTCTTGGGTGTGCTGAAACCCCAGCATCAGCCCAGGGACAGCCCAGCCAAACCGCCTTTCCTCTGGCTGTAACTCCCATCTCCTACTGTTCTGGCAACAGAAAGGTGCAGCATCTTTAGAGAATCTTTGATGGCCATTACAGGAATTGTGGTGTGTTGCACTGATTTGGGGTCAGAGTATGTGGATAAAATGGCACCAATGGATGCATTTGAGCAAAGCCACTCCAGCAGTGTGGGGGAGAGGGGACATTACCCTGCAATGAACTGCTTTGCTAGAATGCTTTGGGGTTCACTGGCAATCGGTGTAAGAAAGAACAGCCACATTGGCCGGAGCTGAGGGGTGTTTGCAGGGGGTGTGGAGTCACTCCTGCTCCTGCTCCTGAGCTGATGGCAGGGTACTCAGCCGCATAAGGTGAAAATATGGATGCTAGGATTCGATGTAACTGAGCCCTGCTCTGCCTGTGTGGAACGCAGATGTTCTCAAGTTTCCAGGTGTTGAGAAATGCTGTGTCAAGCTCATGGAGAAGCTTGCCAGGTAGTTTAAAGATTGTTAGTTTCCTCATCTCCTGGGCACGCTCCCAAGCCAGTGTTTGATGCCTGAAACAAGGCAGACAAACATCTGTCAAGACTCATGGAGGCAGAGCTGCTCCTGCCTTGGGGCATCCAGTCTAGGTGATCTTTTGAGACCCTTTCCAGCCCTTATCTGAGACTAATTTCTTGAAGAAATAGGACCTGTATGGATGCTCTGCTTGTCTATCCTCCCTCTCTCCAACAGTTTTGGAGCCAATTGGCCAATTTTAAACATGTGAAGGGTGAAGGAGAATAGATAGCTAAGGTTGGGTGGCTGTGCATGTCCATGATTCCTGGGAATCATACTATCTGTGTTCACAGTGGGAAGGAAGCAGATGTGCCCAGGTTGGTATTTTGTGTTGCCACACAATGTTTCCATTCTGTGCTCTGGGCTCTGCAGCAGGATCAGTGCAGGATTCTGATGTCTGTGTGTGAACAATCTGCCCAGGCCTAAAGATACAGGGACAAACTTTGAAAACAAGGTTCATTGCATTCCCTCTAGAGGTCTGATTCCTTATCTCTTTCCCTCCTGCTCACTAGCTTGATTTTGCATGCTTATCTGTTACATCCTCTTCCTGCCCAATAAAAAGCCATTTTTGGAGGCGGATGTGCACATGTGCCTGAGTGCTGACCTCTACAAAGCTTTTTAAATATCCCAAGCTGCAAGCACACATTTAAATGACTGTTGTTTGAGTCAGTATTCTAATTTATTTTCACTTATGGCAGAAGCTACAACCTAGCAGACCTAATCATATCAGGAGTACTGGGGTGGCTGGTTTGCTTCTGACTGTGGGGGGTGTGTAGGGTGCAGCCAGATCATACTTCTTTCTGCCACAGAGCCTCCAGGCAGATTCTTGTCTGACACTTGTGCTCAAACATGTAAGGTCAAATCACAAGCTGTGCTTTTGATTATGCCAGAGTTCATTCCAAGGAGGAGTAAACTCAATTATGTGTTGATTCTTAATCAAAAACTCTCCCTCAGTTTGCCACCACAGCTCTCCAGTTGGCATCAGGGAGGTGATCTCAAAGTGTCTCGGCCCAGAGAACCACAAGGAATATCAGGCACCAGTGTCTAGAGAAAGGGTGATGGCCCAGAGCACTGTGAGAGAGGACCACATTTCCCTGGGTGCACATGCAGAGCCTGCAGACAGGGCAGTAACGTGTCCTGAGGGCAGACAACAGCCATTTCCCTCTCTGCTGGGGTGCTGTGTACGGTGGCAGCTGACAGGCAACCTGGCAACCACTGCCTGACAGGCAAAGCTGAGGGGGAAGCTAAAATGAGCACTAAGAGCAAGGTGTGACTCACTGAAAACACAGTCCAGGCTGGGGCTGGTTCTTGCTGAAAAGAGAAAACAAAGATGGTGAGAATTAAGGTAGAAACCACAAAGTGATGCAATAGCCTGCTTAGGGTCACACAACAGGATGGTGGTAGAAGTTGAACTGAGCTTTCTTGGTGCCTAGTTTAGTGCTAGTTCAGCTCAGCTGCCTGGCTTCCAGCATCCTGTGACTGCAGAGCCCACAGTCACTTAGGCCTGTTATTATTTGTATGTCTGCTGAAGCAGGTTTCTGGATTTCACCCATGCTGATCTATCCTCCTGGGAAGTCAGATGGAAATGCTGCAGCCCCTAACGATCTCATTCCCCTGCCAGTGCACTGGAATCACAAGCGTTTGCCTTCGCTAAATATAGCAGAGAGGGACCTGTGGTTGATCAGTATTTCTCCCATTAGTGCTGTAGGTGGAACTGCACTTAATAGGAATTACACTAAATGGATATAGGAGACATGGGGATAATTGACCAAACTTGTCTTAAATGTGTTTGTGGAGAGAAAGAAGCCGCAAAATGACAGGCATTTTCCCCATTAGCCTCTCTAGAGAAGTTGCAGGCACTGTAGGCCAGATTCTCAGCTAGAGGGATTTGCCACTGCCTTTTTGTCTTCCCTGGAATCAGGCTGATTTACCCCAGATGCAAACAGTTTATTGGAGTCGCCTGGAATATTAAATGTCTTAGGCTCGTGGAAAAGTGAGGAAAAGACATAACTACTACAACCACAGGTTTATTGTCATGAGTTGGAGATTTTAAAATAGGAATAACTGAGCCTGCTGAATAGTAGAATTAAGGCCAATATGCCCACTGGTGTAAATGAGCATGCAGCTGTATGGCCAGAAATAGGATTCCACACATTATGCCAGGAAGTAATTTAACACTGAATGTATTATTTCCTTAATATACAATGCATGCAAGCTGACAGGCTCATTTACCAGAAGGCATATTTTAGTACCAGTACACCTGAAACTGCAGAATAGATATGTCTTTTGTCTTTCCTCTCCACAAACACAAAGCTGTTTATTTAAATGAAAGGGAACTTAATGCACCATTTATAGATGTGCATTTTGTTCTGGTATTTGCATTCAACATTGATTCCCTTTTATTTTAAAGGAGGCAGTGGAAGGATTTGTAAATTATCCCCAGCCACTCTACAGTCTAAAAACCAAAAGCTGTGGGTTTTTTTCACAATCACCACTGGGGATTGTGCTACATGGTAACCTCCATGTAATGGTTCTGGTCTCTGACCCCACCTCCAGTGATGTCTTCTGCCAACATCTCTTTATACCACTGCATTCATCTTCTGGTGACACATGGATTTCTCAGGCCTCAGAAAGATCTTCCTTTGAGGGGACATTATGCTGCAATGCACTGGCATGTTTCATGGCTCTAATTCAGGAAAAAAATCTTGAAGTCAAGAGTGCCACTAAGATTGAAGGAAGAAGCTTTATTTAAAAAAAAATTTCTAGCCAGCATGGTGACAGGCAAAAAAAAAATAACATCCAGGGATGCTTTTTTCCCCTGGTGTCATGCCAGTCTAATGGTTCTAGGACCTGAGTCATGATTTTGGAATGCTCCATTGACTCCACTGCAAATTAAGCACTTCAGGTTGAAGTGCTTGTATAAGTCTTGTCTTGAGTAAGATTAGATTTATACTTGTGTTTAAGTGCTTTGCTGAACAAGGGCACAATTAAGTTAAATATGATTATTTTGTTTCCAGAGACAATCCCCTTTCACGAGTCTGCAGGAAACAGCTCCTGCAAATGCATTCATCCTTAGGAATGAACACAAATGCCTTTACCATGACTCAAATTAAAATAGAGCAGTTTATTTTAAAGAGAGGCTAGATTTTCATCTTTTCTAATGAAAAAAAAAAAGAAACCTGATTAAACTCTTTACACTTATAAGTGCCCTACTTTCAAATCAGACCTGACACTAAGTAGGTTAGTGGGAGGGGAGCTTTAACAAATTTCCTTTAACAGAACTTGATGTGATCCTCTGACCTGAATTTTCAGCCTTAATCTGCTTTAAAGAACATGCTTGAACCTAAATCAACAGCAAAACTCACAAAAGAGCTAAGCTGTTAATTTAAAACAACAACAACATCACCCCAGCAATAACAACCCCCCAAACAAACACAGAGCCCCAGCCTAGGACCGTGCACAGTCAGGCTGTGATGATTTAACTTGTGCACATGTGTGTATGAGTGTGCTTGTGGGCTCTCATGTGCTTCTTTTCCTTGCTTTTTTTTTTTCAAAAGGAAGAAAAGTGGCTATTGAAAGTGTTAAAGAAGCAAACCTGGGACTAAGCCCAATGCTACTGAAAGGGGCTTTTGATGATACATCCCCTGAAAAACTACAGTCCTCCCATAAGTCATCAGATATGGTATTGCAAAGGCATTTAAATGTGAGGTCCTGTCAAGTTATGCGAAAGCCCCGTGATATATGGCCCAGAGGAGTTTATCTTGCTCTGGGAAAAAAAGACCTTGGAACTGACACTTTATATTCCAAAGCCAATAAAAACATCTTAAAATAACGCCCCCTCCCTTCCTCAAAGAGCAACTGACAGTGAGAGAGAGAGCAGGGGTGGGAGAGCAGTGATCAGCAGTGATTCGGTTTCTGGGTCTGAGAACTTTGTTGTGGGCAGTGCAACTCTGATGATTTATAATTAACTCCAACATGAAGAAGAAAATGCCAGGCTTTCATAACAGCGCTACAAAAATAACCACATTCTCAGTGTTTGCAAAATTGGAAACAAATGTCCCAAGGAAAACAAGAGCTCTTTACAGCCCTCTCCATGCTTTGGAGCAAGGAAAATGCTGGAATTCAATCAGGACCACAGATGATGAGCCAATATCATTTGTCATGGGAAATTCATCTGGGTAAAACAGGATTGCTCCATTACCCTTCCATCACTCTAACAAATAACTGGATTGAAATCTCTTAAATTAAAAGCAGTTGAGACCTTTTCTTCTGTTTGGCAGAGAAATATTGTCATCCTCTGTACCCCAAGGACCTGAAAGTGAAAAGTGATAGACTAAAATATATACATTTCTCACATTCAGCTGGTGACACACGATTCCCAAGTTCTGGCTGATCACATGAGTGATCTTAGATAGTTGCAGTTGCTTAAAGACACCTGATGGTTTTGGGGTTTGGACCCAGCACTTTCTGGTTTAGGGGTTTTTAAGTAGGGCATGTTATTTCAATTTAGCAAGATATTACTTTTAAAGACAGGAGTAATCCCAGTACAGCCAGTGGGGCTACCAGGCAGAGATGTAAAGTATCTTGCTGACTCAGGACCCGAATTAGACAAGTAGCAGTGGCATAAAGGCCCCCAGAGGATCACAGTGAAAATCCTGAACTGGGTCATGAGGAAATAGTAAAGATGAAAAGTTTCTCTAAGGAGGATTCATAAGGGAAGCCCCGAACAGATCATTGCTGGCTTCCATTATGTTAGTAGTACTCTTGTGTTAATGGATCTTCTTTCTTAAAAATTAATCTCCAGGGTCCTGGGATTTTAGAAACCTATTTCTGCATCTTTATCTATCTCTATCTCTATCTTTAAAAACTTATAATTCTTAGAGTTGAAGGTTAAAGAAAAGCTGATATAGTCATGACTCCTTTTTTCCCAAATGCCAGTGCCTGTCCATATGCACAGAGGAGCAGATACATCCAGAAAGGAACACAGAGCAAAATGTTCTTTTTGAATTCCTTTGTGAGTCCTTATTTTGTGGATCCTGAGATGAGGTGTGTCAGGGACATGCTCAGCACTCCACAGCTGAATCCTCCGGGGGGCTCCCCCATTTTATTGATATATTTCATGCTAAGTACGGTACAGAAAGTAGTCATGCCAAGCAATGATGACAGCCCCTGACCAGGAGCATTTACAGTATAAAAAACACAAATCAATAAAAGTCACTGCTACTACACAACAGAGCAAATGCAGCACTAACCTGACAAAGGAAGACAAAAGCAAATGTGTAATGAAAACATCCTCTCAATGTGTTTTTTATACTCCAGTGACTCTATAGCCAGCATTTATAACTACAGCCACCTATATAGCTGTCACTCCATTCCTGATAAGATGTATCCCTGTTTAAGATGACAGTTTCTTTGGAGCTACTTGAAAGGAAAGCGCTGTCATTCTCAGTCATTATTATTTTGGTCCAGACTTAACATTTTTCTTTTTTTTTTTTTTCTTTTCCTTCTCTGCTCCAGCTGAACTCCTGTCAAATGCACCCATTGGAAACAATAAGATAAACCACCTCTGTCATTTACTTCCAATGCAGGAAGTGTTAACTGTGCTCTCTGTTCATTAGCACTCCCAGCTTCCCGAGCAGCCATCCGCAGAGCTGCTGCAGGATTCACCGGCTACGAGCCTCTGAAACCTAATTCTGATTCATGAGCTGGAATCTCTCTGGCACAGCCCTTGTGGAGCTCAAAATCTAGCTGCTTTTTACCTGGCCTTGTGTGTGCCAAGCCAGAATTTGGCCATATGCAGAAGATTTTGCAAAGCCATCTAAGATCTTTTGCTGAAGAGGTTTTGCAGTGTGGGAGCTTGACAAGGTGTTTTTTTTGTGCTGTAATTTGGAGGTTGCTGTCAGACTTCTGCAAAACCTGACTAGTATTCTGTTTTGCTGGCTAGAACAAATCTTGTTGTTTTGCTGAATATAATCAAACATCTCTCAAATTAACAGTTATCAGAGGCACTGGGTACTTTTTGATTTCATAAAAGAAGAACTTCTCTTTTAGGTCTGTCTTACTCTGAAAAATATTTCTGTGTGGCAAGTGCACTAGAATTAGTCCATTGGAAAATATCCATTTAACAAAACTCAAATATTTTCACAAGTGTAACAGCTTCATCAATATTTATATGGGAAGATATTTCAAAATTCACTTACATAAGACTGAAATGCTTCATTTGATAAGAAAGGACCTTTAATTCCAAAGGGGTCAAAATGTTTCATTTCAATTTCAATATGACTTCTTATAATATATGAATTAAATTAAAAGGAAATACAGTGTGAACACATTTTGACCTTTCTGACAGAAAACATGGTTATGCGGCATAAATGAGGACTGTCTCAACAGAAAGTTTGAAGTTTTTAGTTTTCTTCAGAATTCAGAATGAAACACACTTCAAAAATATTGATTTTCCATTTCACATTTTTATGTTTAGAACAGTTTAAATTTTCTCCAAGAACTGCAAGTGTTTATTATACTGGCATCTACATGGTCAAGATGTTACTATTTCAGTTTTTCCTAGAGATTAGGACCACAATTATTTTTAAAATAATAATAGTAGTAATGCATTTACTGGCATGTAGCCATATCTGGGAATTCTTAAGAAAGCTCTTAATAACTGGATTATATCTTTGATTGGTGATAGTGAAAATAAACACTGGCTAAGAGTCAGGTAAGGAAAATATTATAATAATTTAATGGATAGACAACCTGCTGTACAAAATAGTCGCTTCAGTGTCTGTGCCAGTATCACAAGTCCTGAGCAGGTGAAATTGGAGTGGATACTTGGCCATGCAGCAGCTGACTGTGGACTCTTCTGGCCAGCCAGCCATCCCCAGAACTCAGACATCAGCACTTGGAAAATTCTTGTATCTTCCCCAAATTTTTCTCGAGTACATTGTTGTGCAACACACTGGCAGCTTCCAGCGCTTCTGTAACTACACATCGATGGGAGAGTTTTTGTATGGGAGGAATTTGCTAGGTTGAAGGAAAAATAAAGGAGGCTGTATTCCCTCTTCCTTTAGGATCCCACAGTGCATGGCATTCTTCTGGCAGTGGGATGGAAGATTTTCCATATAGCTGCAAAGTCCTTTCATGCACATGACTTCCAGTCCTGCTGCCCCAGGTGTCACTGATTTACCTCTGTGTTCTCTGAACTGGTTAAAACAGCACCTTCCAGCTGCTCCTCTCTCTGCTGAGCTACCAGTCCTAAAATCCCTCTTCTTGATGAAGAAATGCTCCTGCTGGCACTTGTGGGATTTAACCAGCTCTAAGCCCTGGCCAATTCTGTGTATTAGCCAATGCTAATGTGAAGCGTGCTACAAACTAATGTAACCTCCTGTATGTGTCTTCTGATTTTTTACCTGTTTTTCCTAGATAAGAATTGTCCCATTTTTCATTCCCCTATGCAAAATTAATTCTTCTATTTTAGACCTTAGAGATGCTTGTATTGAAGCAACAAGGGAGGAGCTTGGCTGTAAAAGACTATCCCAAAAATGCCAAGTAAAACTGGTCTTTGTTTTGTGCCATTTCCGGACTCTGCAACATTTTAATAAGAAATCCTGAAACCATATGACAGTAATATGGAGCATCTTTTTATGATAAACATAAGTAATGAGCCTTGTCAAAGAGACACGGGAATGAGTAACACATAGTGATCTCCATTCAAAGAAAAAGAAAGAACAACTGTTGGGGAAAAAAAAAACAGTGACATTTTCCCAAATCTCTGCATATCGGTGGCCATAAAGCAATAAAATTCCAGGACACTGTGAGCTTAGGCACACAGAGAAGTAAATGGGAAAAAATGTTTGGGAAGACAATGCAACATTGTCTCATAATTTACAAACCCCTAATGATTTCCAAAGCTGGTATGTGAGATTTACCCTCCTTTTTTGGCATTCAAATTGACGCAGGGGCTTTTTCCTGCCAACTGGAACATTCTTTAGGTGTTTTTTTTCCTTTGCATGAAGTTCGTTGTGATCCCATGCTTGCTATTATTCATAAATTAATTTCTGGCATCGCAATAAATTCTAGGAAAACCAATAAACCACAAACGTACAGCTAATTCTTTGTCATTTTTCTTTCTTTCTCTCTTTTTTTTTTCTGTGGGAAAGAAAAAAAAAAGAAGCAGTAAATGTTTGCTGAGGTGCTGGATCCACAGCAGGAATTTATGTTTCCAATTGTTCTTCCTAACTTGTCAAAGAAGTTTTACTGCAGTCGACAATCTTTATTGGGTCTGTTGGGCAGGGCCAGCTTCAGAATGTATCTTAGAGTGAGCCTGTGTAATACATGGAAACACATTTCCAGTGCCTGCTGAAACTGGGGCAGATCCCAAAACTCTGACTTGGTTTCTGCTCAATCTTTACTATGAGATCAACAGAGTGGGTTTTTTGTGTGGAAAAACTCACCTCTGAAAAAAGTCATGGGATCCTTAACTATTGCATGAGGTAAATGTTCCCAGCTGCATTTAAGTGGAATTTCAGGTCAGCAGGAATTTTCATTCCAGAAGTAGAAGGGGTTGCTCACCAAGGTGTGCATTTGTGCTTGCACATTGCCCACGTGTGCACCAAGTGCTTTGGGGCAGGGAGTATTGCTTCTCACAGCAGCTGTACCAAGCAGGCTGACATGGGCCAGGCAACAGAAAAAAACATCATTAACAACCAGGGGAGAGCCTGTCACTTGCAGCTCATTCCCCAAGACAAAGGAAAATGTGTGTCTAGTCCATTAGGCAACTGAGATGTGAAAATAGCTCCATTTTTCTTGGTGTGATAATACAGATTTAGAGCCTCATTTCCATTAAAATTACTGGGTTGAAATGTCCACACCAGATCCTTATTATGATTAATCTATATACAGGCAGGTATGTACATATAGTAGATCTAACTCATCTCTCTGTCTCTTTTGGCCAAGCTGGGTTCAGATTCAATTTCCTTTGGGAAATAACAGGCAGATATTGTAAAGTCCTTCCCTGCTTGAAGACTTTGTTCCAGAACTTAATGGAATTTAGGTGCCAACTTCCCACTGAAGTATTAGGAGTACTTAAGTGCACCGGGGAGCTGGGCATCCCAGCTGCAGCTCCAGGAAAGCTGCAAGAACTTCAGCTGCTTAAAGAGCACGACATCACTGGAGATCATAGGAGTTTTCTTGGCCATCTGGAAGCTGAGCTCCAGCACCTGCAAGTTTTTCTCTTTGAGGCTTTCATGCTACAGCTGGGGAAAGCTTGCATGAGCTGCCATGTCCTGCCCTTGAAAGCATGGAAGTTCCTTCAGGCTTGAGGGGCACTGTTGGCAAAAAGAACAGATTTACAAACAGAAGGGATGAATGAACTCTCAGTATCCTTCTAAATGAGGAAAAGTCCTGCCCGAAGTTTTCTTATGTGAGCTGACCAGCTTCAGTTCAAGTACTACAGCAATTAGGAAAATCTTGCTTTTTGCCAACAGGGATGATTAACAGAAAGTTGTTTTTTTTTTTTTCTTGTAGCCACTCTTCTTTCTGAGTGAGTCCTGTCAAGACTCAACCAGGCCTGCAACAGCACTTGGAATTCCCAGCATGCCAGGTGGTAATGCTAAGAGGCAAAACTCCAACAAAGTGTTTTTCTTGGAGTTCCTCACCTTTCTCACTAGGGTCAAGTGCACACAGGCAGGACGTTTGCACAGGTCTGTAGATCCCTTTCAGCTGCTGGTAAAGAATAGTAAATAATAAGCAGCCCATGCACATGTATGACACCCACAGCTCTGTGAGGTGACATGGGAGAGATGCTGCTGGAGGAACTGCTACACAAGTCCTTCCAGCCCTGTGTGGTGTGTGGGCATGCTTGGGTTCTGCTCTGATCTGATTAGCTCTGTGATAGCTGCCATCTTCAGTCCCAGATATTTGGGTTCAGAGATGTGCCAGAGCTGGGATCACCTCATTTCAGATATAACTCATCAACTGAGCTCCTGTACTATCCCTGTGTGCACTTCTGGCTTGCTCCAGAAGCAAAGGAGCCCTGTTCAGTGTCAGTGCCTTTCCCTAAGGTCAGGTGGGGTCAAATTATACCACATGTGATGCTGTCTGGAGCTTGTGTGTGCTGGACTCCCAATTCAGCAAAACACAGTAATATGTGGTATGAATATATATCTGAGCCTCTTGTCTGTTTTAGTTTTTGGGGGATGACTGTGAAAGCTTTTGGAAGGAGATGCCACCTATGAATGGCTCTTGGGTAGTGTGGAAGAAATGGATGTGAGTGTGATACCAGGAAAACCAAGGGAAAAAACTCAGTTGTGGATGAGGAGACTGGGCAGATCACATATCTCCTTACCAGGACCACATGGATATACATGCCCAGCTCTGGAAGAGAATCCTTCCTCTCCCCATCTTCCTCTAATCCATTTCTTGTGCTCCTCCGCCTAAAGAGAGCAAAATGTGATGGCATCCAGTTCACTGCAGGACTGTGAGCAGTGGACAGTCAGCTGTGGGTTGGCAAGAAATGATTAATTTTTACAGAACACTGCACTGCTCTTTTATAAAACATATTAGTGTTGTTATAAATCAATGGACATGGTTTATAATAGCAATGATGCCCTTGAAATCTGTTAATACTGCAGTCAGTGGTGGTTTGCCAGAGCATTTAGTGCCCTTGGTTTCACCTTGGGCTATTAACTAACAAATCGGTTATTAGCCAGTGGTAATGACCAATTTTCTAGGGATGATTGCTTAAATATTGCCCACCTTGAAAAGAGAATTATTGCTCAACTGAAAACGGAACCCTTATTTTCAACTCGACAGAGCTAATGATCTTATCTGATTTCTTTATCTTCCTCCACCTACTCGAAGGTGGTCCAAGACCGTATTACCAGAGAATGGCTTTGCCTTCTGCCTTCTGTGACTTGAGTCCAGGAAAAGTTCCATATTTAATATTTATTCCCTAAGCATCGGTGGATGAAGACAGATGGTAATGAAACCAGCGTTGCTGAAAGTGACCACAATGATAATAGATTCTTTATGATGTCCAGAAATTCTGAACTCTCAGTCTCGGCTTAAATGTAGCGTGGCGCCAAGCCCGTCACCTTAAGCTTAGTATTCCTGTCATCTCCCTGACCTGTCTTTAGACCTGATGAGTGCAGGCTGCACTAAAGGCATCAATCTGTCTTTCTCCCCCTGTAAATGTTTTAAATACCCAAAGCTGGTCACAAGTGACACATCCTGCAAGAAAACCTGTGTGCGAGGTGGGGGCTGGGAGGCAAAGTATCTATGATAAAAAAAAAAAGGAGAATCTTTACTTATTGGATGTATATGTTTGTTAACGTGCTCTACATTGGAAGGATATGCCTGTGGTTTGTGCTTTCTGCTTCTTACAGTCATCTTCCCAAAGCAGCATGTTTTAGATATTTTTGGAATTGTGAACCCAACCATTTTTTCAGAAGTGCAAAAAACTACGTATGAATTTAGTATATGGAGAGTGAAATTTTGGTTGTTAACTTTTGGTTGTTAACTTTTGAGGATCCCTTAGGACCTATGTGGGTGAGTGAATGAAAGGGTTTTGACTAGAAGCTGAATTTCCCTCTCTTCTCAGGCTAATTCTGCTGCTAAATAAAACCTCAGAAAATGCATTTCAGAAATGAAAACACCTAAGTGTGGTTTTAACCAGCAATAGTTTGGACCTTGTATGGATGGGGTGGGCTCGGAACAAGGAGTCAGAGGAAGAACTTAGGGCAGCATGTTTGGGTCCTTCAATTCCCGGTGCCAGCGATGCCCTCTGGCAGCTCACAGCAATTGTCCTGCAGGAGGCAGCTCCTGCACTGGGAGTCCTGCCCAGCTGCAGGGCCAGGCCCACCCATGGGAAGGGCAAAACAGAAGCCATGACTTCCACAGGCATGGAGGGCACACGCATGCACACCCGGGCACACCCGGGAACACACTGGCACACACTGGCACACCCCTGCACACTCAGACACACTCCGGCACACCCGGGCACACTCAGACACACTCCGGCACACCCGGGCACACACTGGCACACCCCTGCACACTCAGACACACTCCGGCACACCCGGGCACACTCAGACACACTCCTGCACACCTGGGCACACTCCCGCACACTCAGACACACCCGGGCACACCCCTGCACACTCAGACACACCCGGGCACACTCAGACACACTCCTGCACACCCGGGCACACTCCTGCACACCCGGGCACACCCGGGCACACCCGGGCACACTCCTGCACACCCGGGCACGCCCCTGCACACCCGGGCACACTCGGGCACACTCCTGCACACCCGGGCACACTCCTGCACACTCAGACACACCCGGGCACACTCCGGCACACCCGGGAACACCCCTGCACACCCGGGCACACCTGGGCACACTCCTACACACCTGGGCACACTCGGGCACGCCCCTGCACACCCGGGCACGCCCCTGCACACCTGGGCACACTCATGCACACCCCCGCACACCCGGGCACACCCGGGCACACCTGGGCACACTCCTGCACACCTGGGCACACTCGGACACGCCCGGGCACGCCCCTGCACACCCGGGCACGCCCCTGCACACCTGGGCACACTCAGGCACACCCGGGCACACTCCTGCACACCCGGGCACACCCGGGCACGCTCAGGCACACCCGGGCACACTCGGACACGCCCGGGCACGCCCCTGCACACCTGGGCACACTCAGGCACACCCCTGCACACCCGGGCACACTCCTGCACACCCGGGCACACTCCTGCACACTCAGACACACCCGGGCACACTCCGGCACACCCGGGAACACCCCTGCACACCCGGCCACACTCCTGCACGCCCGGACACGCCCGGGCACGCCCCTGCACGCCCGGGCACACTCGGGCACACCCCTGCACACCTGGGCACACCCGGGCACACCCTTGCACACCCGGGCACACCTGGGCACACCCCTGCACACCCGGGCACACTCAGGCACACCTGGGCACACTCCTGCACACCCGGGCACACTCCTACACACCTGGGCACACTCGGGCACGCCCCTGCACACCCGGGCACGCCCCTGCACACCTGGGCACACTCAGGCACACCCGGGCACACCTGGGCACACTCGGACACGCCCGGGCACGCCCCTGCACACCCGGGCACGCCCCTGCACACCCGGGCACACTCAGGCACACCCGGGCACACCCCTGCACACCCGGGCACACCCGGGCACACTCGTGCACACCCCTGCACACCCGGGCACACTCGGGCACGCCCGGGAACACCCCTGCACACCCGGGCACACCTGGGCACACTCCTGCACACCCCTGCACACCCAAGCACACTCCTGCACACCCGGGCACACCCGGGCACACTCCTGCACACCCGGGCACACTCAGGCACACCCGGGAACACTCGGGCACACCCGGGCACACTCCTGCACACCCGGGCACACCTGGGCACACTCCTGCACACCCGGGCACACTCCTGCACACCCGGGCACACCTGGGCACACTCCTGCACACCTGGGCACACTCAGGCACACCCGGGCACACTCCTGCACTCCCGGGCACACTCAGGCACACCCGGGCACACTCAGACACACCCAGGCACACCCAGGCACACCCAGGCACACCCAGGCACACTCCTGCACACCCTTGCACACCTCTGTCTCCCTCCATCAAGAATGTGTAAATGAGAGTTTAATCCTGTGCTATGGTACCAGCTGCACTCAGCGTCTCCCTGCACAGACGTCTCTCTCTTTAAAAAAAGAAAACCGACCCAGAAAAGCAGCAACACTGTTCTGTGCACAAGCAACTTCTTTTTTATACAATCCTCTATTTTTATTTTGCTTCATTTGTGTTACACCTGAAGGATGTTCAGTTTGTGCAGTTACAATGGGACTTGTATACGGAACTGAGCTTAGAAAAATTAATGGCAAAAATCCCTGAGTCCTAAAAGTTTAGATGCACATGGCAAATATTTGAGGAGGGGTGGAGATGAATTCTTAGCTAAAACTGGAAAAGCTTGTATAACTGTGGAGGAATTTGATGTTGAATGTTATGTTGCTTCATTTTTTTACTGCTGGACTTGATGTTCTTTTCCAACCTAAATGATTCTATGATACTATTATATAAAATAACAACATTTTAATTGCTACAAAAATAGTGGAGCATGGGTGTAAGAAACTATGTCTTACAGGGCAGCAATGGAAAATCAGGCCCACCTAGCAGGGATTGAATCTTCTAAGATGCTGCTGGATAAATAAATAAATAGACTTTCTTTTTTCTTACTTTCCAAACAAGAGCAACATGCAGTGCTCTTCATCTGTCTGAGACAGCAGGAACAGTCTGCTGGGGACATTGGGGAGCATCTTTCTTGCCTCCGCTCCACTGTCAGGTGGCTGGTGCTGGGTCTTGTTGAGATTCCCAGTCCAACAGGAGTAAATAATGGATGTTGCACCAGCTGGCTGGTTGGCCTGTAAAATTCTATTTCTAAACACATGATAAAAGGAGAGAAAGAAAAAATACTTGCTCTCCTGTCCATATCCCAATATTGCTTTAATCTAAAGTATATAATATAACTTTTACTTAGCAATGTTTTTAGAAGACTTTTCTGAGCGGATTAACTCAAAGCATAGTCATTGTGTATGATAATGCTCTGTATTTATATTTGTATTAGTTAGATTAGCTATACTACATCTTTGCACCAGCTAAAACACTTGCATCCTGGTAACCATTAAGAGAACTCTAAAAATCCAGAATTAACAAACCAGAAGGGCTCTCTGGGGTGAGTCCAGGCAGGCTATGAAGGGGAAAAAGGGGCTGTGTGGCCCCTCTTCAAAAAGCTGACTGCTGTCACTCTGCCCTCATTGAGAGCTCAGAACCATTCCCACAGAGAGCAGCTTTGTGCCAACACCAGCAGCATTGGAACCACCCCTCCTTTAACAAAAATATCTTAAGGACAGACACTCAGGGAGAGACCCCTGAAGTGACTTCCTTGACCAGCTGGAAATACTTGAAAAATTCCTACATTTCAGAAAGTGGGTGCTGGACTCTGCTTGAATACTCACTGAATAGTTTGAGCCCTCAGAATTAAAGTCCTCATGATCACCGGGCATTTTGAAAAGCTTGGTGATTGTTGGGCTGTCAAACTTTTGAATCAGGTAAAGCTCAACAATAATTAGGTCTTTGCTTTCGAGACAGAACATGAAGTCTCAGGAGAGGCACTAAAATTTGGCATGACGAAGTGCAGAACAAATTAAATCATTATGCAGTTGAAATTCCCTTCTTTCAGTAACCCACAATACAGACAAATGCACCTTAATTTGCAAAATTTATTGCCATCAGCAATTGCAACCAGCAATATTGCCATAGTCTCAAGAAGCAGTGATTTTATTTCTGCTTTCACCTGACTTCTTGCAAGTCTTTATGACACTTTCTATGTGCCCCAGACCCCAAAGAATAAATTAGCTCAGTAGGTCAGTAGAGAAAAGGTTAACAGTGTTCCTCTGGGGACAAAGTCTGCTCACAGCCGAGAAGAGGGATAGGGCAGCTGTAGGGCCTTATCTGCCTTATGCAGGTGAGACTCTTTGTGAAAGAAACAGCTTAAAAAAGAAATGAAGAAAAGGCATCAGGGGCTTTGTCAGAACTCTTTTACAGTGGCAAGGGTTTTGTTTCTCCTTCTGATTTTACTTGCCTTTCCTCAAGGTATCTCTAAGATGCTTTTAACAGGTAGGATAATTTCCTTTTAGAAGCACTAGGGGTTGTGATTTGGGTACTTTGTACCTTTGTTCTTCTGAGAGTCCTCTACAAAGCACAGAGAGGGAATTTCCCTTAATTCTTTTTGATCTGGGGGTTGGCTGCATTTGTCTAGGGATTCTAGGTAGGTAGAAGCTCTTATCCAAAGGCAGGTTGACTTCTGAGGGGCCACGGGCTGCAGTAACTTCTGCGTGAGATCAGCAGGCTTGGAGCTTTCTGGAAGTGTCTGGATTGGTGTACAGGGTGCAAACACCACACATGCAGTGAGGCTGTCCAAGAAATCCTGGACAGATGGTATTCTGTGACGTGGTATGTTCTCCATTACTGGAAACTTTTCTATTGCAATTGGATGGATTTCTGAAAGATAGTTGAATTCATCTGCAGCTATTGGACTCAGTGTGGAATTTAATTTAGAGAAGCCCTACGGCCTGTGTTGCTCAGGAGACTAGATTGGGTGATCAGTAGTACCTTCTGGCCTAAAATCACAACTGCCTAAATCTCTAATATATCTAGTTAAAAGCTGGGTTTGGCTTTTACAATGGCCAGGTTGCCCTCAGCAGCATGAGTTTTTCTAAAGCTCACACTAGAAAGGACTGCCAAAACCTTCTGCTACAAGGAGCACAGGCATGTACGCAGTGTGCTATACGTCTGCTCTGTATATTTGTGGTGAGCAAAATATAAATCTTTCCAGTAAATCAACTCACAAGAAGTCTGTTTGCCAAGTTACTTTCCTCCTTGCCTGGGAATTTAAGGGAACCTTTTTTTTTTCCTTTTTTTTCATATAAGTGAGAAAACAATGGAATAGATTCTCTAGTTCTGACCCCTGTTCTCCAAGGCACACGCTCCCACCACCCTGGGTTTTGCACAGCTTCACAAGGGAAATCAAGAGCAAAAGGTTCAACTCTAGGGGCTTATCTGAGCAGGAAGTTAGTACAGAATAAGTTTGGGGCTGTGTTTTAGGCCCTGTAACTGTTCTGTGTTAAATCCCACAGCGGATGTTCCTCTGTACTAAAGTGCCTTTGTGCAGTTTGGCTTGATCCACTTTCCAAGGGGATTAATTTAAACTACAGAAATGGCACCTGTGGTTTAGGAGTTTGTGAAATGGCTACTGTGTTTTAGATTTTAATCCTCATTTATTTATTGCTCCTTTGCTATATGGTCAGGTCTTTACTAGAGCAACATTGAGACTTTTCAGAGCAGCTGCAGAGAACCATACTGCAATTTTTCCTCTTTCAGAAGACCAGAAAAATGTTGATACATAATTCTCTTTTAGTAGATAGATATTGCACTGTTCCCAGGCTTCTAAAAATCCTGCCTTGTGGGCAGCATCTACTGCAAACCTGTTGTCAAAGCAATACCTTGAAAGCATGAAGGATGAGGAACAAACCAAGCCTGAAACTGTCTGGATGGGAACATCCACCTGATTGACCCTTGAAGGAAATATTCATAGGTCTGAATAAACAAATCTGTAATCATTCTGGTTTTAAACCCAGTAAATGTTGATTATAGCCATGTCAGGGGTTGGTCTGTCTTGATGAAGCTCTGGCTTAAGCAGTGCAGGTGCAAAGCTGGGAAGGATCCCTACAAGGTCATGTTGTGGAATAACTTTGCTATTACAGCATGGAAGTTGTAGGTGCAAATGACTCATTAGATGGAATTTTCTCCATCAAAGTGGTAAACTTATTCATTCTGGTATTTTACTTATTGATTTATCTCTACTTGTTCTGAAACTCCTGGCGATGCACATCCCAGTAGCGATAACTGAGATGTATGCACTGAAAGTTGACCAGCATTAAATAAAGGCTGTATGGAAATGGGGTGTTAGACCCCTAAGATGCTTCAGCACATCTGTGACTGTCTGCAAGATAGTTCTGCTGGTGTGAACACCAGTAATGAAGGCTCAGTCATCCCTGCTTGCATCAGGCTTTCCTCTAGCTGAGATTCTGGTGCTTTCTGCTGTAGAGTGTGAAGTTTTGATGCATGTCCAATGCCAGGGCTGAGACACAGGACATCAGAACTGAAGGAGCAGATCCGGAATGACACAAACACCAGAATGACGTGAACATCTGGAAACTCCATTAGGAGCGTGGATTCCCAGATGGTGTTGAGAGGGGGGGCTGGAAATTGGGCTGCAGACGCCAGACGGTCTCACCTTGCCTTGGCTGCTTGGAGGCAAAGGAGATGGAGGGGTCAGTAGCAGCAGAAAAACAATGAGGAAGATCTACTGGAGCTTGTCTCCATTCTCTTGTCTCTTTCCACTGCCTTCCACTGCCTTGGCCAAGTTGCCTGATGAATTTTCCTACTCTCAGCTCTTGGTTTTTTCTTTGAAGTCACACTGTGATCTGGTCCCAGGTGGCTTCTCCTGTGCCCCTGTGCTTCCCCTCTGTCAAGCACATCATTAAAACCCATTCCTTCCAAAAGGTAATTTATACACTCATAAGACTCCACATTAAATATCTGGGGATTTTCAAGGGAAACAGTAGAAATCATTTCCAAACATGCTAACTTTGCTATCATCTCTAATTCTACCCTTCTCCCTCCCCTTCCCCCATGTTTCTGTTGGTTTTATTCAGATTCAAGGATACCAGCCCCAAGGTGACACTTATTTCTTAAGAGCCTGGAAGACTGAAAATGATTATATCTGAGTAAATATGGTACATTGCTCATTCGCAACAGCTAATGAACTGATGAAACTGCCAGGTAGGGTTTCGTCTCAACAACCTGACTTGAGAACACTTTTTGATCTCCCCCTTTAGCACTGAAGGCTATTTTTTTCTCTTAGTACCCATGCTGGTAGAATCTGCAAAAGGCAGCACGTGCTATCCTTTGTGTTAATGGGGAACCCACTGTTTCTGTAAAGACCTTCCTAAAAAGCCAGGAAGAGGTAAACAGTGAACTTGGCTTCCTCTGGTATTACTTTCTTCTCCACCTGCCTGTAGAGATTCTAACATGCTACTTGTATTATGTAGGTCATGAATAATAAAGTATTTTGGCTGGAGCTGAACAAAGGCAACAGGTAGGAGGGTCAGGTTTGCCATTTCCTTTGGAGACACTTGCAGGTTTTTTACAGCACAGATGACCAACAAAAATACCAATATTCTTGTAGGGCCTGTGGAGTGCCAAAGACCTCTTTGTTTCTTTGCTATATTGCTGGGCTTCAGGGTAAAAAGTTCAGTGATGCCAGATGAAAAAACTTTCCCACTGACACATGATGGTGGTGGTTCTTATTTTTATGATAAAGCTTGGTGATGATCTGCACCTTTCCCCATTGCTTGAGCTGACTGTAAGCCTTCTCCCCATAGCCTAGGAAACCTCTGCTGGTTCACTTAATACTTTTTCCTCCAGTGTCCTTTTGTGGTGGTCTCAGCAAAACCTTGAAAGGTGAAGGTGAAACACATCAAATAAAATACTCTTGCAGCAGTGCTGGTTCAGCCAGGGGGAGAGCAGTAATGAAAATAGCATGAAAACACCTGATTATGTTTTAAGCTCTGTTTGGCAGGTCAAAAGACCTTAGAGAGAACACAAAGAGATACCAAATGCTGTAGTAATCTTGAGCTACATAATAATAGAGTATTCATTAGTCATTAAAAGTAAATAATAATTTTCATAATAGCATGAAATGGTAAAGAGTTCCAAAGTGGAAAGATATGCAGCAGTTGCTTTACTTCCTTTGTAAACAGAAGACAAAACAACAAATACAGTGTGTAACCAAGCAATAATATTCTCTTTTATAGTCTCTGGCAAGAAGTTAATAATAGTTCTGTGCTGTTAAGGGCTCAGGACAATTTTAAAGGAATTTGATATTTTGGTCATCCAGGGAACCATTTTTAAAGCGAGGCTGGTCTTACTCACGTGATGAAGCTCTGAAATCATAGAAGTTGACCTGCAACAAAAGCAAACAAACAAAAAAGGCTTTTTGATTCTATCATAAACATTTGGCTGTAAATCACCCCCAGCCTCAGAACCCACTTAAAAAAATATGATGTTATTTGACATTTTCTTAGCAGCCAAGCAGAAAACTCCAGCTCCTGGATCATACAGATTTAATGTAGGAGTACAGTAAGGTACCCAGTACCTTTCATGATTATATCAACAGCATTTTCTGTTGGCTGACACATCAGGCTTGTTTAAAATCATTAGACCAAAGCAGACATGCTTTCCTTCACCTTTTTTTTGATTTTCTCATAATTTCTGAATTGATCAATTATGGGAGATTTTGAGAAAGTAGTAATAAAAACCAAACAGAAGGCAGACAGTTTAAGAGCCAACTGTTAAATCATCATTATTAGCAACAAAATGGTGTTTTATGACTTTGGAATAAACAGATTTACTAATCTGAAAACTGTCTCTCTCGCTCCTTAGTCTTTTCTTCACAACTGCAATTTATAAGAAGCTGTCCAGCTGCATTTCAGGGATACAGAAGAAAGCAGCTTCTGTGTGTAAATTAGAAATAGATTTCAATTTTCTTGCTGCTGTTGTAACTAAACAGGCTGTTAACCTATTTAAATAGGAGAACATACTCTGTACTCCTGTTCTAGAATACATCAAAAATAATGTGATTATGTCTGTTTTGATACAACCCTATCTAACTGCTACCTATATGCTTTTACATGAATGATACATGGAATTAGTTCCACATTTCTTCTCCTACAATTAGCATATTAATGTGCCAGACAGATAATGCTAAAAGCCTGGATGCTTGAGCACACACAGTGCCTTCTTCATGGAGCTGCAACACTCAGCCCCTGTGAGTCCTCAGGAATGCATCTGTACAAGCTCTGCCTCCTGCTTGTCCTGAGAGCAGCCCTGACCTATGGACCACAGCTGAGATACTTCAGGCGCTTATTTACTTTGTTGGCCTCAGAAATTCCACTAAAAGAGAAAGGCTCAGTGTCAGGCTGCCCACAATGGGGCCTTTGCTTTTCCTAGGGGTGTGTGTGGATGTGCTCGCCCGTCACGGCCGCGCGCACTCCTCGATATCTCGGGTGGTCCAGGGGATTTCTAAATGCCCAGAGCTCACATTCATGTCTTTGCTGTGTGCCTATATTCACCTCTGCATACAGGCCATGCATTTCTGTGTTTGTGTATGCAACATGGAGGTTCAGACAGTCTCCCATGACTTTATATGTCAGGGATCCAGCATGGCTGGTGAAAGTCCCTAATCTTGAGTCTATCTTGGTGAAACACTAATGAACTTGTAAAAACAGGAAGCAGTGGAAAACAAATGAATTTCAGCTGGTGTTTGAAGAGCTGTCAGATCCCCTCGCTGAAATGTTTCAGAGGAACATCTTTCTGATAAAACCTCTGAGAAAAGTGGAGGAGTTTCAGAAGAGTGATTGGAAAAACAGGATGCCGACTGGCAGGCTTTGCTAATGCATTGCATCTGTAAAGACTCCAGCAACTGAGCACAGCATTAGCTCTGTGAGAGCCACGGAACTAGGGAAAGTTATTACATCTGAGCGTGATGGGAAGGAGGGGGAAGGGGGAAAGCAGCTGCTCCCTTTATGCATCTTGCAGTTTGCAGTTTTTTCGAGCCTTTGACATTTTTCGTTCCATCTACTTTGCTGTCAGCACGCAGCCTTAATTCTAACACTGATGAACAATGCTGCTTTGCTGTCCAATATCATCCTTCCTCTGAGGAGGATTTCATTTCATGAATGTTAGGGAAGCTTTGCCATGCCGTGAGACATAGTGAGGGCTTGCTGGCTTCACATAGGCTGCTGCACCCCTTTGCATAGGTGTCTGCACATCTTTGGCACATGTTATCCTCATTTTACAGTGGCTTATGTAATGGGATTACAGGATCCTTGAGTTTCTACTAATTTCACCTTTTCTCCATTCCAGAGTTTCTGCTCACTGTTAAACTGACCTTCTGGTGCTGCCAGCTGGTTTTGGGGGGGCTTCTTCTTGACTCCTGTCTAGGACAGGACTGTTTCTTTTTGTCTTAACTCCTGTTTGACTCATGCTCTTGAAAATCAGGGTGTGGGAGTATGAGTGGAGCAGAGCCCATACTGATAAAGGAGCTCAAGGATATTCTTGCTTCCTCCAGTTTGTACATAGTTGTACTTCAGAAAACTAGGAATTGGGTCCTTATGCCAGGAGAGTGTTAAAAATGTAGAGTGAATTGACTGGACAGAGAGCGTGAAGCAAATTTTAGCAGAACTATTGATGACACAGAACCAGTCCTGACTCTGTGGCTTTACCCACATCCTTCCAGTTCTGCTTTTGCTGGAGTTGTCCCTCAGAGCTGAACTGCCACCCAAGGAACACATCTGAGAGCAGGAGCCTGTCTGTAGGGTCTCACTGATGAGTCTCTAAAACAACAGGCCAGCCTTACAACATACAGCTGTGTACTTTCCCTCCTGCAGTGAGTTATTTCTTGTTTCTTTGCATTTAATCAATCTGCAATTCAATGAAAAGCATGAGCCCTTCTTACTCAGCAAAGCACTGAAACTTCTGTCTTCAAAAAAACTCTTCTGAGAATGCCTCTGAGGATGTGCCCTGTTTGGAGCTGGTGCATCCAGAGCATTGTGGTGGAGCTGACAGCTGCCTTTGGGTGTCTTTCTGGGGCTGTCACAGCCCTTTTTGGGGGAGTGACTCCAAAGGTTGTAGGCTTTGTTTATGCCTAAGTGGTTTCTAACATCCGAGTCATGGCAGCACAACTGCAATTCCAAACATCCTGATCTCTGCAAGAGGATCTAACAGTGGTCCCAGGAAAGCCAAGGACGGAGCAGCAACTGAAACAATGTAAACAGGAATACATTAAAACAACAAGATGCAGAAAAATATCTAACAAAGCTGGTCTTCATTAAACCCTTTCTCAGCTGTCTCTCTCAGCCATTCCCACTGCTGTTTGGTGCATCCCAGTTCTGTCTGCTCCTCCAGCCCTTCCCTGGAAGGCAGATGCTTTTGTGGGTGAAGCATCAAGCTGGGAGCTGGGAGACTTGATTTTGCTACTGAGTTGGGCAAAAGCAGTGTCACGTTTGCCTTTTCAGTGCCTGTCCCGTGATTCTTATCACCCTGACCTCCCAAAGGCCCGAGTTCATGCTTAGTTTCATGTCCATGAATCACAGCAGCTGCTGTTGATGGGTTTCCATGTGTGTGGAAGGCTTTGGGAGGATCGTGGGGGCAGGCTGAGAGTAGATCTTGCAGGCAGATGCTCTTTTTGAGGAGACTATTCAGGGCATAGCTCAAAAAGTCTCTGCTCTCCTTTCTGGACGTCAGGCAGTGTTTACAGAGATATAAAAATATTTTTTCAATCACATAAAAATATCTGCTCCTTAATTCCTGTATGCTCTGCTCCTTCCATAACTAATTAATCATCATGATATCCTATGAAAAAGGTAATTATCTCAGTTGTCACTGTCCCATTTCACAGGCAAGGAAAACCCTGGGGACACCTTGCTGTACTGTAGTGGTGTTCTGTTGATCCCAGGGAGCCTGGGTGCCTCTTAAGGATAAGCCAGGGTTTACAAATCCTACCTTGGTTCTGGAAGGGAATATAAGATGAAATTTACCATGTGCTGTAACTTAGAGAGAAGAAGAACAATTTTCACATTTCTAACTTAATGCTTACTTGTCTTTTTGTTGCTTTGCTTTGATCTGCTTCATCTTTTTGAGGCAACTGGCTTCCTAGAGTAAGGGCTGCTGTCTGTTAGCTGATTACATCCTGAGTTTGAACACCCACTCTAACCCTGGCAGGCCCTTCACCTTCTGCATTATCTACTATTTTAATCGATAAATACTTTGGTGATGTGAAGTGTTTTGTTTGCTTGGTTTTTTTTACATTTGTGTAGTCATTGGGTTGTTTAAAATAGATATCATAATGATGAATTGCAGTTTTTTTCATTCAGATTGATGATATTTTGATGGCAAAGAGTTTGCTTCTATGACATACATTTTGTTAATTTGCCAAAATTAAGTTACCATTTTAGGCCACATTGTAGAAAGGTGATAGAAATGTTCAGTCACAGCTGTAGCTAATGTATGCTTCTAACAGGAGTCAGTGCAAAGATGGAAATTTGGAACAATGGAAAATGTTATGTTTCTTGGTCTGAGATTCTAGACATCTGAGTTTAGAAAGAATTTTAATTTTAGAACCCGGCTATTCAGTATCTGTCACACACATCCAGCTTCACATTATCATATTAATCAGTGTTGTCCAATGCCAGCTTTGACTGAAAATCAGATATTGGATGAGAAAGACTCTGACCTTGGGTGGCTGTGGGGTTGTGTCCCTTGGTTTTGGCTTCAGCCCCATTGTAACTGCTAGACCCCAGTGAACTCAGACTCCCACAAATGTGCAACATTGACTCTGCAAATCTGTTTCTCTGTGAAATCCTCTATTGTTCTGTGCTTGAGGCCTTGAGAATTCTCTCCATCAGAAAAAATAATTTGCCAGATGTCTTAATAAGCCCTGTGCATTTATGATTCTATATAAGGAGGATTTTTTAAAGCAGCGGATGTTTATTTTTGGCAGCTTCTGTCATTTAATGACTTTCCTGCTCCAGCTACCCTCCAAAAAACTGATAAGGGTATCCTCTTCCCATCTTTCAAATTTAGAGATGAGCATAAGGACTGGGTCCAGTCTGTATGTTTGGCCTAAGTCCAAACATGTCTGAGCATGGCAGATCTGGGCAAGATTCCAGTCCAGGTTACAGAATCTTTGGGTCTGCTATTTTGTTTTTCATCACTCAAATGAAATGGATTTAAAGATTTAGCCTATACTTTTATTATTTAAGAAAGCATCTATGTGTGTACGTAACGGGAAAGAGAAATAGAACATTGACTTGAAAACCCTCCAGTTCTAATAAGGGAAACAGCTTTCTCATAGGTTCCCACATCATCAGTCAGCTCATCACATGCATGCTGCTGCAAGACATTTTTTTTTGTGATGAATTGAATAATCACATCTGTTTCTCAAGCTTGAGAAAAGTTTAAAAAGTCATTAACATTCTCCATTTCCACCATTGGCAGAATCTACTTTTTTTTTTTTTTTAAACCAGAATCTTGGCAGTGTAGACACGTGTGCATGTGAAAAACTTGTCTGTGTGTGCCTGCAGCTGAAGTGAGTGTGTGTGACTGTGAGCACTTCCACACAGACAGACAGACAGACAGCACTCACTTGTGCACAGGCACACAGCCACCACCTGCAAGCACGGACACAGAGATGAAACACAGGATCACAGAATATCCTGACTTGGAAGGGACACACAACAATCATCCAGTCCAGCTCCTGTCCCTGCACAGACAGCCCAACAATCCCACCCTGTGTGTGACAGCATTGTCCCAATGCCCCTGGAGCTCTGGCAGCCTCGGGGCTGTGCCCATTCCCTGGGGAGCCTGGGCAGTGCCCAGCACCCTCTGGGGAAGAACCTTTCCCTGATACCCAACCTAAACCTCCCTGGCACAGCTCCAGCCCTTCCCTGGGTGCTGCCACTGTCACACAGAGCAGGGATCCGAGCTCTCCCTCCACTGCCCGTCCAAAGGAACCTGCAGCCCCTGCTGAGGCCCTCCCTCAGTCTCCTCCAGACTGAACAGACCAAGTGCTCTCAGCCACTCCAACACAGCTTCTTCTCCAGGCCCTTCAACATCTCTACAGCCTCCTTTGGGTGCTCTCTGACAGCTCGGTATCACTCTTACATTGCAGTGCTCAGAGCTGCCCCAGCACTCCAGGTGAGCACAGCGGGACAATCCCCCCTGGCCCGGCTGGCGATGCTGCCCCCAGGACGGGGATGTCCCTCCTGGCTGCCAGGGCACTGCTGACTCAAATTCCACTTCCCATGGACCAGGATCCCCAGGTCCTTCTCACAGCGCTGCTCTCCAGCCTCACCCCCCACTCTGTTCGTGCACCCAGGTGCAGAACCCGGCCCTTGTTCAACTCCATCCAGCTGTGATCGCCCAGCCCTCTGAAATGTCTGGGTAGCTCTGCAGGGCCTCCAAGGATGGGGCTGTGTGTGGAGCAGGGCTCACACACCCGCTCTTCTCCCAAAATCCCGGCTTTTCCCATCAGGAGCGCGCAGCAAGCTCCAGGCACATGCAAGCAGGAGACACGAGAGGGCAGCGTCCCCTCTGCTGCCGCCGCTGCCGGGGCTCGCTCCCATTGTTATGTTTATGCAAACAGCCTTTGACATAATAGCTTTGAAACAGTTGAAAATTGGATTGTGCCTTTAGGCCAAACATTCAGACCACCACCTTGGCTATATTCATCTGCCACAGTAAATTGGGTTCAGCCTTGGCTCCACACACTGTATTTCAGGGAAGGATTACAGCCTAGCAATAACTTTTGTACAGGAAAGACAAATGCAAACTCCTGGCAGAAATATTGGAGCTGTTTAGTTGTGCAACCCCCTATCTGGAGGAATACAGATTGCGCTGAGAATTTCTTTGGACATCCGAGGAGCAAATAAAACAAATTCTCAGGCTGGAATCTCCATTCCTTTCTTTTTCAGCTTCCTAATGCAATCTAATTATGGTTTAACCTCCTGAAATAAATACCTAATAAAAGATGAACCTATTAGAAGAGTAAATTTACTGCCCACTAGTTAGCAGAAATTCTTGCCGTGCTCCCTTTAAGTGATAATGTTATTGGTATAGAACATTGTTTGACTGGTTAATGGTCCTTCCACTGCAAGACAGATTATATGGAAAATAAAAGTCACAGCACAGCCAATCATAGAGTCAAAGCCCATGGTTAAAAATACTTTTAACATAAAAAGATGTGTTGAAAAGAAGGCTGAGGGTAACAGCCCCTCCAACAGGGGTTCAGCAAGAATTTAAGCTGTGCTCTAAAAGGGAGACAGTGCTCCCTGGATTTACCAGTCAGTGCCATGATTAATTTTCTACAGGCTGTGTCACAATTTTGTTGCATATTTAAGAAAATGAAGGTTTATTTGGTCCTGATCCCAGAGGCAATGTGCTAGTTTTCCAAATCATCCTAGCAAATGTGATGTGTCCATGAAATTTGGGGCTATATTTTTCCTTCTGTCTCCAAGAAGGATGGACATCCAGGTGGAAAGGAGGAGATGGTGTCAAAAGCTTTGCACCCTGGCAGGAGGGATCTGAAGGTGAAGTTGGGGTGGGGACAAGGTGAAGGCTTGGGAGAGAAGAAAAGCAGCAATTCCTCTGGCACTCTTCCCCTCTGCATCTCTAGTTTCCATCGTGGTGCTGGCCCATCAGTGGATTAATGAGCCTATTGACTTTGCCAGGGGTGGAGAATATAAATAAAAGCAATTTCCTGGCCTAGCTCCCACTGAAACTTAATCCAGTGGGAAGAGAAAGGCTCTCCTCTTCAGATGAAGGCTTTTTTAGATTGGGTGGTAGCTGAGCTGCTGATAACTTTATTGTGAAAGCAAGATGATTTTTCAAACTATATATTGAGCTTTCTAAATTCATGCAGGCTTGCACACCAGCTACTTCTGGTGTGCAAATGGGGTGACACATGTTGTTAGCAGGAATGAATAACAAAACCACAGTTCTTGTGTGAGTATCTAAATGTTTTCCAGGATAGCATTTGCCCAGATCTCTTTATGCTGTACCTGTGGAGGTCTTCCACTTGGATGATCTTTACTCTCCTTTATTTATTGCATATATCAAGATCTCATTCTGCTTTTAAGACTACAGAATACAGCAAGAATTTTACCTGCCTGTCACTGCTTCTGAATGAAGTAGTCCCTTTATGTTAGCATTGGAAGCAGTAGTTAGACTTAAACAAGAAGTAGAGCAAGCATGGAAAACTCTGCTGTGTGCATCCCCCATCAGCTGTGATGGACCAAATTCTGAAGCAAAACCTCCCATGTTCACATTTTCAACAGGAACTCTGCCCTGAGATAAAGAGCCTCTGGTACCTTCCACAGTCAAGAGACACCAGCTTAGTTGAAATGGGACAGCAGGAGCATTGCACATGCTCTGTTCTAAGAAGAAAATTGTCAGAATTAGCCCACTTCATTTTTTTTTTTAGTTATTTTTCCAGTTACACTTCGCTCTCTTATGCAACAGTTTTGCCAGTGGGTAAAATATTTGGTGCTGGCCTCTGCCAGAAAACAGAAGTCACTAGCTGAAAATGGATAGGAACTCACACATAATAAGAGAATAATATATTTCCATAGTACTAGGAGGAAGTTTTGCTGCTTGGAAAAATGCTTGTTGCTTGTTTCACAAAAACACAATAATATCTTTTTTTTTTTTTTTTTTTTTTTTTGTCTCCAGCTGTTTCTCCCAGAAAGAAAAAAAATCTCACTAAGTGTCTTCAGTATGGTCCCCCCCATTTATCAGGCCTCTCACACTGAATAGAGCAGTATTTTTATGGACAAAACTGAGTGAGCTGGCTGGATTTTGCTGTAGCAGACTCTGATGTGGTAAGGGCTCTTTGTCATATATCACAGTCAGAAGTCATTTATTATCCTGCTTTCCTTTGGGAAGAGACTGGGGCAAAAGATCCAAATTCTACCTTTCCTTTTCCTCAAGTATGTGTTTTATAATCATCACTTATTAGCAGGATTATGGTAGCATCTAGGTAATCTTGCCAGGATCGGGGCATTATTATGATGAACAATGACAGAAGTCTATTCATTAGAGTCCAGAGAAATTGTTTTGCTTGGCTGTAAAAGCACTTGGGCCAAGGAGGTCAGACAGCTTTATTCAAAGTCCTCTGCCCGTGTTACCAACTCTCGTGATATTATCAAAGTCTCCCACCATCCTGGGCTTTTCAGTGAGCAGCACCTCCTGCTGTCATGTGAGTCCACAAGAAGCTCAGCCTTCATTAAACCAGAGACATGATTCAAACCCTGTTGATTTCAAGTGAAAAGTCTGAAAAATATGGGAAGCAGAAGGCAAATAATTACCCACTTGAGATATATAGAGATAATACATATATATATTAATTCTGAAAATTTTTTTGGAAGGTCAACTTTGTAGATTCTTGGAGCTCATTGGAGACAGGGCAGGAGGGGACCTTGGAAGTCCTTAGTCCTGTGTTTTTCCATTCCTGAGCCTGTGCTCTCTAATGCTGGTGCAGAGCAGGAAAGCAGGTGTGAAACACCTTTTTGTGTGACTCAGGCCTCTGCCAAGGCAGGAAGGATTCCTCATAATCTGAAGGAGGCAGAAAAAGTGTGGGCTAAATACTCCTAAAATAATTACTTCATTACTTCAGTCCAGCCTACCTATCTCCAAAGGATGGCTATTCCCTTTGCATTTAGAGGGTGAAAAGTTGGGAGCCAAGGATAAGTAGAGGGAAAGGGCTAATGATAAAAATACATCTTTCCTCTTTCTTAAGATTTTCTTCCCCACAGCCAAACACACACAAATACCACTGACTGTATCTCATTTATCCTTGGTTTCTCCTTTCCCTGTCTAGCCCCTTTGTCTCCTGTCTCTATGCCTTGTCAGATTATTTACCCATTCAGGCTCCCAGGCTCTTGCCCAACACTAGCAGCACTTAAAATTCTGGTTTTCAGGAAAGCACTACTTAGAGCAGACTGAAGAAGGATCTGAATTGGGATTAACCCTAATCAAAGAAAGCAATTCCCTTTACTGGAGTTTTGCTGATAGCCCCAATTTCTCTTTTGTTCCCCTTTGCATACAAAGGGGTGAGTTCAAATAGGATCTTTGCTGCCAAAGGAGTCCTGAAAATCCTGAAAATAGAGGAAACCCTGAATTCTCTTTTTAGTTTTTTTTCCCCTTTGAGCCACAAATGCTGGGAGCCCTGTGGCCCTAACTGATGGGCAGAACTTGCTGAAACGCAGATTGCCCCACTCACAGGAAACCAAAATTGTTGAAACAAATGCTGGAACAAAACTCAGGAATGAGAAGGCTTTCCATGGATTGGAAATGCCAGTTCTCTGTTTGTTTAGTTCTCAGAAGACTTTGAAGCATTTGGGTTGATGCTTTTTGTTTCAGAAACAAAACAGCTGCCTGGTCTCCTGAGCCTGTGCCAGGAGTCCACACTCCCAGGAACACTTTTGTGCTGTCTCCACATTATTTTCCAACAGAAAAGTAATTCACAGGAGAGTTTCCATCAAGTTTCACTGGGAACCTCTACTCAGTCCTAACAAGCCTGGTACTACCAGGGGAGTCCTGGGCCCCATTTTGAGGTCTGCTTAATTCTTCCTCTGTCTTGCTTCGACCTTTGCCTTGCCATCCCAAACTCTGTGTGAAGAGCGGCCTTGCTGCCTGAGTAAAGGCTTCCAGAATTCAAGGTCTTCCTTCCTATTCTGAGAGCCTACATGAAGAACTTTCAGTCCTGTCCTTTCAGTCAAAGACTTTTTTCCTTTCCTCTTTCTTTCCTTTCCCTCCACAATTAATTAGCTAATAATTTTGCTACTGATCCAGTCTTCATTAAATAGTCGAATCCCTTTTGTTAGATCTGGTCGGAACAAAGGTAGGAGAATTTATGTCTTAATTTTAGTTCATTATGGCAGAGAGCATCCCACCCCATCATTCTCCCTCTCCCCCCCTCCAAGCCCTCCCTCTTCCTTTAGAGGATCAGTTATCACTTTGCCCCTAAACTCCTCACATTCTGCAGAGGCATTGGAAGAGCCTTCACTGCCCTTTATCTTCTGCTGCCTCATTAAGAGAAATGAACCTGAGTCTGAGAGAAATGACACAAGGGAAATAAAAATATAATCCCTTGGTGCCACCTATAATGAATTGTTATGAAAACCATGAAAATATCTGTCTGCAGATATTGTTCTTTGATTTGAAGTCAGTGTTGTAAGCGGTAATTTTTGTCATTAAAGCTGTTAATCTGCGCAGTGTTCCTCATAAGTTTTTATGAAGAAAAACAGCCCTGCTGCCTACATGCTCATGCAGGGAGCTTCTGAGCACTGCTACATGAACAGGGTGCCTTTGAATAATTATCTTTAATTATAGCTGAGGTAGTTGTCTGTCTCAGAGATGGGGCTGTTTCATGGCAGCCTGCTGGCCACTGCCAAGAGGGTTTGGAATGAACTGGTTCATCTCAACCTTGCTGACACCAAAGTCCCCAGCTGCCTGCTGGTGGGGGACATGTGGGAATGTCCTGGAGCACTGAGCTCTCTGTGTCTGCAATTAGCTGCACTGATTGCCCCAACCCTGTGCTTTTGTGTTTGGGATGGGGTTGTGAGGGATCAAAGATGAGCTGTGGGGAGCAGAGGTTTGCTAGGTGTCCTTCCCAGCAGTCACAGGGCTGATCTCCTTCCTGCAATCCACATTCAGCTTTTCTGGAATCTACCAGATCTGTGAGCTTCCCTGAGACATCAGGCAGCTGCTTTTCATGCTGTGCATGCCAAGTCAGGGCAGAGGGGTCCCTACAGCCCTCTGCACCAGTGTGACTGTACTCCATTACCCCCAGGTGACCCTCCATACAGAAATCACTGATGTTGGGGAGGGTGGAAAGCATGGTAGCCTCATGGTGTTTAGATTCTTCAGACTGAAAGGAGCTGTGGGCATGCTGGCCAGGAGGAAATGGCCTCAAGTTGCACCAGGGAAGGTTTAGATTGGACATTAGGAGAAATTTCTTCACTAAAAGGGTTGTCATACACTGGATAAAGCTGTCCAGTAATGTGGTGAAATCACCATCCCTGGGGATATTTAAAAGACACATAGATGGGACACTCTGGGACATGGTTTAGTGGTGGGTTTGGCAGTACTGGATTAGTGGTTGGACTCAATGATCTTAAAGACCTTTTGCAACCTAAGTTATTCTGTGATTCTAAGGAAAATCAGACTTTGAAAGGGTTTTTGCACCTCCCTCACAGAATTAGCTTCCTGCTGAAAATGGCAATATTAACCTGCAGTCTGATCTTGTAAGGATTTCCTTATTCCCATCAGAAATTAGGTAAAGTCTCAGTGCTGATTTACACTAGGCAAACATTTGGCTTAATTGCTTGACTTCCTGGATCTTAGCACAACCACAGACACCCCCAGCTCTGCAAATATTTAGTTTCCCATTTGTGGAAAAGATGAAGGCTGAGACTGATCTCCACTGACTTTGCAGAAAGGGCATTGTGAAGTGCATGAGAATAGAGGCAACATCAGAGACTTAAAAATAGAAATAAAAGACCAAGAAAGAGAATGAGTTAATAAATCTTTCAAGACACCAAGTTGATGGAATAATGAAAACAAGTACCAGGACTTGCCATGGCCCCTGCCCCTTAAAGGAAGCCTCTTCCCCATTTGGTCTCTGCTTTAAAAACAGAAGGGTTGTAAATAGCTTATAGTTGAAGGCATAAGACATTCATTGTCTTTTCTATTCTTATGCAACTGTCCACTCTGAAGTCCTGGTATTTTACTCTTAAACATCTGGAACTAGGATTCCTATATATAATGCCCATAATCTCTGTAGAGAAAGTCATTTATGTTTCCTGAAATTCTCAAAAGTATCCCTAGCATCAGATCTTTTATTTAGGCAGCTTGAAGCTGTGAGAATTCCTGAGAAAAAGCTCTTTATTGGCTCTGCTTCAAGGTAGAGAACTCCAAAATGTAGCAAATTACCCTTTATGCTCCAGGCAGAGTAGCAGTACAGTACAGGCAATTCTTTCCTTGCTTCTGACATCCTACAGCTCAGAAGGTTTTTCCAGCATTTTTGGGGCTGTAAGAACAAGCTGATTAGGGAGAGGGCTCTGCAGACACCATTAACATGGTAGGCTGAATCTGCTGACAATAAGTCAATGATTCTTTCTGACATGACTCTAAGAGTAGCAGAAGGACGTCTGTAGGATGACTCATGTTAATGGAAGAGTGGGATGTATGACTTGAGATTTAGGACAGATGTCAGGTTCAGGGAAATGTGGTGTAAGGAAGGTAATTTTTATTGGCATAGTAGCAGAAGACAACTTGTCACAGTGATGTTGATGCCTTTTTTTGAATTGTTTGGGCAAGTCCTCTGGGAAGATGGCAAATGGAAAGGGCAGAGGAAGATCTGGCAACATCTCTTGCCAGATGGAAGAGGTTGTCTTCCAGCAGACAAATAGACTGTGGGGTTTCCATCACCTCCAGTTTGCAAAGCCTTGGAATAGCTGGGAAGAGACTTTTTAATTATCTCCAGTGCAGTCAAGGTGGTTGCTCCCTTTCAGCCCTGCCTGCGTGTTGAGTTTGCACCGTTCCTATGTGTTGATTTAAGTAAGGGACCTATTTCAAACACAGCAAACCCCTATGCAGACACCACTTCAAGAGTTATGCAGTTCTTTTTCAGTCTTGCACACTCATTCTCACCAACAGAAGCTAAATATTTGTAAGTCCAGGTTTAAAATATCAGAGAGCAAGCCACCAAGTTAATTTAGACTTCTCATAACATCAGGAGATAGACATCTTCTGCTGGCACTGATTTCAAACTCCTGGTCTTACTTTTCCTGCTTTTGAAGAAGCCTAAGTATTCCAGGACAGATTCATGGGCCAAGAGAGGCCCAGCAAAGACATTAAGCAGAACTGTGATACTTCCTTTTCTTTGTTCAAGAAGGGTACGTGGGTTGCACTCAACTTCATTCCGGTAACTATAACAGTAAGAGCAACGGTAATGATTTAAAAAGCCTTTGAATGATTTCCAGTCTCTCCTCCCACCTCCTAAAAGCTGAGGTGAAGTTCTATCCAGCTGTCATTGGGAATAAGAAATTCAACCAGACACCTCTAGCAATATTAGTCTTATTTATGTAAAGTCAATTCTTAATTAATATTGATGCACAATCTATAAGGCAAGGATCAGGGCTGTCTACTTCCACTGCCATGTGTGACCTGCTCCCTATCCCAGACCTTATTCTTTACTGGTTGCCTCTTTGAGCAAATGACATTTATCTGCCACAATCTCTGCTGCATTTTGTCCCTCCTGTTCACAGAAATGATTGCAGCTGGAATTTGAGTGGAATTTCCTGCTCTCCCTGGTTTCCGTGTTCCTTCTTGCCACAGGGTCAGGACAGGAAGTGGGATTTTGCAGAATATTTTGAATGTGGTATGGGAGACTTAAGAAAAAAGTGAGGTTCAAATGGTATCCACTGCTGCATCTGCAGATGTGCCAGTGTTTGTTCCATTGTGCTGCTGTTTATAGGGTCTTATTTTTTCTGAACACAATGGGATCCTGATTCATGATAAGAGCTCAGACAGTTCTGCCTTATACAGATAACAGTAGGAATGCCTAGAATAATTTGCAAGATATTAGCTAGGTGATAAATTTCACAAGGCTCCACTGAATGGGCAGAATTGTGTCTTGCAAATAGAGGAGTGAAGATCTGAAATGAAAGATAAGTTGCTGGCTTAAAAAGAGAGGGAAAAAGAAGAGCACTCCTGGAGAAAGAAGAGCAGGAATCATATCCCCTGCACTCCTGGCTGGTTGGCACCCAAGCATCTCCCTGTGCCCAAAAAGTCATTTTTTCCACCAGGTTATAAGAGATTCCAGAGCCAGTGTGAGCTGAATAAGCAGATAACCCAGCCCAGCACATTGTGTGTTACCTCTGCCTGCCATAGTGGAAAGACTCCTACGGACAAAGGCTTTGAGTTGCCTTGTCATTTTTTGTGGATGGAGGAGGAGGAGCAACTTGATTTACAAAAGGATGAGCTGGATAGAGCCTGAGATTGAAAACCACAGGGCTTCCTTTTCTGCCTACTCCACTGGAGCCTTGTGTTCATTCCCCACCTGGACTGTGAGGCCTCTCCTCTCCCCACACAGGGATGTGTTACAGGCTGTCAAGTGGCCCCGGTGCCAGGAGATTGGAGACCTTACAGTGCCTGTCAGGGAAGGCTGTTCTGAGCCACGCTCTGTCTTCTGATTTCCAATGCAGCCCTTGCAGCTCGGACACCCAGGGTCACTCAGCTGCAAGGATGAAACAGCTTCCCGTACTTTCACAGCAAGAGTCAGGCTCTGAGCCCTGGCCAGCAGAGTCTGGCTGGGAAGCGTGGGAAACTTAACAGGCAGAGAGAAAATCTGCTCTATCAAGGGCTGTTTTCCTGGGGCTGCAATTTCTAATGCATCCAGCACATTTTTTGGGTAATCTCTACTCCTGGAGCAACATTTGGAAGAGTGGAAAGAGAAGTATTTTATCTTCGAAAAAACAATTCGTACAACAAATTGAGAGGGATACTGTCAGTCACTAACAAAGTAAACAGAGCTCCACAGGTCTCAGGCTGCCACCTTTTGCTGAACCCATTAACTGTTTCCTTAATGGCAGAAGAGTGAAGTGGATTTTCCCCTTCATTACTTTTAGTGTAGGATATAGGTTTTTTAAGTGGATCCTTTCAGAAGGAAGGAATAAATTAATACATTGGAGTTTTCTTTTTCCAAGTCTAATCTTTATGTCAATGAAGCAGATTCTCTTCGCCTTATTTTCTCTTCAACTCTCTATTTATTTAAGTTCAAGTAGATAGTGTTCCTTCAATATCTTATTGTAACTGTCTCCTCTGCTAGGACAGTGAAGGGATATTGATGTGATTATTGTAGACATGCTTTGCTCAGCTGCTTGTCCACTGTGAGTTGTTGCAACTGTCCAGCAATCAAATTATTAAAATGTTGTAGACTATAAGTCAGTCAGGACTGAACTTCTCTGGGAAGCATTCATTTGGGGTTGGTGTTTGGGCAAGATCTGGGAGCAAATGTCTCTGAAGCACTTGAGACCTGCCTCTTGCAATCACTTATTCCAAAATTGTGATACTTGCTTATTTAGCCAATCAGCACAGCTTCAGTCCTACATTAACTATTGGGACCCACTGCAAAATTACCCTGAACTTACTGGTTACTCTTTTCAGGCAGATTCATGGGAATTCTATTAAACTTCTGCCTCATGCTGCTTTCATTTCATGTCTTGTTCTGGGACATGTCCAAGTGTGCTGGGTGATAGCAGAAATCCCATCAAGACATGCCTAGAAGTAGCTGATAGGCCTATATCCAAACCAGCCCCGATTTGTAGATAAGAAACACCATGAGAATGATTTTGGCTAAGGCTGTGAGCTATTCCAAAGATGAGAGTTATGATGAAAGTGCACAAGGCTGGTGTAAGATGACCTCAAAGTTCCCTACAAATATTGGTGTAGACAAAACCTGAATGCCTGGAAAGCAGCATATCTATCATGAATGAACACAAATGTTCAATTTTTGTGTTTTGGGTGCATAAAGTTATTTTTAATGCACTTTTTAGGAAGAAATGTTGAAATATTTCATTTCTAACCAGACCTTGGGGTAAATAGCATCTTTGCTCCTTTCCTTGCTACAGCCATGGCTGATACAATGTCATGGGAAAACTGAATGCTGCCAACTGTACAGCACTCTTTATCTGCTGGGTTCAACTGGCACCTGTGAATTATCCTGTCATATGCATATGTGTTATTTCTGCTTCCTTCTCCTATGGTCCTGAACCAGAGCTTCTTCCAACACTGCTGCAACAGAAACTGTTATCTATTTTCCACACTATTATAGGTGCTTCATAATTACTTTAAAATTCTTGTTTTGACTCCACTCCAGTCAGATAAACTCCAGTATTCTTACTTAAGACATAGAGAATTAAGGCCACAGAAATAATGAGGTCTACACACACAAAGGCATCCAGAACTCTAATTTCTATTTGGCTCCTAAATAAAATTTACATGTTGATATCTTTTTATGGACTGGAGTTTGAAAAAACTACTTCCAGAGCCTAATTTTCAGGTGGAGATAAATATTGCCTTACAAAAATCCCTATGAAATTTATGTCCTGTATGAGTTTTCCCAAGTTCTTCAGGAAATCAGCAACTGAGAGAGGCACCAGATTCACATCTCCTGACACCGAGCCGTGCTACCTAATTGAAACACTTCATACTTGTAGGAACGTAGCCAGTTTTTAATCTTTGATCTTGGTGTGAACTTGGTGTTATAAATGTTGAATTTTTAGTGTATTTTTATACTGTTACAATTATGAAATTGACTTCTCATATTTATCTTCCTTCAGAAGACTGAGTAACACGAATATTGGAATCGGTTCTTTGAAGCCTGCGATTCCGCAGGAGTTTTTTCCCCCTCTGGGCTGTCTTCAGGCAGTGACACCATGTCTAGGTCTCATTGTAACAGCCCTAATGAAAAAGAGAAGAGAACAACCCATCACGAGGTTGATATGCCCTGTAGGATTCAGGGATATGGCAGTGAGTCAGGCTCAGCGCTGTCGCTCTGGCTGCGGTGTTTTATGGGCTCCCTGACCCTGTGAAGTCACCTGGCCATCGGTGCCGGGCTCCGGGTGAGCAGCGTGTGGTCTCCTTGGAAACCACAAAGTTGTGGGGGAAGGCAGGAGCTGTGCGTCCCAGAAACAGAGAGAGGAGAGCCTGATGGGAGATCTCCAGCTGGAATTTCACTGGAGGAAACCATGTCTGATAGCTTGGCCTGCCAAGCCTTTCATCTGACCTGCTGCTGTCCCAGCCTGTCACCCCTGTAACATCCTGTTAAAAATACCAGCGGGTTTCCTTGCTGGCCGGACATCCTGCCAGCGAGCTTTGGTGTCCCAGGGAGCTCTCAGAGAGCCCTGCTGCCACAGGGGCTGGACAGTCAGCAATTCAGCCTTCCACCCCATGGCTCCTTTAGAGGCATCTGCTTCCCCACGTTAGCACAGAATCATTGAGGTTGGAAAGGCCTCCAAGGCTGAGTCCAGCTTTATCTATGATTAAAGACACTGTGTGCTGGAGGATTTTTTTCTCATGCTAATCTTTATGTCAATGCAGTAGATCCTCTTTACCTCTCTTTAAGTTCAAGTAGGTAATTTTCCTTCAATATCTCACTGTAACTGCCTCTTTTACTAGGACATGCACAGCTGCATGTTAAAATCAACACCAACTAACCAACAATTAACTCCAGTGCCAAATATTCCCCTTTCCTTTGTGATAAGAGCTTGATATTCTGTAGAAAGGAACTACCAACTTTGCAAATCAGAATGTGAGTTGTCTCCAATTCCTCTGCTCAAGCTGTGCATTGTCACAGATTTACCCTCTTTGTTGGTTGTTTTTAAATTGATATTAGAAGAGCACCTAAGAATCCCAGGTAAGAGCTGCAGCCCTGTGGGGACAGGAGCTCCCTGACCAGGTGCTATAGAAGGCAGGTCCGGCCCCAGAGAGCTCATGGGCCATGGATGAACCCCACAGCAATGGGGTTTCCAGCAATTGGGCAGACGTGCTTTGGGGAAAACTTTTTGCAGTGTTTGACAGAAAGGTCAGCTGGCTGCTGGATTGACAGCAATGGGAACAGTCTGCAAGCCTGAGGAAATGATAAGACATGGTTTGCCAGAGGATAGGTAATTGGACAGGTTTTTGGCACAAGTGGGTGGAGCAGTGTGGGAGAACACATGGCAATGCTTAAGGGAGAAGTTGGCTTGCAGCTTCTCAGGCTTGTCCAGGACACAGTAAGCCCAGGAAGTTCCCAGTTTTCTTCCTGCAGGGATAAAAAATAGCTTTACTTTTCACTCTCCCAAATTCCTTTTCGTTTCTGCTTTGGAAAGTTTCTTAACTTTGTTTTTATTTGTTTTGTATTTCCTACGAAAATTACTGTGTTCGGAATCTTAAAATGTATCTTTTGGTACAGGTTTTCAGACTTATTACAAAGCCACATTTTGGAAAGCAAACATTGAATACTGTAAGGGAAAACATTTCACCAAGAAAGTCCTTGTTCATTTCCTTTGTTGGGTTTTCATAAAATCTGTAAAAGCACTAACCAGGTTAAATGCTTTGGCTAGCAAAAATTTCCATGTTTATTGAAAAGGTATTTTTCCTGAGAATCATTCTGATGAAAACACTTAACCACCTCCTGGAATTAGAAAAAATATTATTAAAAGATATTTGCCCAAGTTTCCTAAAGGGAAACAAGTGTTGGCATTAGATAATTAGAAATCAGGGACTCAGCCTTTTCTCAAACTGAACAGAACTTTGAACTCATCTTGACTTCTCAGTGCTGTGTCAGAGGAGAAGATTAGTGTTAGAAAATATGCTAGAGACAGGAGTGAATGCTGCACTGTTTAAGAATGAAAAAATTGCAGACCAAGCCCTTTTCCTCCCCCACCGCCAGCTACAGCTCTTGCTTTGGGGGACAGGCTATGTCTCAATTCCAGAACTGCAGCCACTGAAGGGCTGGATGGAGGTTCCCTGTGGAACAGGAGGCAGTGGCTGCTCTGAAGAGCTTGCAGGCAACAACAACAACAACAAAAAAAAGGATGGAAAGAATGAAGAGTTTCAAGCACAGCTTGTGCTGCTAGTGATAGGAAATCGAGATGTAAACTCACACCAAAATATATAGCTGAGATTTTACAGCAAATTTCTGCCTAGGAGACAGGGTAATCTCACTACAGGAGGTGGTAAGGAACACTGAGCATCCAGGTCCAGGAGAGAAGCAGTGTGCTGCAAAGAGAGGCTGTGCTGGCAGAAATCTATAAAGAGAAATCATGTTCTTTGTTCAGAGGAATATTTTGGATTGGAATGCAGTTCACTGTCTTAACTATTGAGGAAAGTAACACAGAAAGAGAGTGCTTCTGGGAGATTTCCATTAGAAATTGCAAAATCTTTTTCCCCCTTTCTCTGCCCAATGCAATTAAACAGTAATAGGAGTGCATTGCACAGTTTATGAAGCAATAATCCAGTTCCCAAATGGCTAAAGCAGGAGACTGAGGGCCAAATCATTTATCCCAATGAGGAAAATAGATTATTGCTCAGGAAAGCAGCAGGATGGCATTGTTACAGTTATTCTGCTGTCTCAGTTTATCAGTTCAAAAAATCTAGATAGGAATTCTTTCCCTGGGATCAGTTTCTGCTTTCCCTGCTTGCATTGCCAGTCCTGAGTGAGGAGTCCTGCTGACTGTGCCACGATTACCTGTGGAGCTAAGTACAGCTTTCAGTGAATGAGAGTGACAGGACCAGGGTTTCAAGGCTGCAACAAAACATGGTAGCTGGTGAAGTCAGTGCAATTCTGGCTGGGAGATGTGGAGACATAACATTATGAAGTAGGAATGTAACAGCTCTCATGTGGCTGCACTGGGGATATTGTGCTTAGTTCTAAGCACCTCGTTAACAGAACCGTATTAACAAACTGGAGGGGATCCAGAGAAGAGAAAGTCAGTTGGGTATGTTGATTTATGAATTAAGATGGGCCTGAGTGGCTGATGTCCAATCTGAATCCTTATTGGAATGCCTCCAGATCTTGCAGATGTTCGTGGGTTCAGGACTTTATGATCCCAAGTCGGCTGGAGTCTGCAGAAAGATTCCCAGTGGCTCTGCTGATCACTTGATTTGGGTCTGCTTGAAGAAACCTTGCCTGAAGAGTGATTAAGGCTAAGGATATACATACATATATACATATATATATATCTTGGAAAAAGAGTAGATAGAGGGGAATGTGATGTCAGCTTGGAACTATTAAAGAGTGCAAATGTGAGGACCACCGTCTTGGCTGACAGACTGGGAAAATGAACTGGGGACCTTCAAAGCTGGAAACAGGAGCTTTTTAATATCACCAGCCAAGGTGACCAGACTGCTGCATGTCTCCCTTGTGTGGATGTGGGAAGAGAGGAGAGTATAGGGTGCCCTTGTGGATAGTATTACCATGGTCTGACAGGCATAAGGAACGTAGCATTAATTGACAGAGCCAGCATTTTAGGAGCAGGGTGATTAATTTAGGACAAAGAAATGAGTTTTGCATCGCTTAACTAGTGAACCAGATCATACCCCTGTATATTTTTTTTGCATATTTTTTTAATGAACAGGTGGACATTGTTCTTGCTGATTTTCTGGGGTTTGACGTCATAGAACTGTAAAGTACAATGAGACTCTCTCCTACCTCACTGTTCCCAATTAGACTTTACTTTGATCCTGAGATTGTGCATTAGGATACGGCCATAATTACCATTTCAGGTAGAGCTGAGGCTGCTACACAGGTGCTACTCACTGCCCTGAAGCCATATCTCTTAAATCTTCTGGAATACCTGTGGATTTCCTCCCTAACCCAGTTCTGCTGAAATGATCCTGGCTACTCCTTCTCCAAACTGTAGGAAAGGTGTAACTCATCTGGATCATTTTGACAGGACAGGCTGGAGAGTGCCAGCAGGTGCAGCCAACTCTGAAGATGTGCAATGGTGGCCATGGAGATTATGTCCAACATGACACTGAAGAACATTCCAGAGCCTGGGAACAGCAAAGATAAACAACCCAGGCCATGTGGGAAAACAGAATTAAAAAAAAATTAGAAATCCAACTTGGTCCCTGGTGAATATCAACAAGAAAAGATGTTACTTTATGGATTTTGTGGCACGAAGGGATTCTCTGTCCTAGAGAGGCTTTCCCTGTGTTTGGGGTGTTCTTGCTATTTTTTTCCAATGTGAAGCTTCCTTCTTGTGTCCAGAGAAGGTCAGATATATTAATGTGGATAACAGCAATGAAGCTGGGGAAGGGAATAATTCCTATGAGGAGCAGCTGAGGGAGCTGGGGATGTTTAGCCTGGAGAAAAGGAGGTGGGGACTGGCCTCTTCTCCCAGCCAGTTAGTGACAGGATAAGAGGCAATGGCCTCAAACTGCAGCATGGGAGGTTCAGATTGGACATCAGGAAGAATTTTTTTTCACCTAAAGGATTGTTAAGCATTGGAAGGGGCTTCCCAGGGAGGTGGTGGAGTCACCATCCCTTGAAGCCTTCAATAAATGACTGGATGTGGCACTCAGTGCTCTGGGCTGGTGTCAAGGTGAGGAAGGGTCACAGGTTAAACTTGATGATCTTTGAGTTCTTTTCCAACCTTAATGATTCTATGATTCCTCCTTGAATAGTGACAGATTGCTCACACACACATCCTAGGAGCATTAATATTGTCTCCTTTCTCTACCAAATTCTTTCCAGGAATTTGAAATCATGGAGGATTCCACCCTATTTTCAGTTTGGCTGAAGTTGTTCAGCAGGTACACAAGTTATTATATGGGAAGAATGACAAACATGATGATCTCACAAGTTTTTTTCCTTAATAAATTCATCTAAAAATATACTTATTTACATATTCCCAATGGCATACAAATCTGACCCAGGTGGAGAGCCTGCCTGTTCCCAGAACACCAAGGAACTTCAGATAAATTTAGGTTAAAAGCTCATTTGTTTCAAAATTGTGTATTTGCTGCCTGCTTTGTTCCTTTGCTTGGCTGTAAAGCATAACACAGGGATGCTGTGAGCTTTTCTTTCAGATCCTTGCAAACATCTGCTTGTTTTATATTCCAAATGCTGCTTACAATATAAAATCATATCCAAACAAAAGATATTTCTCTACAAATAAGGAACCAATTAATGTCAGAAAGTCTAAACCAATATATTAAAAGAAAAACAACTGAAAATAAAAGCAAATGTGGCTGAACTGTGAGTATCTGATAGTGCTGTGATGCCCAGGGCTGCTGGCTCCAGCCAGTGTGGGTTGGGATTGAATTTGCTTAGTTCTGGATAAACAGTGGATCAGACAGGGGTTTTCTGATTGTTTTTTTCAAAAGTACAAATATGATGCTGGAAAGCCCCAATGGATGTTGTTCCAAGGCAGTGACATAAGATGGGGCTAAAATCTTTGCAAACTTAGGAGTGCCTTAGCAGACCCAGCAATATCACAGCAGGGAACAGCAACGTCACATCTGGAACATTATAAAATTGGCAATGCTGAAAAGGCATTAGTAAACATTATTAAGAATTCCTTGCAGGCAATTAGACTGCAACAATATCTTTGGAGAAAGGTTTTTTTTTTTTCCTTTTGCGTCTTTATTTCTATCTTGCTAATGAGGGACTAATGAGCCACAGACTTGTTACCTAGGAGGGATATCTCAACAAAGCTCTAGTGAACTTAAACCCAGTATTTACAGACTGATGACTGTTCACATTCATTATATGTTTTAAATGAGGAGGGACTACAGTAAAAAAAACCAAAAAAACAAAAAAGGAAACAAGTTGTTCCTAGCTGAGAGACTTCTGAAACTCTAAATGTCAGAAGTTTCCTAATGTCAAGGTTAGAGCCTTCCACCTTTCCCACCATTTAGGGCTAAGCACAGTTACAAGTTACCAAAATATTAGTCTTCTCTGACCATTGTAAAACCTACTTTTGGTTTCAATGATTTCAGGAGATTTTTGTTTTGTTTTGTTTTGTTTTTTTACTTCCTTAGGAAATCAGGCTACTAAACACAAACCTGTGAGCATTCACTGTCTGTGTAGGGGTACATTTGCACATGCGTGTTTCAATCAGCCCCTGCTCACATTTTTTTTGCCAACACAGTGTCTTTTTCTCTGTCTTTTTCTGGCTACCTAATCTTAACTATCCAAGAAGCTGCAGATAAGACATTGGAGAATCTCAAGCAGAGCACACTTGCAGTTCCAGGCCCAAGGAAATCACTCAGAGCTTATCAGCAGCTCTGATACCAGCTGTGATTAGGGCACTGGGTGGGACTTGGGAGCCATGGCTAAAATGAGTTGCTCTGCTACACTTTTTCTACCTGCCCTTGAGCAACCCATGCGTGTACAGTTTTTTTTAAAAACCTCTCTCTCTTACATGCTAGAGGCCTAAATCTGTCCTGAGACATCAGGGTGGGTAGTCCATGGACTGAGACAAACATCACTGGGATGTGCCCTTGGAACACTGAACACAGTGACCTTTGTGATCCCTTGAGCAAGCCCTCAATGCCAAGTGAGGGGAATTTGGTTTCCAAAGGGTACAGTCACCAGGACAGAGTGTGTGTGACCACACAATAAATCTACCTGCACCTTCCTCTCCTCTTCACACCCCAGATGATCTTCATGTAGCCAAGACATGGTGGCAAAAGCAGTTTCACAGTCTTTGTTCACAGACCAGTAATGTGCAAACCCTTTTTTATTTATAAACAGCTGCTTTGACACAATTCCTTTGCAAAGATGCACAAAAGGTCTTGGTTGATTTTAAAGAACAAATTAGGGAACCTTGAATGTTGCCACAGAAGATTCTTGGGCAGCTCACTTTCTCTTGAGTTTTTCCAGGCTTATTTTTGCCAGGGATGTCTGGTTAAGTTGTTTAAGCTGCTGGTTCCTGTGGAACCCTGGGCTTTTCACCTTGACCCCCTTATCCTTGACTTCTCCCTCTCCCCAGTCTGTATCCCACAGATTTTTTGTTTTGCCACAGCATTCACTGGGGGCCAATGTCTGGGCCTTGGCACCCAGCACAGGGCTTACAAAGGACCCTAATTCCAGGCTTTTGAACCATTCGCCCACAGAGCTTCATGTCAGTTGGGCAGGGATGTAAACCTGCAATTGCCAAGCTCAGGGTGGCTCTCCCACCTGTTCCATCATTTCTCCACCTTATGTGCACTCACTCTGAGGACTGTAAGCAATTACTCTGTTAGGTACTAAATACGATATGCAGCACATGGTAGTGTAAAATTATGGAATTTGGGGGCTTTAATGAGCTCAGGTGCAATACAAAAGAACTTTTTTTTTTCCCTGTCCATAAAATTATATGACTTGGAATCAGGGGGTTTATACAGCCCTGGACAAAACCATTTTATTTAAAGGGTGGGTAAAAGTGGGGGGTGGAGGAATACAACAACAACAACACCCTAGCCCAGCACAATTATATGCAGATTTGTTCATAAATCTGGGCTGGAGCAGATGTGCTGCACATGTTGAAAATCCAGAGCATGTTGCTGGAACTTAAAACATAAACATGAACCTGTTTCCAAAGAGGAAAATCTGCTCACAGCGAGGAGCTGACCCTGTGCTTTAAACAAAGATCAAGTCCGTTCTGCCTATTGTGCCTTTGCCATGTGTTTACTTTCCTTGCTTGGTGCCTAGGGTAGCTTAAGGAGTAGCCAAAAGAAGAGAAGCAATTTACTCAGGTCTGAAAAGAGCCAGTGGCACTTCAGGCTTAAAGGAGCAGGAGGTAGGATGTGACCCAACTCATCTGGTTATCAAGGATCCTATAGACTGGGTCAGCAGTATCATGCTGAATTTCACATCTGAATTTTTACAAGTCTTTTGCCCTGCAGGTAAATCTTGTAGAAAAACATAACTGCACTTCACAGTAGGTAAGGCTGTAAGAAATGCTCTGCTTTAAATACCAGCCTGCACTCTGTAGGCAGTTGGAAGTGAAGTTGGTTGTATGATTAAATTCCTTTGGAGGGTAGTAGGGTACATTCCTGACTGAATGCCACCATACTTTATTTTCTTAAAAGTGACAAATGAAATACTGGTAGTCCCTCCTATCCAAAGCTGTGAGCTCCCAGATTTCAGCATGGTCTGATGCATGTCTGATGCATGCGGTAGCAGGTGAGACAATTTTCTCTTTTCCTGGCTTTTTATCCTGTCAGAAATGTGTGTGTGTTGGTCAAAGGATACCGAGAATTCAAAGAGCTTTCTTCATGATCCTTAAAAAAATATAGCCCTCCAGTTAAGTGACAAGGGCCACTTTGTGGTTATTATGAGGCTGCTTACATCCTGTCCATCCCACTGGGTGTTTAGACAAAGAAAGGAGTTCATTTTCCATCACCAGCCGGATGATGCCATGAACACAGAGTTTCCAGCTCTCTTTTTCTTTTGGAGGAACAGTGGTGGGTGTAATCATCTGTGTGCCTTTGCTTGAGTTCTCTTAACTCTCCATGGAGGATGTTGGATTGAGGCATGATGTTGAAATCTGTGCTCATCCACTCATCCCTACAGGCTGGTGATGTCAGGAGCTTTAATCTCTAAGACTCATGGACACGCTCTTGCCACTCCTTGCACTGGCAGTCAGCTGCAATACCCTGCTTCTGGGAGAGGGGCATTTGGTGGTTTCAGAGCTTGAGAAACCCACACCTCTCTAGCAAACTGCGCGTGTTTCTTTTTACTTAAATCAAAGAGCCATGAAAAGGAATGACTGTTAAGAAGTCAGCTTGACATAGATGTGGATTATGTCAGAAAGAGCATGAGGAGTTTATATTGGGAGCAGCCACAAAAAAAAACATATCTCTTTGGTTTGTTGAAGGTAAGAGAGATGTGCATCTGGATCAGCCTCCTGCTTGTTGCACCTTCCTTGCCCAATGCCTTTGTTTGCCACTTGCACAGCCCAGGAGAGGGCTGCCCCACCAGAGGTGTCACAAACATTAAACCTGCCAAGGGCAGTGAGGTCCCTCCATGCTCTGCTGGACAGGTATTGTGATGACTAATTGAAAATGGGGTTTCATTTGAGAAACACTCACACGTGCAAACTCCATTAACTAATTAGCTTTCCAAGGGGTTTTACAGTTTTGAAGCCCAAAAGCTCCTGCCACTGACAGCACACAGCCCAGCATGAGGGGAAAAGGGCTGTCAGTGCTGACAAGTTCACCTTAAACTGGAAAATTTTAAATGTTCCCAGTGGCCTGACTATTTGTCCTTCCACCTGACTACTGTTCAATCCATTGCCCTCAAATATGGTAAGAGGAAGAAAAGATGCATTATTATTAATAAATGAATGGAGCTATTTGCTATTTATTATTTAAGCTCTCGATACTGGCAGGCTTTAGTGATACATGAAATATAGGCAAGTAATTTATTTATTAGGCAAAATAATGATTTTTCCCCCCACCATTCTGGAGCCCTCTTTGACCCAAAACAGCAGGGGGTTTATCAAGTACAAATACGATGACTTGTAATTTTAGAGTCTTTCAGAGCACTGTAACTGACAACCTTTTTAACATAAATACATTGAACAAATAATTTATAGAAGTATTCTGGGAATATTTTAGGGTGTTTTATTACTACTTCTGAAAGCCATGGCATGTTATTGATTTTGGTGTATTAATATAACCTAAAAGTGAGGGCACATGCTTGCCTCCTAATCCAAATCAGCTTTGATGGCAACCCATATATTTTACTGAAAGGAGCCTTGAACTAACGGCAGAGGTTAACAATTACACATCATAGCCAAAAGTTTAAGATAATGAATTTTGCACATTACACACTGTCCAGCTCCAGCCACAGGAAGTTCCCCACTACTCCCTCCTTGATGTCTTATCCAAATTTCTCCAGTAGCTATTTGTCAGAATTTTGAAGCCTTATCTGTGCATTTGTGTCATATAATTTACATTGTATTCATGAAGGCTTCCACTGAGAAAGTGTAATCATCATTACTGTTTTCTTTATGCCATAAAAATAGCACATTTCTCTTAAAATGAGAAATGTTGCTCACTTGCTTTGTATTTTATGATGTACATAAGTGTGTGTGTGTTTACAGAGGCATAGGTATATACAACAATAGCTGGGATGTGTACAGTACTGGATGTGGGCATTTCTCTGTTGCATTCTCTGCCCTGGGCTGCTGCTGGTGGGCACTAGAGAGGTTTGAGTTGCTCCATCTGCCTCTCTCCACCAGTCCAAAGGCTCCAGAGCTGCCCCAGTGCAGTGTGACAGGAAGGTTGGTGCTTCCAGCCCTTGCTTTCTGGTGACCTGG